>NC_137197.1:11595879-11930879 GCF_960531495.2 Zeus faber
TGCTGCCCATAAAATGTAGGGGCTTAAGTAATCTTAGCGAGAGGAAAAAGGTGTTTTACAGGAACATGGCACGTCCTTGTTGGATCAGCGCCCCGGTGTAGTAGTAGCAGTAGTAGTAGTAGCAGCTCGGTCAACCTGTCGGCGTCTGGATAAAGACGTGGGGTGCAGCTCCCTCACATCAGTGTTTCGGCAGGTAGCGCTGCGAGGTTGGAATTTCACAATGGACCTCATGTATTGCAGTGTAAAGATAGCAGTATCTATATAGTACTTGCATAGGTAAAATGTAGTTAGATAGGTAAAATGTACTTAGATAGGTAAGATGAAGTTAGATAGGTAAAATGTACTTACATAAGTAAGATGTAGTAAGATAGGTAAGATGTTTATAGATATGTAATATGTACTTAGATAGTTGAGATGAACTTTGATAGGTAATATGTACTTAGATAGTGAATATACGGTATACTTAGATAGGTCAGATGTGCTTAGGCAATGTGTACTTAAATAGTTATAACACATTTGGACTTGTAAGATGCATTTAGATAAGTAAAATGCACTTAGATAGTTATGTACTTAGAATGGTAACATGAACTTCGAACTAAAAGGTAAAATGTACTTAGATTGGTAAGATTATAATTATTATTATAATTATTATCATAGGATTTATAATAATAATAATCATAATAGTTATTATTATTATTATTATTATTATTATCATATTGCTATTATTATTATTATTATTATTATTATTATTATTATTATTATTATTATTATTATTATTATTATTGGAAACCACAGTGATAACCGTTAGACCTATTCAGTG
Organism: Zeus faber; assembly: GCF_960531495.2. Taxonomy (NCBI): domain Eukaryota; kingdom Metazoa; phylum Chordata; class Actinopteri; order Zeiformes; family Zeidae; genus Zeus; species Zeus faber. The sequence continues at coordinate 11,596,700 of NC_137197.1, forward strand.
TAAGCAAGGAGACAGTAGTTTTTTAAATATTTTCCCTCGTGCGTGGCTCTCCACGGACAGGTCCAATCTGGAATAAAGACAGATGGCTAGGCCCTGACAGAACATGTTCTATGAATAGTTGAACCCGGTGCTCTTTATGAACGGCCTGGTATTGTCTCAGGTGGTTTTGACCTCTCTGTTCGTATATTTCAACCTCCCCTCCCCCCGTTCAGTTCTGCGAACACGGATTCCCTCTCGAGTCGTAGTCGCACATTTCCTCTTGACTCGACTTCAGTGGACTGGGTTAAGGACGAATGCCCCCATCCATTGACTGAGGAATTTGGAGAGCATTCACAGTCTAGCAGAATCGACAAGGGGAATCCACAGGGCCGATACATTGCAGCGTATCGCTCACTCCGCTGATTGGACGGGTCGTTAAAATGCACTCTGGGATCGTAAAGGGTTCCAAAGTTTCCGAACATTCTCAGAAATTGTCGAGCCTTGCGCATGGAAGCTTCTCCACTCGGGCCTCGCTTGCCATATTCTGCATCGCTTTCTCTCTCCTCCTCCCGTATCCTCTGCTATTCTCTTTAAACGTATTATTGTGTACTTACTTGCATATTTATCATTCACATTAACTGCCGCCGCACTGCAAGGCAATGGTGCAGCCATGGGCCACAGTGAGTAGATCCAGGACGGACTCATCATTTTCGGGGCTAAAGTAGCCTTTGCTCTGATACCTTCCTCGAGACTCTACGTTGGAAAGTGACTTTGATTCGCCCTCATGTTTCAGCCTAGCTGTAACATGTCGGATCGCACCAGACGAAAGACTTAGCTTCTGCCTTCTGCCAGTGTGAGTGAAGAGGGATTTATTCCCTACACATTGCAGGTGGAAGAAAAGCCTCAAGTCATTTTCTAACGGGAAACTTACCATGAGCTTAAACGTATCATTAGTGCAGATTCATAAAACGTTGGGGTAGTTTGTGTTGATACTGGGTTTAAATTGCATCGCCTCTTGAGTGTCTTGATAAATCCAGTTATCAAGGTTGGAAAGGGGCTAATATCCTCGAGTTAAGTATCTCTTACCACCTTGAGAAAAGGGTCCTCCGGTTAACGTGCTCCATTTAATATTCTGATAAAGCACTCCATCTGCATCATGAAATCATTTGTTCTGAAGACGGGTTCGACTCTCAGTGCATTCACCTCCGTTGGTTTAGTAAACAGGCTCGACGGTCCCGTCTCGACGGCCCTAAATAAGCGCCCTTTTCGTCGACAATCTCAAACTGAAAGTGAACCCTTTCTCACTCAATGACTGCATTGCTTTGCTCGCAATTATAATTCTTGAAACCTCCCATTTACTCCCCCTTTCCTTCTCAAAGTGTGCAGTGAACCTTTGCTTAACGTGCACGTTGCACCTGTGATTCGTGTGCACATGTTTGCAGGTATAAAGCCCACAGTAGGTTTGAAGTGCTGTGGGGAACAGACCTGTCACAGCAAGGCAGGTCAGGCTCAGTGAAGTTCCCCGTGGACACTCCAGGCTCAAGGTAAAATATATATTTTTTTATATATATATAACGTGGGCTTTGTGAACTGAGTAATAGGTTGTACTGTGCAGTTGGGCGGGAGACCGGGAATTTCTCCAAAACGAAACACCTAAAACCCAAATTTACGCCTAATGGAATGGCCCTTCTCAAACTGCCTCCTGTTGTCTGATTTCGTAACGCAATCATTTCCCTTTCGCGTACAGGAGCAACACTTTTTCAGGGAATTAGTGCTTGATTCAAATGCTCTCGAGTGACTCACAAAAAAGATTTGTCTGATAGATGCAGTCCGCGTAACGAGAGTCGGCGGAGTCCTGGAATTCTCACAAGAGTCATTTAAGTCTGTCAAAATTATTTATTTAGGTAGGTGGAAGGAATTAAGTTACAGTCAGCGAGTCGCGAACGAACAAATTATTTTTGGCAGAGTGACTCCCGACTCCCGAGTCATTTAAAAGATGTGTTGGCTATGAACAAATCGTCCGCAAGCCTACTGCAAAACACCAAGGGGGCCGAGATCGATACGGGAAATGTTTTACTTTCCATTACGTACATTAAGCTGTTGATCAAAATGAAATCTATAACATCATTTACAAAATGGAAGTTTTGATCTGACATAAGGAAAAAGAAGACGCTCTGGCACAGCCACTATGGCTTATTACATTGTGAGTTGTGAGTATGCTTTAGCAAGAATGGAATAAAGATCTGCAATTACACCCAGTGAAGTTGGTACCCTGTGAAAGTGAATATTATGAGACATTATAATATTCAAATTGTGATGTTTGTACCTTAATATTGTGTACAGGGAGGGCAGTGTGTGCAGTCTAATCCTTTGCAAAGTAATGGAAACTTGAATAGTAGAAATAACTGCATGATACGTTGGAGAGTCAATCGAGCGCTCGAAGTATTCGACATAAATTTAATGTCATCCTGTCTTCGTCACCTTATTCCCCAGCCGCGGCCAATCAATTTAAACGTTCAATGAACTGATCCGCGGTGCTCAGATCCAACCATTTTCCCCGATTAAATTTCCTCGCTTTGAGCACTGAGCACAAAGTGCAATTAAACAGGCCGACTTCTGTCTCTGTAAACAAAGCTTGAACTTGCAACGGAGGCGATACATCCAGCATGATTATTTACCACCCCCAGCACTCAGCGCAAATCAATAACATAAGCAAACCTCCACCCCGATGAGCCTCGCAAACCCGCTCACCATAAAACAACTGCAATGCGTGTGTGTGTGTGTGTGTGTGTGTGTGTTTGTGTGTGTGTGTGCGTGTGCACCTGTCTGTGTGTGTGTCTGTGCGTGTGCGTGTGTGTGTGTGTGTGTGTGTGTGTGGGGATCGTAGAAAATATAGTGAGAAATGTCTAGGAGCCCCTGGTGATAAGAATTATCCAGGAAAGTTAAAGAGTTTTATGGATCTCCTTGCATTTGGGGCAGTGACGGTTTAAGCCGCGAAATGAAAGTCAGAGGAAGTCAGTTTATAATTAATCTGTGTGTGTGTGTGCGCGCGTGTGTGTCTGCGCGTGTGTGACATTGCGAGGGTGTGAGTGTGTGCTCTGCCTAATGCCCGTTTTGATGTGTGTCAAAAAAAGCGACGTTTCCGAGTCAGGCAGACGGGGGCGGCGCCTTGGACCGATCTCACCTTGGCTAAAAAGTCTCCGAAAGTATTTCATCAGTTGATATGAATGAATCCACTCAACCTGGAATGAAAAGTGACGAATGATATCTTTTTATGAATGGTATGCAATTGCCTCAACTGATCATTTCAACTCATAATAGGAGCAGCTTGAGCGGGATGCCAGTTCTAAGAGGGTTAACGGCAAGATGAAAAAAAAAGGTATTCCGATATATTCCGAAAAAAACGTCTCAAAAAGTCTTAAATAGACTTTGCAGATACCCGCAGATAACCTGTACCTTATAAAGCAGATGGATCACTGTGTCAGGGGCAGTTACCTGAGGTAAGCCACAAAACAACATTGCTCCATACAAAAAAAAAAAAAAAAAAAAATGCTCGAAGTCAATGTCTTCTCCTCCTCGGGACGATAAATAGATTCGGAGGCCTGATAATCCCGGGTAATGTAATAGTTGTTGAGGTCTGGAGGAAGAGCAATTAGCTGTCAGAGAGCATCAGGGAGCGCAGACGCCGTCACAGAGCAAAGGCGCGGCCAGGAATACCAAGCAGCCCGGGGTGAATGGCGGAGGCGATGAAGGCCCAATGCAGGCTCAGGGGCCGGCGGAGAGAGAGCGAGAGAGAGAGAGAGAGAGAGAGAAAGAGAAGAACTGCGGCGACCGAAACGCCCCCCCCCCCCCCCCCCCCCCCCCCCCGGAACCTGGAAAATAATGATGGGTTTAAAAAAAAAAAAAAAAGAAGAGACAAATATGAACTTCTCTGCAACCGCGATGGAGGTGCCATCAAATGAGGCATTTAACCCGATTGTTGCTCCTCGGGGTCAAACAAAAATCAAAACCCCCCCCAAAAAAAACCCCCAAAAGAAACCGCTGTGATTTCCCGGCCAAACTCCAGAGACAGCTTCAGAAGCAGGCTCCCTAAGAGGACCTAAATAAGAAGAAGCAGCGGCTCGGCGGTAAGACAAAGGAGCCTACATCTCTTTTCTGTCCGTTGCGTTCCGCCTCTCCCCTCCATTATGTCTTTTTCCATTTCTCCCTCTTTTATTCTCACAAGATAGTTTGACAGCTCTCCCTCTCTCTCTCTCCCTCTCTCTCTCTCTCTCTCTCGCTCTCTCTCTCTCTGACAGATTACCCATCCCCCGGCGGAAGAAAAAGGGTGAATGGCGGGCCGAAGCTTTAAGAGAAGGGACGGACAAAAGAGCCGCTCTTTCACGTTTTTTTTCCTCTTTCTATTTCCAGGCCAGCAATATGGAGGAAAGAGCTCTCTGGGCTATTATGTAGAACTATCGCGGATAAAATGTACCACACCCATTCGCATTCGGTCTCCTCCGCCTGAGACACTGCACAGCAGTGTTTCCCAACCTTCTGCCACGGCACCCGTGTTAGAACGATATAAAAAACCTCCGATTGTTACTATGAAGGCGCACTAATGGTGAGCGATGCAGTAACGAACAAATCCTTTAAGTAACTCGGGAGCCACTCCGGCAAAAGAGAAAAAAGTGAACAAACTGAAAAGAATTACCTGAGGACTGAATCAAAGCCCAAGCCCCCCCCCCCCCCAAAAAAGAGGCTTTGGCATAAAGCACGTCGAAAGGGACTGATTTATAATCTGTGACATAATCCAATGATCGTTGCGAGAATTCCGTTCGCAGCTCAGGCCGACCGACTCTTCGCCACTGTCGTTGGTCAGTTCACTGGAAGTCCTCCCTCGCTGGCCGCGCGTAGCACTAACCCAATCAAACCGACAAAAGGAGTCTGAAAATCAAAACCACTCTTTTTTTTTGCCGCCTGGCTCGCCAGGAACCGAAGCTCAAAAGAGAGCGGAACCTTTCATCGCCGCGCTTGCCTTCCGGAGCGCAACGCGCGCCGCCGGAGCCGCCATGCGGGCCGGGACTGAAGGATTTCGATGAACTAGCGCGCCCTTGCAATTATGACCTTGCAACACAAGATTTCCACACTAATTCCCCATATTTATTTATTATTCATGAGTGGAATTTGAAAAAAAAAAAAAAAAAAGAAAAGTCAAAGCCGCCATCTGGCGAGCTCTCACCGCACGCTGGTGCGCGCAGCGGTTAAGAAATACTGCTCTAGAGACCATAAACCCACTCGAAAAAATATATAAAGTATATCTACACACTCTGTGAGGTTTTCATTTAACACAGAGACGTATTCTCACCTAATTTTTTTTTCTGCAGGGTTTAGCAGTTAATTTCATGAGGTAATCTGTCTCCGCCAAGGATATTTAAAGAATTACAACGGTCGGGGGAAGCGCCTTTGAAAGCAGCTCTGCTCCATTTAAAACCGTCTCCTTGTTCAATATACAGACGCATAATAGATCAATTAGAATGCGGAGCGAGGCAATCCATTTTTAGAGCCTCGCTCGTCCTCGTTCCATCATAAGGAATCGGCGATATTCCCGCGGAGAAAGAGACGGGATCCTTCTCGGCGGAGTCCTTCCAGTTCACCCCCCCCCCGCCGACGGATTTCTAACAATCTGCATTTGAAGCCGCCGCCTGGTGAAAAGGCTTCAAACTCCTCGTCCCCGTCTCGTCCTCATCCGCGCTGTGCCCCGTTGCGAAAAAATTCCATTTTCACGATGACGACGCCGCAGCCCGGCCGCGGCTTTCCAACGCATCCTGTCCCGCTCTTCGCCGCGCGCTTTTGAGTATCAATTTGGGGGCGTCTGACGGAGCCCTGGCGTGAGCCACAAAGGGTGATTTGTCATGCAATTTATTGTTGCGGACGAAGAAGAAGAAGAAAAAAAAAAAAAAGCTTCGGGAAGCAGTATCGCCCGTTTTTTTTTTTCCATGAACTGTGAGCGTAATAGGGAGTCAGGGGAGTGTGTTAAGATCAAGTGTAAGCGGCTTTTACCAGAAGTTTTTAACCAAACGGGGATTTCCCTTATTGCTCCGTCTCAGCCGCCCGCTAGCGGTTTCTTCGGCCTCATTTGTCACCGGGGGGCCGCGGGGGCCGAGGTGGTTGGCTGCTTTTGATTAATGCAACGGGGACCGCTGTCCCTTTTCTCCCATTCGTCAGGTTTTTTGTTTTTTTTTCCAGGGTGTACATCATGGGAGGCGTTCTGTGGTGACCGGGTGTTTTTTTTTCTTCCCTTCACGCTCTTGACATGCTGTTTGCCGTGCGCCCATCCCACCTTCAGGATTCGGAGCGGACAGAAGAGCGTCTCGGAGCGGTTTGGAAACGACACACTGGCGTCTCACCTGGTTGAGGCGCGTCCACCATTCCACTACAAAAATACATCAATAACGGAAACTGGCTCCTGTGATGCCAGATCCAAAATGCAAGGCTGCACTAATTCGTCTGATTCGTCGGTTCCAGCAGAATATCTGCCCTGTGTTCATCAAAACACGCTGACATTACACATTAAAAGTGAGAACTATTAGAAGTGATAGTGGTGACCGTCTGTGGATGGAATTCTCACAGGAATCATTTCATTCTGTTGAATTTTTTAATAAAGTTTAAATGACATTCAATATGAATTAGGTGAAATGCCTTGACCTTTTTTCCTTGGACTTTAATTTAGTCCTCACTAATTATTATTAGCTTGTCAGTCGAAGATTTACTCGGAGTGACTCCCGACCCCTGAGTCATTTAAAGGATTTGTTCGCTCTGACCGAATCGTTCGCAAGTCTTGCATCACTTACTATTAGTAGGTCACACTCATAAGCACAGCAAGTTTGATGTGTTTCTGGCGTTCTTTGTGCTTAGCAGAATAGTGGTGTGCTGTGGGATTATTTCATTGTAAAAAGAGTGGCGTGGCAGAATAAAAGGTTGGGAAGCGCTGCCCTAACAAAGCACGCAGCGAAAAGGCAAAAATGAGTCGATCAATAATCAAGAAAATGAGTGAGAAATGTGATGAGGCAATTTTATTCTCCTTGTTTTACCTATTGCCAAAAAACCTCTGCAGCGGGGGATTACAGTGTGTCTGTGTGTGCGGATATATGTGTGTGACATTTTCAAGTCGAAACGCAATTGCTTTCTGATAGCTTTAATGCATCTACAATTAGCTATAAAACCTAGAGCAGAGAAATTGCTTTTTTATCCCGCCTCCCAGCACGACAGAGATACCATCTCCAACCTCTATCTCCCAAATGAGGTGATGGATGGATAGATGGGTGGATGGATGGACGGATGGATAGATGGATGGGGGGATGGATGGATGGGTGGATGGATGGATGAATGGATGGATGAGGCTTTCGTCCGTCCGTCTCTCCGCGACATGACATTGAGTTTGGCCTTGAAATGCCGGGCAAAGGTCCATCCCGAAAAACCTGCTCTTCTTTCTCATCTCTCATTTTCCTCGTTTCCCTTTCACTCTATTTCCCTCTCCAGCTGTGATTTGACTGATTCCCAATCCCACTTTGGGCCAGTTCAATTAGGAAGCGCCCTGTTAACCACTGAAAAAGGCCCCCAAATATGGGTTTCTGTGCTTATTATTAAAGCCTACTCATAGTTAGTGACCCAAGACTCACGTACGATTCTTTTAAATGATTCAGGTAGACGGACACTCCAGCAAAAGAGTGGTTGAGTTATTTAAACATGGACTCACAAATTGAAAGTAATGGACTCAATTCAAGTCCAAGGCATTTCGCACAATTGATATTGAACGTGACTGATTGGATCCTACTCCACTTTTGACAGAATGAAGTGATTCTCGTGAGAATTATACTCACAACTCAGAGTTCAGCGACTCCTCTGACTCGCACTGACCGCGCGTTACACCAACTGAATCACACAAACAAAGAGTTGGAAAATCGCCCCCTGACTCATTTTACTGAGTGACTTGTCAAGAACCAAATCTCAAAAAAAAAGAGTCAAACGGTTCATCATGACCCGAACAGTCCACACCCCAGAGAGTGAATATTATTTTTTTTGACTTTGACCCTTGCCTGAACTGTTTTTGGATTTTAGAACGCAGGCTTTTGCTTTGCTAGCGCTCAGCTTGCGCTAGTTAGCATGTTAGCTAGGCATATTGCTAACTATGACAGCGTCAATTCCTTCCTCCTCCGTCTGTGAGAACTGTCTCTGCCTGGTCTCTACAGATTCAGCGCCTCAGAAAAGACAGTCTTTAAGGACATCCACAGCCTGTGTGGGGATGGGAAGAAAAAGGATGAGCTGTTTGTGTGCCTGACCTTGATCGCCAGCGTTAAGGCTAAGCACAGCTCCTGATCCATGTCCTGGGACTGGACTTTGACACCGCTCTCCCCTGGCCCGGGTTGATTCTCGCTGTGGGTGAGTCGGGTCCATCTGATTCCCCACCGGCTGTGATAGAGGATCCATGGCCCAAGTCCCAGACCTGTAGGTGGTGTGTGTGTGTGATTCCAAGACTTGGAGCCCACAGTCTATGTCAGGGATATGCATTGAGTTACCCACTTTCGGGGAAGGATCACAGTCTGCCATGGCATCGAGGGCACCGAGACGCTCGCCACTGCCACCAGCCTCCCCCTCCTCTGGGTCCAATGCCTGTGTTTTTCTATCCTGTGGTCCGTCCATCACCAAGAGAGGCACACTCAACTCCATCGCCACCAGCTTTCTCCTCCTCTCAGACCTGGCTAAGCAGCCCGCGGGGCCCCCGCCTCGCTCCTCTGTTGGTGCGCACCCCGGGACGTCCTCCGAGGTGGCAGTCGTGCTGGCCATTCCCCCGTGCTGGTCGCTGGGTCAACCATGACGGACCCAGGTGCAGGCGTCGAGGACATTAACATAGCCATCCCACAACTTCTTAAACATCACCCGTCTTTCCCCGCTATTGTGGTGCATTTGGGTACCAACAACCTTAAGAAGCAGCAATCACAAAAACTTAAACAAGATTTCATCGGTCAAATATACAGTGTTTTCAACACTAACAAACAATGCACTGTATCATGCCCGCCACCTTCTACAATAGATCCGATCTTTTTAACCATCACCTCCACCCAAACCCGAAACTTGGATATAGAAAAATATCAGTGATTCTGAGGATTTTTTTAATCAACATACATTTTTTTGAATAGTTGATCTAGCACTGGATCATTTTATGAAAACCTTCAACTAAGTGGTTTAACAAACATGCTCTGTTTCAAAAGCAAAGAGCTAAAGATAAGTCTAGTCCTTGGTTCACCTCTGAACTTGATGTTCCAATTGAAGAATAAGGCTTGGCTCAGCCTAGAAAATCTGGTGACCCTTCCCATTGGCAGGCTTTTGTGCATTTAAGAAATGAATTCACATCGTCAGTGAGGAAAGATAAATCTGAATATTATCGAAATACCATCTTTAGTTGTTATTGAAATGCAGCAAAATTCTGGAAGGTAGTGAATTTAACTAAGAATAAAAATGCAATTGTCCTGCCCACATACAAATTCTGGTCAGTGTGTAATATCTTATCACAAGGAAATATGCCCAGCTTTTAACAAACATTTTGCTGCAGCTTGTCACCTATTTGAAAATGGGAGCACGGGATCTGGTAAATCTATGAGTAATCCAGAAATGGATGTCTCTGTACATACTGTCCTGTCCCTTAGTTTGCCCTCCAGCTTCTCCCTCCTAATATAGTTACTGGAGCACTTCTTGCCATTGAAGAAAGCAACTGGAGAAGATAGTCTGGGCCCTTTCTTTCTCCAGCTCTCTGCCTTGATGATTTCAAAATATATACTTTAGCAAAGTTACTCCTTTGTATAAAAGAGAGATAATTGTGATCTTAATAACTATCGTCCCATCTCTAAATTGCTCTGTCTGTCAACTCAAGGCTTTTCTAGCCATCTGGTTTCAGGGCTAACCACAACACCATCTCCGCAACATCTTTAATTGTAAATTATATTGTGACAGTGGTGGATAAAAAAGAAGCATTGTACTGCTCTGTTCATAAACCTATCAAAAGCCTTTGATACAGTTGATCGTTCCTTGCACTTACACAGATTGCTAAGTATTGACTGTGACCCTAATGCTTATAGATGGTTCCAAAACGACCTCTATGATAGACAGCAGTGCGTGAAAATGGTAAATATTCAGTCTGTATTTTTATCGATAACAAAAGGTGTCCCTCAAGGTTCGATTTTAGGACCGGTCCTTTTCACAATTTATATCAATGATATTGTCCAGTTTTTGAATACCTGTAGTGTCCATCTGTATGCAGATTACACCATCTTATATTGTTGGGTTGACACGATACCATTGGCTATTGACAATCTGCAACTCTCTTTTAATGTTCTTCAAGAGGAACTTATTGATCTCAAACTCATGTTAAATGCAGAAAAAACGAAATATATGCTATTCACAAGAGCTAAGGAAATCGATTATAGCAAACTTCATATTAGCACTTTAATGTGTACAACTATTGGAATTGTCCCACACTATAAATATTTATGCATCTGGATTGATGATAAACTCACTTTTAAAGTTCATATTGATAAACTGGTTAAAAAGCTGCGGCCGAAACATGGCTTTCTTTATCGACATAGAGCCTGCTTTCCCAAAAATAATTGTTAAAACTGTATTACTTTCTGTCTTGGATTATGATGACATAGACATGCTGTTGCCACACCTTTCAGCCCTTAGACGCTATATATCACTCTGCTCTTAGATTTATTACCAGTGATACCTACAGTACCCATCATTGTAATGAAAACGTTGCCTGGCCCTCTCTCTTTGCGAGACGAGATCAACACTGGTGTATGTTTATTACACTACTACACCTCAATGTACTGTAGGAGCTTATCAAACCCGCTCTAAGGACTGGATTACAATGGATGTTCCGGGGGTCAATTCGAAACTTGGAAAGACTGCTTTAAAATGTTGTGCTCCGGACTTGTGGAATAACCTACAATGCACTTTTAATATTGATTCCTTAAAGCCATTGGGATGTTTAAAAATTAAGCTTACAAATGTCATTGTTTGAGAACGTTATTGTTTTAACTAGGAATTGTTTTAACTGATGTTGACGTTTGTGTTGTCTTCTTGATTTGTTTTAGGTTTTTATTTTTGTTATTTGTGGGGTTTTTTTGTCTGCATAATGTGATCTTGGCATAATTGAGAATGAGGATTCGACTTTCAATGTATTCCCGAGAACTAAATAAAGGTGAAAAGAAAAAAGAAAAATGTAACCCAGAAGCCGACAGAAGCTGTGTGTGTGTGTGTGTGTGTGTGTGTGTGTGTGTGTCTGTGTGTGTGTGTGTGGGAGGGGGGGGGGGGATGGGTGATTTACCTGTTGCTCATTTATTGCTCTGACGAGCAACAGGCGTACAGCCAGCCTGATCCCGGGCCCAATTACCAAACCCAAGACAGGTGTGGCTGCTTAAACCACACCACCCCCACACCGCAAAGCCTTTTTGGAGCATGGTTGGTGATGACGGCTGCCTCCACCCCCCCTAGGGGAAGCAGCTCAGAGGTCCTGACAGCGCGCTCACATCTTTTATAGTACACAGATATAATGCTACAAGGCTGCAAGCTAACCTTGAGATGTTTCCCTTTGAAAAAGACGGCGTGAGGGGAGCAGTTCTGTTTGTCATATCACCACGCTGTGTTTGTACTCCCTGCCGCCCGTGCTAATCCTAGCCAGAGGACACCTTTCAGTCATTCTTATTATTGTTATTCTTTTTGTGACCATCTTATTAATATTCAATCGCCGTCGGCGGAATAAATAACCGTGTTTACGGTGGGTTATTGAGGATGGCTATGTTACCGGGAACGTATTTCACTGTCTTCTCGGGGTGTTTCCGTTCAATCAACAATTAATGTTTCATTGCTGTCATGTAGGTGAGGAATTCACTGTTACACGGATACAGAATTAGGAGGCGACGATGATTTGACAAGGCAGGAACACCGTGCAAAATACTTCATGTGACGTGCGTTGTGGCCCCCGTAGAACCAGGTCCAAGCTAAAATAAGCTGCTGAGTCATCGGAGGAGAGGCCGCTCAGGGTTTAAAGCCACTCAGCCGTCACGACTTCCTGTTGTGCTATCGAAGTCTGCCCCCTATAAAAATGAACGGCGCAAGAAGACTATCAATTTAAAAAAATGGTCTCAAAACGGGGTCTGTGGGATAAAGCTGCACAGTGCCCCCGTAACACGGGACACTGTGCTCTTGAAAGGTTGCGGTGCACTTATCAGATTTGTTTCAAGCTTAACACAAGCTCCACTCTAAAGGCTACCGTTTTGTCTTTATTTAAATGGCTTTAACCTGCTTACCCCAAGCCCTTGGCCCTGGAAATCACCATTTAATGTTGTGGGGTGCAGCCTCGCTAACATCTCATCGCGCTGCTGCGGTGAAGACACCAACACAGCGCACGAGAAATAGAAATCTATCTATCTATCTATCAGTCTATCTATCTATCTATCTGTCTATCTGTCTGTCTGTCTGTCTGTCTATCTATCTATCTATCTATCTGACTTGCGTGCACAGATGTAAAATGTGCGGTGATGCAAGACCTGCGAGCAAATCATAAACTGAATCAAACGAACAAAGAGTGGGTAAAATTGAAGGAATCTTTTTACCAGGTGATTCGTGAGAGCCAAATCTGCAAAAGGAGAGCATCTTTTAATTCCTAGTTCATTTGGAAGACTTTAATGCTGTATCCTGCAGCTGAGATGATGAACGGTGGTCTCTTCCAAGCCTATTTGGTCGATATTCTGTGCACCTGAACACAAAGGGATGCAGTGTCATTTCAACAGCCGAAGCACCGCGCAAATTATCTTCCATGGGAAATGTAGCTATTTCATTCAGGCAGATGGGACTCCTGGGGCGGGGGCACGGAGTGTCGCGCCTAGACGGCCGCCTATGTGACCGCCTAACTGACAAGCCCTGTAACCGGTGCTCTCTATCTCTATCAGTCTATCTATCAGTCTATCTATCTATCTATCTATCTATCTATCTATCTATCTATCTATCTATCTATCTATCTATCTATCTATCTATCTATCTATCCATCTGCCATCCCTTTCACCTCATGAGTTACTCCACTATCCTCCAAAAGAGAGAGATATATACACCCAGCGAGGATGAAAGTCGATGAAATTTTGGAACCTTTTTGCCAGCTTCTAGGTTAACATTTCAAAAGAATTGGGGATGTGAGAGGCTGACTCAGTCTGCTTTCTTAAAATATTACTCTCCTCTCCAAAATTAAGCCCTTTATATTTCCCTTTGGAAAAAAGTTGTTTCTAAATCAACTGAAGGCTATTTGGATCTCTGGCCTGGGACAAAGATCAGTCTTTCCTTTCCCCAATTTCCTATTTTAAGAACCTTTCACACTTGCACTGAAAGCTGTAAAGCCACTGGTAATGTTCCATTTTGGTGTCATGTGGGAAAGGCAGCCGGTCTCGATGTTCCGGAAAAGTCGTTCTGTAAATGTCCCTACTGTCGAAGTAGTATCATACCGGCAAATTGCCGGTTAGGCTGTGAATGGACGTATGTAGGAATGGACGCAGTAACATTGCTGTAAAGAAGGGGTGGAGCCAGATCCAAATAAAATATAAATAGTGGGTATTTACGTATATTTATTCCATACAAGTATAAAAAAAAACATTTGTTATTGGGAATAAAAAATAAAAAACATAAAAAAAAAAAAGCAAGTCCGATCCGAACCTCCGGCGTTCGGCCGCAGAGACAAGAAACTGAAACAGGTCTTTATATTCTTAAATGTCATTCTTTTCCTTCTTAAAAATACCACTCAGACCCTGGAGGTGTCATTCAGAGTCAGGGGTGCGTTGTGGGGACATCAGGCAAGTGCTTCGCTTGCCCGCCAGCTGTTCATTCTCTGGAGGCAGCGCGCGTAGGACAGGTTGAAAATGATCACACTGATTTAATAACATTGGGTTAGGGTTATTGGGACGGGGGCTCTGTTCCCGCTCTCTGTCGGCGCAGGGAACCGAGACCATGTGGGAGGGGCGGGGGGACGGGGAGCGAAGGGCTGCTCTGTGAACGAAACAGTTTCTTTTGTCTGATATTAGATACCACTCATACGAGCAATATGTAATGTGTCCGTAACAGTCATCTATGTGTGGGAACAGACTCAATACGGAACTTTTCCGTAAAGGAAGATATGTGGGAATGACTACGTACTGCCTTTGCCGGACATTTTTTATCCAGCAATGCTATGGATTCCATGTTGGAAAGGGGCTTTAGATGCAACCAGCTGCCCAGGGAGTCGTAAACATTAACATATTAACATAAAAAGCAGAAACTTCTCCTGTTGACCCCCATCGGCTGTTTTTATCCAATTTGTTTTTTCCTGGTTCCATTGCAACCGCAACAAGATGTTGCCGTGGTTACAGCCTCGACAACAACCACAACCTGTTCAAAATCAATAGGATCAAGGGAGAAACGTCGTGTGTGAGTTCTGCGCCTCTTTTTGTTCGGCTTCTTCGTCTAGGTAGTGATGTTTTACATACATACATGCATCATTTTCTGTTGTTAATATTACAATTTCCCCATTCGGACAATAAAGGGTTAACCCTATTCTAGCCTAATCGAATCAAATCTAATTTAACATACTGTAAATTCGCACAAAGAAATGACCGGGTTTCTTCCAGATAACAAGCTTTTCCACTACGTCTCGGCGCTGCCATTCTGTCTGTCTGTGATATTTCACTCACCCGTCTGTGTTCTCTCTGTTTTACACTCCCCGTCTTTTATTCTCACTGCATCTTATTTTATTGCTCAAACAGCGGTGGCGGCGGCGGCGGCGGCGGCGGCGGCGGCGGCGGCAGCGGCGGCGGCAGCGGCGGCGGCAGCGGCGGCGGCGGCGGCGGTACTCTGTTCCCTTCATTGTTTCTTCACCTGAGTGGGCTCCTGACAGCTACTAATTATACGGCGAGTCAATCTTCCAAACCTAAAATAACCATGTGTTTTCGTAACAGGGGGAACATAAAAGTTCCCGGAGACTGTACAGTAAATTGGTAATACGGGCGTCGCAAAAGAAAAAAAACAATATGCAAATTAAATCAAGGTGGCGGTGAACTGGAACAAAAGTTAGCCTGGATCGAAAATGAAATCCTTATAAAAGCGAAAAGAATGCTGAATAATACGCTTGTCCATCTTACGATGATACAAATAATTATATCATAGCTGGTAAACAAACATGCAAACAAACAAAACAAGTAAGGACTCTGACCATACACGTCTCAAAAGTGATACTACACTGTTATTACAGAGTCATAACAATTTGAGTTTCACTTTGGCCGCTGAGGTTAAGCTCTTATCAGGTGCGACTCCAGGGCTGGAATTCAAAGCGTTCCCATAACGTGCGGCAAATTTTAATGAGTTCCAGAAAGGTCAAGCAATGTGTAGGTACAGTACGACTACATGTCTTGCCTGAACAGAATAACAGCGTATTTTTAGTTTTTTCGCATTTGATGGAAAAACAAAAAGGGGTCCATCACTCTCTGCCGTTACGTGTTGACTGTGCGGCGTCTAATAAGAGTCATAACTGCGAGAAAACACACTCTCCATCCTCTGCTCGCATCAATCATCCCCTTCACCATATATACAGAACATAGATATATTTCACCACGCGGGTGAAAGCATTAGCCAAATTCTTAAAAGTCGATATCCATTATGGCCGTCTGCTTTTCATTCGTTACTGTGTGTGGTTTTGGCCGGAGCTCTATCGATTTTCGTCCTCCTTTTCCCTCCTCTGCGTGCGGAGCAAGAGCTTGCACTCCCTTCCCACACTTGTATTCAATACGTCGGAAACCAGACGCTGACTGCGGCTATAATTCACCAGTCATTATCACCTACGTCTGCTCCAGGACGCATAACAAGGGATGACAGAAGAACAGGGATTCAATGCCGATACCATTTGTGAAATTCAACGTTTCTTGATACCCGACTTGTGAGGTACGGGCATTGCCAAAACAAAACAAAGAAATCTGTAACATGGGCTGCAGCTTGAAGTACTTAACAGTAAAACATAAACAATATTATCCTTGCAAGTAATATACAGCAGGAAACAAATATCCCATCGCCCTAACAACGTTACGAGCATTGCCACCAGGGGCGTCATGCCCATTCAAGCACTGGGGGTCACCACCAGATTTTTGATATCTGGATTTTTTTATAGTTGAATTTTATTCTATTACTATATTTTTCTTTTAATATACAGTTATGATCATTTTATATCATGAGTCAAACATATTCTTCTAATTATGTCATAAATTGTACCTCAAAAAGTCACACAGGCCCTATCCCTACGGTATTGGTTTCTAACAAAAGTTTCAGGATGGAATCAGTTCGCAACAGCAGGTCCGTATCGGAGTTGCCAAGTCCGCTTACAATACACAACCTTGGGCCTTAAAAGTCATTGTGTTCATGTTAAAATAAATAATAATCGATACAAAGGGAACGTCGTTCACCGTTAACGGTACGCGGCACCACGTTGCTGACCGCTCGGACCCGCGGTCAACCGGACTCCTCCGTGTGTAGAAGCCCAGTCAGGTACGACAGGGAGGGAAAGCAGAACGTGTTTCCAGTCTTTCATTGGAAATAAGTGAAATAAGAGAAGCTACAGACTGAGAAATTGAAGAAACGTGCATCATGCATGCACGCGCTCCGGCTCGGCTGCACAGCGCTCCTAGTCACTCCCTCCCTCCGCAGGGATTGTTTGCCCAAAATCAACCGGACTATTGAACTTAAAGCACCGAATTGTCTTTTTTTTCTCCTGGTTCTCCGTAATTCAAAACCAGGTTATACGTCTTAAGATAAATAATCAACTCTACAAAGGGAGCGTTGTTCACCGTTAATGGTACGCGCCGTCATGTTGCCGTGACGCGCCAGAAAAGAGATGCCCCCCCCTGAAGTCTGGCTTGCATGATGCCCCTGATTACCATCTGTGCAAGTAATTATTGTCAACCTTTGGAGCACGAATAATACTAGATAGTCACTACATTTTCACAAGTTGTTTCCACACAAAAACTCACTGAATGTAACGAACAATATGAAGTTGCTCAGTTAGAGGCAATGCCGTTTTCTTTTACTTTTAAGTACTGTATACTAAAGTATAGTACAGCTTAATGTTGGTTAATGATTCAATAGACTTTTTAGAAGTGTACTCAGCTACACTTACAACATATAAAAGAGTAGTATGCTAAAGCTGTACTTTCAATTAGTACATAAAGGAAACTCAAAAGTACTCACAAAAAAGTACAAATGGTAGAAATATACTTCTCAGACACTTCATATACTACAAATATACTTTATGTCAGTGTGGAAAAATATACTTTTTTCACTTGGCAAAGCAGCAATACTGCATTTCATCACAATAATAAAATAATAACATCATGAAAAAATAAATAAAAGTAAAAACTGCCTCTGCCATTTTGAAATTCACATCATTCATGTTGCGAAACCATGTGAAACAAGTCGGCTTGATGTAGATTCTGGATCGCAGCCAATGATGTCTGAGCCACCATTTGCATAACCTGAGCCCCGGGCGCCGCCAGGAGTGGCGTGTTATTCAGGGAGAACATGCGACCGGAGGCAGGAGATCAGCCGTCACTCCCAGTCAGATCGCCAGTGCAAAACGATTCAACACCCTGCGAAATGCCCCGTTCAGCACAAGCGGGAGAAAACCACCGCATTCATAATCCTTTAAAATGATGTTTAAATGGATATGTTTTTTGCCTTTGATTATTGGGCAGACTTTGGAAAGATGTGAGTATGTGAAAGCTCATGCTGCAAGAGTCTTACAGCCTTATTACTAATGCTACTACACTTAGGGATGTCAAACGATTCAAATAATCAATCGTGATTAATCACATGACATTCGTGTAGTTAACTGCGATTAATTGCAATTTTTTTAATTAACTGAAATTTAACCCTGAGAAAAATATTTACAGTTAAAAAGCAGTGCATATTAGTCTCAATCATTACGTTCTTCCTCAAAATGCATCTAATGGCGCTTCCCCCAGAAACAAACCACCACTCTCCTATTCCTTTGCACTGAGCCAGTTGCTAGGACAAACAGGCCTGCCCACATGAAATGCTATGACCATGAAATAAACCGTAAGACCGTTGACAGCCCAACATGCTAACAACACATTCTCTGTACCATGGCAAAGATAACTGACCATTAAATTGATCAGTATTACCGAGGTCAGTTATTTTACCCTGGTCAGTCTGAATTGATTTCGGATGCAATGCCGGATATGGCGGGCGAGGAGGAAACAATTATGGATTTCAAGTATTTACACCGGGTCAGTGACTGTCCCTTTTAGTTTCATTATGCCTTGAGTACATAAAGAAATTAAATTCAAAGTCAATCTATATTCAAAGTACTCCCCTAAATGAGCAGTGTTTTAATGCTCTATTTACATAAATGAAATCCCATACATTGGGTCAAAAAGGGGTTAAATGGGGTATTTTCCGGGGGTGATCGCGCCCGGTATTAATGAAAAGTAGAACAGAACGCATCAATTAACTACCGCTGAGGAAATGAGTGAGAGGAGACGGATGAAATATGAGTTGATGTACAGGTATCTCAGAGTCTCCTGTGTGCGTCCTCCAGGCGACATAAGGGAAAAATAAGTGATTCTCCTCCTCCTCCTCCTCCTTCTTCTCCTCCTTCTCCGTGATGACGGATGACTCGCCCGCTCCTGTCCTTTTGTGCACAACACGGCTGAGTGACACAATCAACCGAGCGATCGATCGACTGCGCCGCGTCTAAATGTCCCGGGTGCCGCATTATTTGTAAATGCCAAAATGCACCGTCGTGTTGCAACCTTTTTTTGATTGTCATGATTACGTTTTGGTGTCTTGGCATTTTCAAAGTTTGTGGTAAATAAATTAAGAGTAATGCCTAGAAGAGAAAATATAAGTAGATTGATACGGAATCCATCTGCTTTTCTTACTTACTTTCCAATATGTTATGGAGTATAAGTGATATGTCGTTATAATAGAGGTTTCCATACACACAAACACACACACGTATATACTGTATATATATATGCAGTTGACGTTTGGCCTCAAGACATAGAAATAGGTATATCGATGAATGGATAGATAGACAGACAGGCAGACAGACAGACAGACAAGGATAGTGGAGTAACTCATGAGGTGAAAGGGATGGCAGATAGATAGATAGATAGATAGATAGATAGATAGATAGATAGATAGATAGATAGATAGATAGATAGATAGAAAAAAATCGACCATTTGGCAAAATAATATGCAATAGAAAATAAAATAAAATAAAAAAACCTACAAAATAAACAACAAACTTGACAAACATTTGGCAATAAAGCCTAACCCTCAAAATTGACTGGAAGAAAAATTGCCGCTGTACAAGAAAGCAGAATGAACCAAAGAACAAACAACAAAAAATACAAATTTAGGAATACAATAATCAATAAATATGTCAACGATTTCAGTATCGTCGAACCAACATTCACAGTCCCGATGAAAGTGATGTACAGCAGATAACGGGTTAGGAATATAGGTTTTAGCAGTCTTTGTAAAGTGTTTTCTCTCTACACTTAAGAGGGGGAAAAAAAAAAAAAAGCTTCCACTGCGACCTTCTTGGCACCACGCTGCAACCCACCAGTGGATCATGACCGCCTGGTTTGAAAAGCACTGCTTGAGAAGACTTCTTTTATTTTATTTTTATTTTTTTCCATTTCCACCCAAGGAAGGTCTCGATCCGCGGCAAACAAAATATGAAAATAAAAATCGACATCCGTCCAAATCAGTATTCAGCGCGCACGTGGGAGCTCGACCAGGTGCGGCGTGAAAATCTCTCAGATTCCACTTGAAATCGATAAATAATGGAAATGACCCCTTGTGTTGCGAGATCAAAGTTGCAGAACTGTACTAATCCAGCCAGAGAAGCAGCTCCGTGTGAGTCCGAGCGAGGCTGTCGAAACAAGCTGGACTTTCAGTGAAAGGAAGAACTGTAAAACTTTAATTGACTTTACTTATTGTAAGCAGTGTGCTGCGGCGGGAAAAAAAAAAAAAAAAAAAAAAAAAAAGAAAGCTCGGGAAACACTGGTCCGAATCGATCAGCGGGAGATCACAAGACCTCATTGCGCCGACGCTTTGCCGAACACACAAATCAGCCGGGCTCTGCTGCTTTGTCGGGGCGATGAGAGGAAAACGAGAAGAGACGGCCACCCCATCCCTCCATTCCAACACCCCCGTCGGCCAGAGTTCCGTGCGGCTGGCTGCCATGCTGCCCCACCGCGCGGGGGGAGTCACCTGCCGCCTGAGCCTGGCCGCACGGCGTCCGGCCTCTGCTCGTCCTCACACGCCGCCGTCTCACTGAACCGTGGAGGTTTTAATTGGCAAAGAGAATCAAAGTCGGGCCCCTCATTAGCCAATGAGGCGGCGGACTACGGCGGATTCCCCCCTAAATTGGGGCAGACGAACACGCAACTCGGTTTGTCGCTCGGGGGCAGAAGCGGCCCTCTCTCCCCGTCCTCCACGGCTACGGTACGGCCCAAAAAATAAATAAAGGCCTCGGAGAAACGCCCCGCTTTGTTTTGTATTTCTACTCTCTCTCTCAAAAAAAAAAAAAGCCTTTTCCATGTCAGCTCCCGCTGCATTTTATTGTTGACCCTGACTGCGGGGGTGGGCGTAGCGGTAGAACGCGATGCCTGCAGGAGGACAGGGCAGCACACTCAGCCAAAAAGCTCTCTCCCTCTCGCTCGCCCTCTCTCTCTCTCTCTCCCTCTCGCTCGCCCTCTCTCTCTCTCTCTCCCTCTCGCTCGCCCTCTCTCTCTCTCTCCCTCTCGCTCTCCCTCCGTGGGACTTTTTGAACATGAGCGTGTCAGTGCAGCCATCGCACACTTTTCTTCACATCCCCCTCCAGCGAGATTCCTCCCCGACCGAATCGATTCGGTCTCTGTTTATCTCATTAGCTTCTAGCGTGTAATCAATCACACAAGGGCATTTGACGCAGCCCACCTATCCATTCACGTATTATAGCTCAACCGCCGCCGACGCCGCCAACGTTGTTATTTCCGCAGTTTGCCAGGGAAGAGCGGCGCCGTCCCGGGCATGCGAGCGCGCGGCCGAGCCGGGTCTCTTGCCATTGGTGCCGGTGACCCCCACCCCCACCCCCCCCGCCTTTTTTTTTTTCAATAACACAGAGTGAGGCAAAGCGGGAGGCGGAAAGGCGCTCAAAGGCAAACATTAGCGGACACAGACAACACGCACACAAACACAGACGTTGTTTGCGCGGCGCCATCGATGTGCAGCGTTGTCCGCTTCCATAGATAAACCCAAACCCCCAAAAAAGCCGCCTGCGCTGACGTCCACGCGCCGCCAGCCTGTAATCACCTCGTTTGGCATTAGTCATTCCTGAACTGTCGGCAGCGGTTATAGTGAAGGTGAGAAGGGGCGTTAGCGTGATGGAGATCAACGTTCATCAAGAAATGGCGACGCATTTGGACTGTTTTTGTGTTTGGCGAAATAAATGAAATACCGTCCCTTCAGATCTGGCCGGGCTGGAGTTGAACGCGTACGATCAGATGACTTTTCATTTTAGCTGGCTCAGAAAGGACCGGGGGGGGTCCCCAGATTGGGATGCGCGGAATTAGAAGGCACAGGTACCGAAGGCAAACAGCCAACCTTTGCCAAACCCCAAGAGCCAGAATCACATCGGCTAACCATCAAAACCGTGGCATCCAAAAGGGCAGCACGGACGACCATGAACCTCTTAAAGGAATCCAAGGGGTAAGTGATGAAGCTACCGTTTGGCCTGCTCTGTGTAGTACCTTTAAAACAAGTGGTAATGGCTACATAAAATAAAAAAGATTTGTTATTACCAAAATAACTTTAACGATAGAGTTAAAGTAGCTTTTTCCAGTAATTGTACGCTGGAAAAGCATTGAGGTTATATATCTTACGAGCTCAGTGAGGTTCAGGTTCAGGTTCACTGTCCACAATTGTTTCAGAACTATTAATACAGTTCGTCGCGCTCGGCAGACTCCCCCGAACAGGTCACCCCGTTCTTTATTGCTTTTGACATGAAATCAATGTTGGAAATCAGCTGGATTTTTCACCACTGCGAAGAAGCTGCCGGTCTCTCCTTCTCTTTTAAAGATAGTGTGCGTGCGAAGGGGAGGCCAGGGCGGGGCGGAGGCGAGGGCTGCTGGATGGTACGTATATGCCAGTATGACGATTTAAAAGACACCTCCAACACCTCGCCATGACTAGTGATCAAAGTTAGGCCCCTTTTGGAGCTTCGGCTCTGTACGAGTGACACAGTCGCAAAGATTTGTCTCCCGACTTTTTGTTTGTTTGATTCAGTCGGGGTAACGAGTGACAGAAGAGTCAGCCCAGTCCTGAGTTGAATTCTCCCAAGATTCATTTATTCAGGCGGCAACAACCGACTCTTTTAACGGACTGACTCCTGAGTCATTTGAAAGAGTTGGTCGCCACAAATGAATCGTCTGCAAGTCTTGCATCACTAGCTGTGACTCGTAACGCTGTTTGACAGCGGCGGACTTGGCGACTTGCCGACTTCCTGATACGTCCGAGTAGTCTTTTACATGTGGAGGAAATACTTGTCTGGTTGCTATAAAAATAATTAACAAATAATAATAAATAATATTATTAATAATAATAATAATAATAATAATAATAATAATAATAATAATAATAAATATAGCTGCCAGCAGCAATACACAGGGTCGAGTTCAGTCATGTTTGGTTCGTATTATAGTTTTCCGGGTTCTCTGAAACGCAGCATGGTTTTCCTAGTTTACATTGAGCTGCATGGGCTCCCCCCGGTCTGTCATCTCCTGGTTGCTCGTTTCCTAGAGCAACCTCTATGCGTTCTACACAGAGCAACCCTCCTGTCTTTAAAACAACTGTCCATGTTTGCTTGTAAACCACTTAGACAAGTCATGGATTTTGTTCCAATTCATATTTGAACTTCTGATAGGATGTGGATATTTTTGAACCAATGTTTGATTATCAGGAAGGTCTGGCGCCCCAGATTGGGATGTGCTGAATTAAAAAGACACAGGTACCGAAGGCAAACAGCCAACCTTTGCCAAACCCCAAGAGCCAGAATCACATCGGCTAACCATCAAAACCGTGGCATCCAAAAGGGCAGCACGGACGACCATGAACCTCTTAAGGAAATCCAAGGGGTAATTAATTAAGCTACCGTTTGGCCTGCTCTGTGTAGTACCTTTAAAACAAGTGGTAACGGCTACATAAAATAAAAAAGATTTGTCATTACCAAAATAACTTTAACGATAGAGTTAAAGTAACTTTTTCCAGTAATTGTACGCTGGAAAAGCATTGAGGTGATATATTTTACGAGCTCAGTGAGGTTCAGGTTCAGGTTCACTGTCCACAGTTGTTTCATCTCCTGGTTGCTCATCTCGTGGAGCAACCACTATGCGGTCTACACAGCGCAACCCACCTGTCTTTAAAACAACCGTCCATGTTTGCCTGTAAACCAGAACTTCTCATTGTTATAACTCATTGCGTAATCTGTGGAAATAGAGCTGCATTCTCAATGACGGACATGTGACCGTTTGCTGCCGTTCCGGGCAATGATGACGTAATACAGAAGCTTGACTTTATGCTTTTTTTTTTACAAAAAAAACCCCAAAAAGATAAAATATCAAACAAAAAGCCCTGCTGACATCAAGCAGGTAAGACGATACACAGACCCCTACACACTCTCAGTTTATAACCACTACAGAGTAATTGAATGTACACTACACAGCTCGCATGATGGATGTTCGGAACCAAAATCCACACATAAATAAGGAATTGGCTGATGATGTCACAAAGCGCCCTACTCTACAAACTCACCTCTCTTCACCTCCCGACCGAAAGTGAAACCCTGGCGTATCGGCGATGCACGAACGTTTCGGCTACTTCGGGTCAAATTTCATCGGTTTTCCACCAATTCCTGCACCAAATGTGGATCGATATGGATGAAACTTGAACGACAACATGTCTGAGGCGTCCCAGTCTTGACGAGACCTCAACCGTGTCGGTGGCTCCAGCGGTTGTCGTGTTCCAGACACTTTTAGACCGAAAAATGCCAAAGACAATAATAATAATAGAAATAATAATTAATAACAATTCTGTGGGCTGGACCCCTAATAATAATAATAATAATTTTAATAATTTTATTATTACCAAATTATTTTTACAATATAATATAACAAAATAACTTTAATATAATAATAATAATAATAATAATAATAATAATAATAATAATAATAATAATAATAATAATAATAATAATATCTAGAGTATTTATATTGCTCTTGTAAGTAGATATCCATCTCCGTCAGCACATCGTGGGTTAAACCCGTCTCCTGTTACCTCTAGTAACTCCTGTCAGACTCTGCCCTCTCGCTCTCCCTGCCAATCGCATTTCATACCATCACACAAGGATGATTACACAGCGGCAGAAAATGAGTTCAGCAAATTCTGCGCCGATGGATGGAAATAAAAAAGCAGAAAACACACACACACACACAAACAAAAAACTAACTGTCATGGTGTGTTTTCGAGGGGCAGATTAGTGAATCAGATTGGTCTCAGTGGTAGGGGGAACATTCAGAAAATGGATGTCGTAATGTAACAGCGCTGGCGTTTTGCCCCCGCGCTACTTTGCCAGCCATCGTAATGATATACTGTATACCTTCAGCATGTCTTATTTACAGTAAATCTCTTTGCTGAATTTCTCTTAGGGGTCTTTATCTTGTCTTTTTTCTTGTTTTTTTTTATATCTATCTATCTATCTATCTATCTATCTATCTATCTATCTATCTATCTATCTATCTGTATGTCTGTCTGTCTGTCTGTCTGTCTGTCTGTCTATATCTTTATCTAGCTGTCTTTCTATCTATCTATCTGTCTGTCGCTGTGTTGTGGCAGCGACCGTGAGAGATGGTGTGTCACGTTTTTTTTTAAATTCTGTTGAATTATATTATTAACTCCATTATTAAAAACAAAACAAAAGAATCATGGAAATGAGCTTTTGTGTTGCAATATCTAAAGGCTGTAATTGCTTAGTTGCGGCCAGAACAGCAGGTCGCTGTTCATCCCAGCAAGATCAAGTTTCACACTGACAGATAGAACTGTTGGCGGTGATGAAGGGTTTGACTCTTTTTTTGAGTAAGGGACAGTTGTTACTCTTCGTTCATTCGCACAGTGAGCGAGGGGGGGACTCTTGGTGTACGATGAACGAGAGGCAAAAGAGTCGGTCGGTGGTTTTGAGTGGAATTCTCTCAAGAATCAATTCATCCTGACAACAAAATAGAATGTCATTTGTTTTGGTGGAATGCAAAGAGCAAATCATTTCTATTCAACGGGAATTATTACAAATGCCTCGACATGTTTTGCCTCAGACTTTAATTTAGTCTTCAGTAATTGTTTTCACTTTGTGATGACTCCAAACACCCGAGTCATTTGAAAGATTTGTTCGCAGCGACTGAATCGTTTGCGAGTCTTGCGCTATCACTAAATATTGCTTGGCCCTGATAATAAGCACCATCCCATGTGTCACATTTTCAGTGATTGACAGAATGCTGTGGTAGTGTGCCGCGGGATTATTTCATAGTGAAACATGTGTCGCGGCGTAAAGCGCTGGTTTAAGTATCTGTTATGTTGAAACCTCGTCAGAACAACATGGAGGAAGATGATGATCCCTCACGCAGTGCGGTGTTGTCTTGATCTGCGAGCGTGTACGCTGGCTGTTTCCCTTTCTTCCTCGCTGCGCTGGAAGACGGACACTTAGTTCTTGTTAAAATGCGGAGGGATTTACTGGGCAAAGCCTGTCGGATTTTCTCCGGGGTGTAATTGAGAGCGCTTGTGTTCTTCTTCCACACCAAAGGAAAAAAAACAACAACAACAATGCAGCTTATTGTTGTGCGGTGCATGAAATAATACTTATAAAACTACACTCCCATGCTCAAGGATCCCGCTAGCTCATCCATGAGCTTAGTTCAAACCATTCATTTTGTATTATCAGGGGGCCTTCGTTTTGGGTTGACTTTTTCATATTCAACCTTCTCAAATCAGTAGATGCAATTTCATTCTCAATGCTGAAATGGTAACAGCAGGGAAGTATGATAAATAAGTGGGTCCAAAATACGTCTTAAATCTCTGTGACAAATATTGAGAGTACTTTTTTTTTTCTTTTCATTAACAACGAGCTAGAAACGACCGGAACAGCCCTGAGATGGATAACTGTAGATTATCCTTGTTTTCCCACAATGCTGTGGGCCTCGTGCCGTTGGAATAAGCTAAAGGCCGCGCACATAAAAAAAACGTGCACGTGGCGGTTGCCGAGTTTGGAGCACTGTAATATCTCCTCCTGCAGCTGATGTATGTATGCCAGCCCGTTTTGACAGCATAACACAGCATAATTACCGGTGTAATAACGGTCTACTATGTATATTTGAGCGTACTATGTATATTTGAGCGTAGTATGTATATTTGGGCGAAGTATGTATATTTGAAACATGCTCAGTGGTTGTCATTTGTATCAAAGCTCTAACCCATGGCACGCATGGCAATTGGATGTCTAGATTTCCGAATGATTATTAATGCCACCCTTCTAGGATTTTTGCTAATTAATTATAATAATAATAATTATTATTATTATTATTATTGTAAAAATAACAATATCATAATAATAATAATAATAACAACACTTCATAAAACAACACATAAATAAAAATAAAATAAAATAAAACAAAAAACAAACAAACATTAAAATAAAAATGACAAAACAAAATGTAAATAATTAAAAATCACCATTATCTGCCTCGTCAAAACTAATTGTGCACATGTACACAAAAGCTTACATTCCAGTAAAGTGCATAGATAAGGTAAACTGCATAACGGTTTAACTATTTCTTCATGTGTATAGTTCAATATGATTTCCCATTGAAGTGAAGATGCAGACCAAGGTAGTAATTCTGTGAGTCAGACATCCCTAAAACTGTGGACTGAGAACCTGGAGTGCTATTATTACTTCAGCCCTTTAAGTGAGTTTTGTTTTCCAATCATGAAAAAAAACAACTATCGCCAGTTTAATTTGTGTATTTTTTTTTCTCCCCAACCAGCTCCACTGCAGCGATACAACAGGACATTATGAGGCGAGGAGAGTAACTTTTGGGTGAGTATCCCGGTCGGCGTCATGGCAGCCCCTCAGGGTGCTGCAGATAAGGAACTGGAGCTGTTATGGTGTCATATGATCATCTCAGCTTCCTGCCCGGCTCCACCTGCTGCTAGCCAGTACCCAGCAGTCCCTCCAATATTAAGTCGGGACCCCCTCCCCCTCCCACACGCACATACACCCCCCGCGGAGCACAACACTCTACTCCAGACACAAGCTGTGCCTCCTCATTATGATTATAGGCTGACCAATTTCCTGATCCATGAGGGGAAAATGGCGGGTGGGGGAGGGACCCAGTGCTCAATTGACCATTCGTCAATATGTACGATGTAATGCTAGTGTGCAGGTGTTTGGGACACTTTTCCACGTCGGCAACCAGAAGAACACACTGAGAGCAGTTATGCCAGGACAAAAAAAAAAATCGAGTTATGTTTTTTTGGAAGGGATGAGTATACATAGAATTATATCGAATAATACTGGCCTCTTTTTTTTTTTCATTGTGATAGTCATTTAAAGTGAAAATCCCTAAGAATATTTTGTAAAATAAATCCCATATTTCCCATATTTTTAGCTTGAACTTACATAGGAAACCAGCCATTCAATATATTTGTGTTATGCATGTGGTTCTCCATACACTGTTTCCATTGCTGGTAGCGGGGGCTGCCTCTCCAGGAAAAGATGAAAAGATCAAGCATGTGCAAGAGGTGAAAGACGGCCGACCTGAATTCAATAAAGCAACGGAGTTAGTTGCGGTCAGTGAACTTTCGATAAGGATGAACATTCACAAACACCCTAAACACCTAAGTCCAGT
This sequence comes from Zeus faber, assembly GCF_960531495.2. Classification (NCBI taxonomy): domain Eukaryota; kingdom Metazoa; phylum Chordata; class Actinopteri; order Zeiformes; family Zeidae; genus Zeus; species Zeus faber. The sequence goes on from NC_137197.1 coordinate 11,624,740, forward strand.
GTCGAATGGAATTCTGGGACTTCCGGTTTAAACCACCCAACACAGATGCCTGTTTTTTATTAAATTGTGATGTTCCACGAAATGTGTGGAACACACACTGTGCGTGTGCTTATGTGTGCTATGCCTAGGACCCATAAAGATCTGCCTCTCCCCTCTGTTTTGAGCTTCTTGACTAATTCTGCTTTTAGCTTCTGGAAAATTCCATATTGCGTCTTAGGCAAACAGCTCCCTGGCTCTGGAGGGTGATGGGCTGCTGGTTAGGAGGTACAGATCCCTTGCCAGAATGAGTCTGTGGAGCACATTTATTCTAATACCTCGGGAGGACATTAATGAGCCAGAATCGTAGCGGTCTTAATGGGCAGCCAGACAGAATTTAAGTGCCCCGCGGAGCGTAATCCACGGAGGTAGCGCGGAGGCCAACAAATTGTTCTTTGCCTGATTCTGAAACGACTTTGCTTCTAAGCTCTTCATTAAAAAAAGTCCATGTGCCCTGCAGGGGTTGGGATCCTTGCCTTCGGAACAGCCCTTGGTATTGGTTCGAGTCATGCAACAGCATAATTTTTGACATATTCCGCCGTGATGCCAGGTGTTAAGCTGTCGCTTGGGTCAAAAAGTGATATAGAATGCGGTGGAGGGCTTCAATTGCTGCACTTCCAGAATAAGAAGATAAGCCGTTAAGAAAAGAGGCGTACTTTCTTCAAGACCTCCGTGTGTTGCCCTTTTATATAAGTCTTATCCCACCATCATAAACCAAGAAAATAACTTTGAAAAATAAAAATATGACCTACGTCTATGGTTTGTCATGGAAGGTACTGTAGAAATGGCATCTAAGTACATTAGTTGCTGCACTTAGATATTAGATATTAGATATTAGATATTTGCTACTCTGTGGAGATCAAGTGTATTCTTGACTTACTCTAATAACTACAATAAGTCTACTCAGTGAAGCTACCTGAGCTGGTAAAAAAACGAACCTAAAACCAGACAGCTGCACATCTGCTACCTGGATTTACATCTGCAGGATATTCTCCTTCACCTAATCCTGAGGATAAGAGTTTTTCATTGTGCAAAAGCCGTCTGTTCAACTGCAGTTAATAGTTCATAGTAAAAGGTACTTGCTAAACATCATGATCTCACGTTTCAGAGTGAAGCCTTAACCTCTATCGGTGAAGCTGATGATGTGTTGACGGTCCAGGTTTGATGGTATTATCAGGACTCTCTCCCTTGCATCAAAAATCTCATTTAGTTAAAAATGAACAACACATGCAGGTGTTGAAGATAAACGCAATGGAGTAGAAAGCACCATTTTAAAAAATCACTCCAAAATAAGTACGAGTACCGAAGAGGCGTACTGACTGAGTTACTTTTACTGTCACCAATATGAATAATGTATCCTCGAGAGAGAGAGAGAGATCAGTGTACTGTGGCATCATTCCGAAAAAGTCACCGTGGTTAATATTCATGGCGGGAATATTTACCAGGTGGAGTGGCCCCATTTATCACCTTGCATGGGCCTTCCATACACAAACTCCATCGAGGAGGGGAGACTTTTACTTACGGAGAATGTAGCCGGAATGTAGGATGAGATTCGGAGGTGGATTTCCTATTTAACCGCAGTGTTAAATGAGATGAGATGGGATGTGATGTGCGTGTGTGTGTGTGTTCGCTTCTGTGCGGCTGCCTGCATCCCCAAAACATCCGATGCGCATCTACGCGCGGCGCTGCTCGGAGAAAATATAAACGGTGTATTTTGTGAACTAGAGGCGTACCCTCATCTCCTCCTTCTTCCTCCACCCATGCAGAGAGTAGCGCCCCCCCCCCCCCCCAACCCCCCACCCCACCCACCCACCCTCTGAAATCTGAAACGTGTGCTGACCAGACATCAAAACACATGCACTTCGTCCAAGGGATTAGAGCTTCAAAATACTTTTAACACTCAACTGCAGCTGTTTGTCGACAGTAAGCCTCTGTCGCCGGACGCTCTTCCTCGCTGAGAGCGTTACGAAACATGGCCGCCTCGGTTCAGAGGCCGCTTTTCTCTCGCGTCACTGTTACAAATTTGAACACAGCAAATGTCAATCCCGGGTCGAAAAACAGACGAACCCTACGCGTTGATCAGACTGTGCTACATGAACTCGTTTGATTTTTTTATCCCATTTGTTCTTTACAGTACTATCTGCTGTACAGTGTCAGATGAGGGCAAACCGAATTTCCTCCCGGTCAAACTGAATTCAATTCAGTTAAGGGCTGTGAAGTTATCAGGTCAGTAACACTCACAATGATAATTATTTCATGTACATTTTATGTTCCATTGTCTAAGCAACTTGCTCCGTGCAAAGGAATGGGAGAGCGATGGCGGCTTGTTTATGGTGAAAATGCCGTTAAATACATTTTGATAAAGATTAGTGTCGATATGATTCAGTGCTCTGCTTGAAGAATAGAAAAATCTTCCTTTAGTGTCAAATTTGAGTAAAGTTAAAAATTGATATCAGTCATCATTAATCGCTATTATTTTCAATTTTTTCTTTCATTCTTATCCATTCTATAAATTACCCAGATGTCCCCCATTTGTCCCATAAGCACTCTGCCCATTGAGTGGGTAGCGCCACAAGGACAAACAGAATGACGGGCTCGTCCCCTTCCATAAATGAGATCAGGGAGCTATTTGCTGACGTTGCCAAAGCGGGGGCCAAAAATATATACGTGTGGACAGGGAGCAGGACGCTGCAGAAGCATGCTAGCACCCATGCGAGAAAACAGCTGGGAACACGGCCCCACCGCATGGAGGTCGACAGGCCCAACAGCGGGCGCCAGGTGCTGCTGCTGCCGCTGCCGCTGCCACTGCCGCCGTCACGCATGTGCGCCGGGGATTGAGACGGTGGAAAATGCCGTGGAGTGAGGAGACACAACTCACTTCATGATGAAATAATTTATGGAGATTTGTCCCTTTTTATTTTATTTTTTACCGCATTCCCTGCATACCTCATCGGGTACAACTGCGAGAGCACTACTCGGGTTTTTCACCGCCACTTGGGAACGGCACTTTTCAATATGAACTTCTTTGAGGCGCTTGAAGGAGCACAGCTATTTCAGTCAGGACCATATGGTTAAAAGGGGTGTGTTCAATGATGTAACTTTGTGTTCTTTGGAGGACGTTTGGCCCTCTCTGACGCAACGTGTTTGTACAGATCCGAGCTTGAGAGAAAGCATTTTTTGTCCAATATGAGTGATGTCACGCTGGGGCGTTGATGGTGTTTGGACTGGACGACTCAGGGCTTCCAGGGAGGGGTGTTTGGGCTCTGATGAGTCCTGACACACGGGAAGGGGACGGGACTTGGGACTCCTGCCCGGAATCTTGGTGCTGTTTCAGAAAGACGGAGCGTGGCTTTCCACTGACAGCACCATGAGGCTCTATTAATAGCTTTTTAAAGTTTATTATGCTGAAGAGCACCACCCCCGAATATGATTTACACAATAACGCGGCAGAATTGCCTTCGCTGGTACATTCCAATAAACACAAATGCACACGCACTTGCACACAGCGGTCAACTCCGGGGGCACTAACATTATTATAGAGGAAGGGAGTGACCACAATTTCATTTGTTGTCTTAGCCACGGATCGACAAAATATCGCCCCCATTATCACCCTTCACGGACACGATTGGGGAATTCCCAATGATGCACTAGACCGTTGTTTTCATAGGCTTGTGCACCTGTCTCGGGCCAAAGCGTGGTTTCCTGCAGAGCCGGGGAGGTTGTTCTATCTGTTTGCCCGTGCTTGCTGTCAGAAACCCAGGGCTAATGTTTTACGGCCGTGTTAACTTCAACTCACGCTTTTCCTTTTTCACCGACCGAGAGCAAGGCAAGGCTTCGCTTGTTGTTCTTGTTTTCCGTGTGGGGCGAGCAGGAGCAGGAGGCGGAGAAGGAGGCTTCCCCAGAGTCACCGCTGAAAGTAAGTGTGCTGTCAGACTCGGCTTGAGAAGGAAGGTCGCGTTCTGCTCCCCTCCCACCCCGTCCAACCTGGGAGCGATTGTCATCGTCGCCGCGCTCATTTTGGGATGGAGGTGATGAAGCGATCGAACCGAGGAGCCGCGGCCGGTCAACGGAGCTCCTGTGACCTGAGTCTCGTCCCCTCCTCGGCCTCTGGTCCTCGGTCCGAGCGGGGGGGGGGGGGGGGGGGGGGACGGAGCGGGGAGCCTCCGCCTGCCCTGCCTGTGCCATCTCAGCGCCCAACTACTCATCAGGGGGGGATTATCAACGGCGGCTTTCATCAGGCGGATATCGACCCCCACCACCTCCCTCCATCCTACAGCTCACACTGGTTCCTCTCTGCAGCTTTGCAACACATGCAGAGATTTTCTCTCTCTCTCTCTCTCTCTCTCCTCCGGCACTTGCACGGCGCGCACACGCACGCGCGGAGGCACGCACGCACCACGCACGCACCACGCACGCACGCACACGCACACAGTGGCAGCAGAAGCAGCGGCAGTAGCACGAGGACAAAGACGGCAATCGCTCCTTCCGTCGGCGATCAGCATGGATTGCTTCATCTCCGCTCGAGCACGAGCGTGCACGCGTTCAAGTGCCCCCCCCCCCCCCCCCTCGGATCTTAGTCTGGAGCCGATCACCCCCGAAAAGAAAAACGAAAAAAATAAAATAAAATAAAGGGAAAATGATGGAGCCGTGCGCGGCGGCGGCGGCGGCGGGGCTGTTGATGTGAACGCTGTGGTTCTTTTTTCTTTACCTTATTCAGAGACTCCGGCGTCCAAAACTGCTATTCCCAGCGCATGCGGCAGAAGGACTCCCCGTTCATCCTACAATCCCAGGTTGTTGTTTTGTTGTTGTTGTTGTTGTTGTTGTTGTTCTTATCCCCCCGATCTTTTTTTTCGCTGTGTCGTGCCTCTCTCTCGGCTCCTCTTCTTCTTCTTCCACTTCTTTCTCTCGTCCCCGTCCCTTGTCAGAAGAGGGGAGGCGGCGCTCGCAGCATCCCTCCGTTCTCCTCCGCCACGCCGGCTGACAGGCGTCTGCGGGCTCCGGGTGATTACGAGCGAGAGGAGAGCGACGGAAGGAACGGGGGGAAAGGGGGAGGAGGGGGGGAGGCAGAGGAGAGGAGAGCTCCCAGGTTTTTATGCTGCTTCTTCTTCTTCTTCTTCTTCTTCTTCTTCGTCTTCTTTCCAGTCCTCCTCCTGGCTGGTGCTCGCACGCGGCGTGAGGGATGTCAAAGTGGCGTTGGCGACGTATGCGCTCTTTCTCTCCTCTCCCTCCCTCTCTCCCTCCGCTCTGTCTGTCTGTACCCCTCTCTCTCTCTCTTTGCTCCCCCCCCTCACTCTCTCTCCCCCTCTTTCTCTCTCGTCCTCCCTCCCTTCCACCGCTCTGTCTGTGCCTCTCTCTTTGCCCCCCCCCCTCTCTCTACTTTATCGCCATTCACTGTCCCAAGATTTCTCTCTCTCCCCTCTTTCTCCCTCTCTCTCTCTCTCACTCTCCCTCCCCTCTCTCTCTCTCTCTCTCCTTCTCCCTCTCTCCCTCTCTCTCTCTCCCTCCCCTCTCTCTCTCTCCTCTCTCTCTCTCCCCTTCTCCCTCTCTCTCTCCCTCCCCTCTCTCTCTCTCTCTCTCCTTCTCCCTCTCTCCCTCTCTCTCTCTCCCTCCCCTCTCTCTCTCTCCTTCTCCCTCTCTCTCTCTCTCCCTATCTCTCTCCTTCTCCCTCTCTCTCTCCCTCTCTCTCCCTCTCCCCTCTCCCTCTCTCTCCCTCTCTCTCTCTCCCTATCTCTCTCCTTCTCCCTCTCTCTCCCTCTCTCTCTCTCTCTCTCTCTCCCTCTCTCTCTCTCTCTCTCTCTCTCTCTCTCTCTCTCTCTCCGTCGTCGCTAGCGGGTGAGGCGGCTCGGCCCGTGGGGAGACATCTGTGAATGTGCTTATGCGAGGGGACAAAACTATCATCCCCCCCCTCCCTCCCTCCCTCCCTCCCACCATTGAGACCACCCCTCCACCCTCCCTCCCTCCCCCACCCACCCACCCATAATGGCATGTACCATTAAGGCTCAGAGCAGGGTGGGCTGCTGCAGCACTGGAGGGGGGAGGGAGAGAGAGGGAGAGAGAGGGAGAGAGAGGGAGAGAGAGAGAGAGAGAACATGTTATTGATGGCGAGAAGAGGAGCAGACTGAAGTGGACGTCGTCTTCGTTTCCCTTCAAATCATTTTTTTCGATTTTCCTCAAATGTCCCCGCTCCCTCGCTCCGTGTCAACTTTTGGAAACGAGCCGTCCGCACATAACGTCCATCCTGAATTATGAATATTCTGGGCTTCAATCAAGCGAGACGCCGCCGCCGCCGCTCAGGATAGTATGATATTCGATTTTTTTTCATTTATTTTTATTTTTTTTAAACGTTCGTGGTCGGGGTTTGACGCGGGCTTACACCCTGGCAATTCTTTCCCCACAATAATTTCCATGAGCCTTGAAAGAAACAACAACAATAAAAAAAATAAAAACCCAAAAAACTGACCTGACACTGAATAAGGAGCCTGTCTGCTGCGAGCTGAGACAGCGTCTGGAGCGACTTAACATCAACCAAGCGTCGCCTCCACCAGCCAAGGCACTCTTGTTTCTGTGTGCGTGCTTGTGTGTGCGCGCCTGCGTGCTTGTGTGTGCGCACCGGCGGGGGCGCGTGCGCGTTCTCACACCGGGACCCATATTTTCGAAAGACAACCTCATACAACTTGTCTTCAATGAACAGTTTGTTTGCGCAGACAGAAGTTTGTGAACAGGAAAAGGTCCGAACCATCGATCTCTCGCCTTTACGTCGCTTGACGCCGCCCCACATTGTAACTTATAAAAGCCCCGAACGGCGTGAAGAAAGAGCCCCGGGGGTTGATCTGGCGGCCGGGTGCGATATTTTGCTGCCGAGTGCCATGCCGGTATTTTCTGGCGTCGTCCCGCCACAGAGGCTCGGGCTCCTACGATTCGGGGTGGGCCGCATCTAGAAAAGTATGAGGAAGCTTTCGCATGGGGGCTCGATGGGAGCGTTTACGGGATGGTTCGGGCGGGGTCAACGCGGTTCTGCTTGGTGGGTGAGCTGCTGTGTGGAGCGCTATTCAAATCGGAAGCACCGGAAAAATAGAGTTATTATGGAATATCAGGCTGTCTGCAAAGGATTCTGTTCCGTTTTTGTGTGGGAATTAATTTGATTATTATTTCCAAATGCATCCTTTTTTCACGTTAAAATCAAGTTGTTTTTTCTGTTGTCAGATTTTGTATATATTTTTTGTACGTATAACTATTTCTATTCTGTATTTTGGGCTACTTCTGAATATTTGGCTGGTTATTATCTCGTTTTTTCAGACTTTATAAGGCTGGACCGTCTGCACGGAAACGTACGTACAGTCCTCACCGCGACAAATTCCTCCTGTATGAAGATGTACTTGGCGGAACAAAGTGATTGCGATTATGATTTGTCCATCCAAGCAGCAGCCCGGCTGCACTGCTCTCCGTCTTGCTGCTCGCACACAGGAGCCGTAATGACATGCCAAGCAGCCGCTGCACCATATCTACCCGGTCCATCAGGAGTCGTCTATTGCTGTTATTCCTTCTTTTTTTTTTTTTACGGGGCCTGCACACACCGTTAACCGAAGCGGCGGATGAAGAGGATTTTGTGGGTTGTGTGTGTCTGGAGTGTGTTGGGATGTGTTTCAGCTTTGACACTGTGGGTGGAGTCTCTTGGTTCTTTGGAGGAGTGTGATTTTTGTTTTTTCCCACAAGCCACCTGCCGTGTCTTTTCAGGCCTAATAACGGGAAGAACAGAGGAGCAGAGGGACGCTGGAGTTGAATGGAGGATAAGGATTGCATCTGAAGCCCCCCTCTCCCATGCACACACACACACACACACACACACGCACGCACGCACACACACACACACACACACACAGAGGGCAATGGCAGCAGATGGAAGGGGCCCTGATATGTTGCCTCTGCCTAAAGCGGGCTGAGCATGTTGCCCCCATCGGCGGCCCTTTTAATGTCAAATGTTGTGATTAACTTTGAAGTAGGGGGCTGTCACCTGACACGGCTCAGCAAAGAACAATCACATAGTGGATTGTTTATCAAATATGCATTTATCGGGGCTGAACAAACAACAGAAGTTGCCAAATTTACATAATTAGCAATCTCTTAAAAGACCCCCACACCCCACCCCCAATCGCCCCAATCCACTCCCTGGCTCCTTGATTTACTCGAGACACTCGCCTCATTCTGCTGCTTTTGATTGATGAGCATCGCCAACACCCACAGATGCAGTCCTGCAAAGGCATTAACTCATTCTGTAACTGATCAATCACTGAATCATTTGAGTTCATTGACTTGGTAGAGACGGTTTATAAGCATCATGGGTTTTGTCTTTAATTCGGCTCATGAGATTATTAGTAAACGACCCTAATTTAACAGATTATAATGGGATAACACAAGCGGCACATTATTTCCCTGCGTGGCTCCGCCGTAGAATCAATTTTGGGGTGACACGGAGGCCGGTGCATAATCAAAGAGAGGACGAATAGAAGCACGATAACACATTTTTTTATTCCTCCTGGACGAACCAGATAGCCCGTGCAGCACTATGGGATGGAACAGCGATGGCCCTTTGCCTCTCTAAACAAAGCAGCGTCACTATAACCATTATCCCACGTGGATGAATGATCCGGTGTTTGTGTGTGATGGTTATGAAGACATAAAATTGATGCATGGACAGGTGGCTCGCCCAATAATATCTCCCATGATAGCCGCCCCGCGTCCTTTGGCCTTGGGCTGCATCGTTATTCGGGAGTGAGCACGTCACCACGGTGACCTCCACAAGTGCTCCACAGGACTGATGGATACAGAAGGCAAACCGATGGCAATCCAATACCGAGTAACAAATGCGTGACCCCGACGAGACGAGAGCTGTAATCTAGCTGGTGAGTGTGCAGAAAACAGGTGTCTGTTGTTTCTAGTTGCATATTTTAGTCTTTTTTGAGACTCGGCTCTGCACTCAGTAAATAGATTTGCTCAATTTTTCGCCGTTCATTTAATCCAGCCAAATGCCTCGGATCCTTTTTTTTTGTTGTTGCCTGAGACTTTAATTTAGTCTGCAGTAATTATTTTCACTTTGCGAATGGAAGATTCACTCTTTTGCCAGATTTACTCCTGACCCCTGAGTCATTTAAAAGAATTGTTCACTCTGGACAAATTGTTTTTTAAACAACAGATACAACAAAATCCATACAATCCCATTGCATTTAGCGTGGTTAAAGTATTCTTCATTTTCAAAGGGGAGTTGTCTCTTGACTCTTTCACACAGTATTTACACAGGCAGAGGGTTGTGGTCCAGGCTTTGGACTTGTTGGTCAGTTGTCATCGTATTTACAAGTCACACTCATGCAGTATGCAGGAAATTATGTCAAATGGGTGTGGGCCTGTCCCTTGGCAGCATTAGCCCCAGAGAGGTAAGGCACACACACACACACACACACGCACACACAGACCCACCACACGCAGTTACAGCGGAATAACACTTGCCAGATATGCACTCACACATTCATTTTCCGTGCAAGTCACTTTTGAATAAACCTGTGCCCGGGCGTCAGGCTAACCCTCCATATGAGTGTCATAACTCAATAGAGAGATTAACGGTTTCATTCATGGGGCAGATGCACCGTGAGTGCAGACGCGACAAGGTTTATGAGGTTTTCAAGAGCCCACAGCGGCGTGGCGAGGGGCCAGCGCTTCTCCGCCCAACAGCTGTCTCAGGCAGCAGCGGGGAGGCTGAGGAGGAGGACAGAGAAGGGCTGTCGTTGAATCAGGCCGTGTTTCTGAGGCCATCGAATCAGAGATCGACAGTTTCTGGATCCGCGCAGCAGGCGGTGTTTGATTCCTGTCACAGTGGAGGAAGGATATTCATAAACCCTGGCAGAGACATACTTTGGTTGTAAATGTAGATAATGCAAATAGCTTCTATTATTATGGTGTGATATTATGACCACAGGTTTGTGGTTACAGCGACCCGTCCGGCAGACCTTTCACGGTGAGCGTACTTTTAGTTTTAGCGAGGGAATAGTGGGCAGAGTGCGAGCCCACGCACAGTGCAGAACAGGCGTAGAATGATATAGGCCAAGTCATGAGTCATCCATGGGAGAGGAAGCGGACGGATTGGTTCATGGAACACCACCAACCGTCATCGGACACAATAACTGAGCAAAACATCTTTAGTCGTACGTGTCCGCCTGACAGCCCCAGCGACACGCCCCCCCTTACCAATCTTCTTTAATACCACAAGGACTAGATAAATGCAACCCTACTCACCATTCATCTCCTTCATCCAACAGAATTTTGGCCACCCTCCTAATGAGTGGTGAAAACAGGCCTTGATGGAGCTGACCGCTCATTGGGCAATTAGGGCGTCTGGGTTGTCTGTACCGCCAGCAGGGGTAATGGTTATTAATGTTCTTTAAATGTTTTCGCTAATGCTGAGAAATAGAGACCAACTGCCACTGTCGGATCAAAATATTTACCCAGTGATTAAGTCACTGTGCTAATTTGGCCCTCAATATAACTTCCTCGAAAGTTATTGATCTTAACCTGCGTCGCCAGAGTTCAACTAGCGGCCGGGATAGACTAGCGAGCACATTTGCACTGCTCTATATATATATACGACAGGTGAAGTGAAGAAAATTGCTCATCTTGTTCCATATATTAGGCAGTAAGTGAACAGTCAGTTCTTGAAGTTGATGTGTTCGAAGCAGGAGAAATGGGCAAGCGTAAGGATCTGAGCGACTTTGACAAGGATCAACCTGTGATGGCCAGACGACTGGGTCAGAGCATCTCCAAAACATCAGGTCTTGTGGGGTGTTCCCGGTATGCAGTAGTTAGTACCTACCAAAAGTGATCCAAGGAAGGACAACTGTGAACCTGCGTCATGGGTGCCCAAGGCTCACTGATGCGCTTGGGGAGCAAAGACTTCTTGTCCAATCGCACAGAAGAGCTACCGTGGCAGAAATTGCTGAAAAAGTTAATGCTGCTGTGATAGAAAGGTGTCAGAACACACAGTGCATCACAGCTTGCTGCGTATGGGGCTTTTGAGCCTCAGACCGGTCAGAGTGACCATGCTGACCCCTGTCCACCATTTGCCAGACACCACAGCACACACTCAGAGGTCTTGTGGAGTCCATGCCTCAACAGGTCAGAGCTGATTTGGTGGCACGAGGGGGAGCCACACAACGTTAGCGGTTATTATGTTGGTGGTGGTTTTAATGTTGCGGCTGATCGGTCTATAGCTTGGCTAACAAAAAGTTAATGATGCGTTTCCTTACAAAGCATATTGTAGTGTCGCTTTATTAAAGTTCTAAAGGTTTTCTTTGCACTTTACAGTTCCAGGAATCACAAATCAGTCATAATAGTGGTGTTTACTTTTGGTCACGGAATGTCACATACTGTATTTATTTCCTGGGTGAATAATAGGATAATATGTGACGATTCAGAAATGGCAAAAAGGTGTAATTTCATGCGGTGTTACGGCAGATAATGATGCTCTTTCCGTGCCAGGGAGCATGGAGTTCTATCAGCATGCATCAGCAAATGGCTGCAGTCAGTTAAAAGATAACCCCGCTTGCAGTTGTCAGCTTGAAGATTGAAGCTGTAAACAAGTAAAATGATGCCAAACTGAAAGGTTATGCGATGCTACACATATTATACGATCTTTTGATGGAACCCAGGCCCGCAGCTAAAGTAGAGTCTGCTTTTCATATAGTCACCCTTCAGAGAGCTGCCGTATCTTTTCAACATCTGTGTTTCGACACATAACAAGCTCCTTTGCTGCAAGAAAGAAAAATATAAAACACAAAACACAAAACAACCAGAGGACTTTCCAGAGGACTTTGACGTTTTTCAGCCGAGCGGTTTTGATTGACTCTCCACGGTAGGTGTCTGGAGTGTCTGGAGTTTTGTTTGTTTATTTTCCCATTTTTCTGATGTGGTGGAATTAATCTTCTCATCAGCCCAAACAAGCGAGGAGATCGAGCGCAGAGTTGTGTTTGACAACCGCTCAAACGATCTTTTTTTTTTTGCTCGCGCTCTAAGGCACCGTCCCGAACAATCGGACGACCAACGGCAGATAGCGCCCCCTGAGGGAAGACTTGGAAACTACACATTGACGAAAATCAAGGTTGTTTGCGAGCTCAGCGTTCGTTCATGCGATCGAGAATTAAAAGTAAACCGGTTTTGGAATATGAATGGCATAGTTGAGTTAGGTGAGGAGCTAATAGATAAGAGATAATTCCCGACGACCATTGCGTCCAATATATCATGGTCATAATGCATGACTAGTGAATAAAGTCTGACTTGATACTACTCATTACGATATAAATCATTTTCAGGATCATCTATGTCATGGGCCTCAAACTCGTGGCCCACGGGCCAATTGAGGCCCGCGGGATGATATTTTGTGGCCCCCTACTTTACGTCAAAGCTTAGTGTTAGTGCGGCCCCCGCGTTTTTCTCACGCGCACCTTTTTGACGAGTCGTTGCGTGAGTTGTTCCCCCGGGCGTTTCATATGTTCTTATCACTTATGGGCTACCACAGCTCAGGCTTGTGACAGCTTCCGGTGGTGTTTGTTGACAAGTTAGCCAACGCGAATTAGCAACGTTAGTCACTCGGTTGAAACGTGATTGCGGAGTGACACCAAGTGGAAGGAAAATATATCCTGTCACCCAGTGCAAGGTGCAGAGGACTCAGGAAGTGGACGGACTCAACAAAAGTAATCAGTGACCTAATAAAGACATCAGAGTGTTGCAGTAGGAAAGGGAAAATAAATGCATGGATAGCATATAGAATGAGATGGGCGGCAAGAACAAAAGCCAAATGGTGGTTAGAACCTGAATATCATAAAGGAGAAGTTATAGATTATTATTACAAGAGAAATCAAGACAAGGAAAAAGGACAGATATGTGTGCAAAAGGAAACGAATTTACCAGGAACAGTTTAATCAAAAAGAGCAAGAAATTTAAAGATATAAACCATGAGACAATGCGGTTGATGTTAACAATTGAGACGGGTGGAGTAACATGGACCTCTCTATGTGAAAAGCTCTTCTCCGCCTTGAACTTTAATTAGTCAAAGTACAGGTCCAAACTTACTGATGAGCATCTTAAAGCCGTACTGAGGGTCTCAACTGCTTCCTCCCTCAAGCCAAATGTGGCTCAGCTGTGTAAGAGGAAGAGCTGCCAGGTCTCTGGCAGCGAGGAGTCGGCAAGAGAAGCCTGTCTTCTGAAGAACCGTTCATGTTCTGAACTGTTATAAATAAAGATTGAGAAGATTGGATCAGTTGTACTTTTGTTTGGAATACTTAAAACCCCTTTTTTGTGGAATACTTGATGCGGCCCAGCGTCACCCAGACTCTACCTCCAGCGGCCCCCAGGTGAATTGAGTTTGAGACCCCTGATCTATGTATATATAAGATAATTCTTTATTTGTTTGGATATGAAAGTATTGAAATCAAATTCGTTTCATTAATTTCATTATAAAATGAAAGCAATGGATGCATGTTTTTCATCGTTCTATTAGTATCTATGAAATGTACTGGTTCAGGGAAATGTGTTTTGTGTTTTTTCTTGTGCTTTGGAGACAGGGGCAGATTACAAATTATTATGTTCTTGTTAGTTAAGTAATTTTTTTTTCTGCGTATTTCCTGTTATTTCCATTCATGTAGGAGATCAAGGGGCGAATTCACAAAGCGATTGTGTTGCTTTTGTGGCCGCTAAAACCGGCGCATATAGACTATCACAACATCTGTAGGTAGCAGAACAGGCAGCAGTCCGGGGTGGTTTTCAAAACGTACTCTGAAAGCCGCTTATTGAAACTGTGAATCATTTTTTGTACAAAGAGGCATTACAAACGTTGACAAAAACGATTCTATAATTCCTATTAAACTCAAAAGATATCGGAAAAAAACAACTCAAAGTCAAAGGTAAATGCGATATAGTTGTCAAAACTGGCACTAAACCACAGATGGCATCAAACCTCATAGGACCATGGACAGCTCCGCAGGCCATGGTGCAGCAGCCCTGAACTTTGTAGAGTAAAATACATAAAATCAACTGTCATCATTTCTACATTGTAATATTAAGAGTGAGTCAGAACTAGAATTTACACAGAGATTATTTACTTTGCCGCATGGATCGTTGCAATCAAGATGACTTTATGGGGCGTGTTTGCGCCGGCATATCGTTAGGGCAATATCTTTTGTGAATTGGCCGTCGAGACGGCACAGATAGCGGGCGCAATTGATGCACAATTCATGGCGCTATTAGCGGCACAATCCATTATTTGTTAGTTTGCCCCTGAATGTACTTATCTCTGAGGTGGATGTGACTTCCAATATTTATTCTCGATCAAAAACCTCTTCTGTGCAAATATGTTTTTTTCATGGTAAGAGCAACGGTATGTCAAGGCATGGCAATAACTGGATTGCATACCGTGTTTACTCCATATACGTATAGAGAACTATTCACTGTGGACACATGGGGGGTGGCACATGGGGCTTTGTGTAGAAGGTTGCAAATGAAGGAACATTCTAAGACTAGGCACGTAGCTGTGGGTAGGCCGAGGTGGGCCTTCTTGGTACTCAGGTCCACGCAGCCAAGTTTGATCAAAATGTATTTTGTTACAAAAAATGTACAGTTTTCGTAAGAAAATAAATAAATATAAGCTTCATTCATGGAACCGGACGAATTGAAACAAGTTGTCTGAATTCTCCGTCTCTCCGGAACGTAATCGTTTGCTCCCCGGCGCCAGCATTCTCTCGCCGTCAGCCTGACACGGGTTCACCCGCCGATAAGCACCTTCAGAGCCTGACAGGGGCGGAAATTACAGGGGGGGACAGGGGGGTCCGGACACCTCAATATATCATTATAAACATAACTATATAATTAAAAATAATCACGTCTCTGCACCCTAATCGTTCCCTCTCTGACGCTACCGTTCGTGCCCGCGGCGCGACCATGTGCTTTTATATTAGAAAAAGGTTATTTGATTATATTCCGTTTTCTTATGTAACCCCCGTCCCCCCTCCCCGTTCTGGTAAAAGATGGACCACCCAATTTTGCACTGGCCCACCCAAAATACATTTTCTCCCTACGCCGCTCTCTAAGACACCTTGAAACCAATGAATGACGCGCCGGACAAATCCACACGTTTTGAGTCTTGAATGCAGCACTTTGGATTCATCAGGAGATCAAAGCTCAGCTCATTTCAGACGCTTATTAGACACAGCTGACGGAAACGCGGACAGATGAGGAATTCGCGAACCCTGCCAACGCGTGATTAGAGACCTCACATCCGACATATGTTACATATTCCCATCCAAAATCTCCATACTAATCCTCCAGTGTCCTGGAGTAGTTTGGGATTTGCACAGTAATGTGGCAGAATGACCTCGGAACTCGGCGCTATTTTCACATCACAGATTTATGACTGTTCGGACAAAATGGAAAAATGAGCACTGATAGTATTAAAAAAAAAAAAACATCTCAGATGTACCCATAAGCCAAATAATTAATCTATGGAGCTACTCTGATGCAAATAGTGTACGTTTGGGTCTTGCTCAGATGTGAAAACCCTGTAGCTAAGGAAGTCAAGTAGCGAATTGCTGAAGAGAATTTCTTTCATCTTTGTGGTTTAAAAATCAAATTCCTAAGGGAAGGACCTTTCCAAAAACAAATCTGATGATTTTATTTACCACCGGGAGTTATAATGTGTACCGGAGACCATGCCTCTAAAGATGGTCGTCTTTTTGCCATAAACTGGTATGAATCTGGGGGGGTTTGACATGATCTAGTTGGATGGCATCTTCAATCGCTACCGGGACCTTCGCTTGAAGGCATGTGCATAATAGCTTCTCTATCAACCTAATTGAATTGATAAAATAATAAAAAATCAAAATCAAAACATGGTCTTTGAAGTGAGTTTCCTTGTTTGACTACTAAGCCCTTACGGCAAGAAAAAGGTCCCATCTCCGAAAGCAGACTGTAGAGCTACGTGCCAAGAGTCTAACTGCAAGCTGTTTGCCTCTGTCCCAGAGTGATCTCATCCTTTCAGTTTGCTGGAGGGAGCTGGGATGAGGGACATGATGCTTCCACATGGACTGGAGTCACCGGTCATGGAGCGAGCCGTTCTGAGCAAAATCCAGCCCAAGGTCTCAGAGTCGTGTAGTAATATGAAGATTCGCGCTGTTGGACGACTGCCACATTTGTTAAAAATTCCCCAAGACTCGGCTTGCCAAAAGAATCAGAGGCTTTGTCAGACAAAGCCCTGGTGTATATGCACTCCCAGTCGCTCTCGATCTCCCCCCCCCCCCTCTCTCTCTCTCTCTCTCACACAAACAAATGGCTCTCCGATATTGAGGCAAATTGCTGTTGCCTTTCCAAGGTGTCAGAGGGAGAAGTGTCATTTGCAATCATCCTGGATTCACTTTAGCTCCTTCAGTGTTCTCGGGGCGATGCCGCTACCTTGCTCACATAACAGCCAGAGAGATTGAAGCCAGAATATCCGGGAGAGGACAATGAGGTTAAAACAGTAATTCAATCCGCTTTATTGATGCGGAGATCGACCGGCCCGTATGAGATATGCACGCCTCAGCATTTAAATGAGAGATGCAGCTCAATCGACATAAAATGTGACACGTTCAAGATCATTTTCAGCATAACGCTTGAATAGCTACGCTCATACAGAGGGAAATCATTTCATGTTATCTTATATGATCTTTTTGACAGCATTTTTAACAAAAACCTGAACCTACCGTTTAGGTGACCTTCATGCAATGTCCATGCGATTATTTCATGACAAATTCATGACATGGATATTAACGACGACTCGGCTTCCACTTTGCTCCAGAACAGAAAAGAAGGAATAATACTCAAATAATGAAAAAACATTTTAGATTCCACATTTATTTTCGAAAATGAATTTAGATTTTCCCACCATTTGCTGATACTGGTGCAAATCGGTTACCTGCTTTTTATTCAGCATCAGTGATGAATAAAGGGGTGGAATGACTTTGTTCTATCGCAAGAAGAAAAAGAGCGCTAAACCCAATTCAAGGGGTCCTGTTGTGTTTGTGGATTGAGGAACCCCTTCGTATTGCTGCAGGCCGCATCATATCGGTGGGGGGCAGTAAGAAATGTTGATTGGCGTCCTCACATGTTATTCGCAAATCTTGCGTGGATTATTATTTATTTTGACACGTACAACATCATATTGAACTACTGTGTAGATTTGATGTTAATATGGGGGCTGCCGACATGAAGTACAGTTTTCTGAGGAACGCAGCATCACCTCCTGCTGTCCCTATACAAACTTGAAGCACTTGAGTATTTGGTGGGGCATTGCCTCCCCGTGCACATGGTCCATTCCACAGGTCTTCGGGGGAAAATTACACTCCACAGCCCTTCAAAGGGATGCTCCCAAAAGGAGGGTTAATAAGTGAGCCGGGTGAAATGGGAGCCGGTGGATGGACGTGGACTTTCAACCATGCACGACATGTCTGACCTAAAAACGGACTTTTTCCATTTGAATTGGAGTGAATGGAAGTGGAAAGTTTAATGGCCACCCCCGTAAGACCATGAATGATTAAAGACCTTCATTTTGCAGATCCCTAATTATCACTGGAGGCGTTCGTGGTCAGTGTCATTTCCCTTGTTCCGTCGCTGGTAAAACAAAGACGTTACAAGCGAAACAGTTGTGGTTTGTACAGCTTTATTTATTTAATTATAGTTATTATACCACTAATGTTATAATGAAACTGTAAGGAAAATTGCTTATCTGATGCAGACAGTGTCTCACTCTACTGAATTTCCAATTTGTGCTCATGTCAGCAGTGTAGGAGTACAAGTGGTGTGATTCAGTACAGAACCACTACTATACGGTGGCCCTGAGCACTCCACTCACAGCAACTTAAGAAAACGTATGCAAAAAGACAAAGCACAAGCAAATTACGAAAACACCTTCACCAATATGAGCAGGCGCAGGATTTAGAAAAGGCGCCACAAATCCAGATGTGTGGAACGAACACAAACACTTTGCAAATTTGAAAAAACACAACCGCATAAACAAAAAACACAAATGCAAAAGCCACATTGTGGAAGCGGGGAGGCCGTTATGGAAGTGAGCCGCCACGGACGCACCGATTTATCCGTAACACAATACAGTACTAATATATGCAGTTAATAAAATAACAAACAACTTTTATATCAATCCACGTTTTTTATTTATGCAATTTAAGTGAGCCCATCCCCCTCTCTGCCCAAAAAGACACCGCACTATCCCGGAGCCGGTAGAAGCCGTTTTTTCTGGAACGTCGCACTTGAATGGCTTCAATAAAAACCGTGGATTGATATAACATTTTTTAACTATTTGTCTTTCCAGTTTTCTACTGCTTTGTAATTTAAAAACATACTTTTCAAGTCAAGTTAATTTATGTATAAACTTGTGTTTATATATATATATATACAGTATATATATCACAGTACCCTCTCAAAGAGCTTCACAAACCCACATTTCACAGAGAAATCAACGGCATCCCCTAGTCTGAACCCTCATCCAGGAAAAACTCCTAGAAATCCCTTTGCTGGGAAAACAGGGAGAAACCTTGAGAAAGGGGCCGAGCAGAGGGGTCCCCCTTCCAGGACGACCAGGCCGCTGCAGTGGATGCCGAGCGGGCGACGGCAGTAGTGACCGTCCGGTTCCACGTCGCTTGGGGCGCAGGAGGCCGGGCGACGCTTCCGTCAGCACTTTGGGATCCCGCGCAGCAGAAAAAACAAACCGACAAGCAGCTGAACCCCCCCGAAGACCGCAGATGTTTGCAGCGTTCTCACGCGCTCGCACCGACGATGCGGAAGTGACTGCAAGCGGCCCGGGCGATAAAATCCGAAATAATTCACAGGGCCGAAGACAACGGCGCGGGAGTTAGTTTGACACAGATAAACGCTCTTCAGCTTAAGAGCCGCGGCGGCAATGATTTTTCTCCTTTCCTGGTGGAGGTTGCCATACAGACTAATGTGAAGAGGACCTTGGTGGTGAAAGTAGAGCCGCCAGCCGTTCAGCACATATATTGATTCATTTCCTCCCTTTCATCTAAAATAATCTTTGTTCCTTTGTACTATGCCTAAGTACATGTCTGTATGTAAGTGCCCGCAGCATCGACTGTATATAAAATTAACGGCGCGACCCCATTCACCCACATGCAGTGGAGCCGTTTAGAAGCGACTGAACTGCATGTCAGAGGTGAGGACTTGCAAATGATTAGTTCGTAGCGAACAAAACCTTTTAAATGACTCAGGAGTCACTCAAAACAGAATCGTTCCCTCACAGAGTGAAAATAACCACCGAGCACTGGATTGAAAGTCCAAGGGAAAATAACAAAGGCCAAGGCATTTTGGCATAATTCACATTGAATGTGATTGACATTTTGCATTTGTCTGCCAAAATGAATATGCTTGAGAGAATTAGGCAAAGGAGATTTTCTTGGATCCACGTCTGCATTCTTCCGCCCGAATAAATACTTTTGACAGAGTCCTCCCCTCACCGTGCATTACACTAACTGAGTCAAACAACCGGAGAGCCGGAGAATCAAACAACTCATTTTAACGAGTGACTCGCCAGGAACCAACTCTGAAAAAAAGAGTCCAACCTTTCATCACTATTTGTTAACTGACGATCAAACGAAACCTAATTACCCGGACTAACCCTAACCGTGACCACGCCCCCTTTCAATATCATCAGCGGGGTAAAAGGTTGTTGGGGAAACTGCCACCGGAGGCACTAGACATAAATCGTGGCTTCAATAGCCAGCAATTAAAACCTCTTCTGCTTTCTGTCCGTGATCTGTGTGTGTGTGTGTGTGTGTGTGTGTGTGTGTGTGTGTGTGTGTGTGTGTGTGTGTGTGTGTGTGTGTGTGTGTGAGTGTGTATGTGTGTGTGTGTGTGTGTGTGTGTGTGTGTGTGTGTGTGAGTGTGTGTGTGTGTGTGTGTGTGTACGTGTGTCTTATACTCTCCTATCCTATCCCGCAATTTAGCCAGCCTCACACAAACACGCACACGCACACACACACACACACACACACACACACACACACACACACACACACACACACACACACACACACACACACACACACACACACACACAGGGTGGGTTACCGATTCTCTTTCCAGCAATGACAGTCAAAAATGAGTAACCCGAAGAGCAAAATATTGCTTTTTTTTTGTTGGTTTTTTTGATTTCAAAATTGTGATGAGGTCCAGAAGAATAACAGAACGGGCAGTTGCTGTTGACCCCCACCCCTACCCCCTCGTCTCTCCATCCATTCCTCCACCCGTTTCTCCCCGGCCATCAGGGTCAGAAATAAGCCTCTTGAATCTTGAATCTTGAGATCACGGGGGGGGTCTGGACCCCTTCCTGGGGAAAACAGAGTTGTCTCCCTCAATATATCATTGTAAATATAACTATATCATTCTAAATAATCGCGGCTCTGCCCCCGGTTGCTCCCACTCTGACTGAACCCACTGTGCGAAAACAGTGTGTTTTTATTTTAGAAGTAGGTTTTTTTATCGTACCCCGTTTCCTTGCACCAACAAGCACAGTCCATGATGGGGCCACGTTCTCCATCACGTTCTCCGTCAGCCACCCCCCCCACACACACTTCTCAAACCAAAGTTACGTCATTGCTGGCCATGGACGGCTTTATAACAGGAAACTGTCATTTTCTTTTCCTCCGGTGCTAGCAATTTCGCAGCCTGACAGTTAAACCCCACAGGGTCTCCTGGCTCCACCTTTGTTCAAAGCATCCAAAGTCTGAATGTGCGTGTGTGTGTGCGCGTGCCTGTGTGTGTGTGTGTGTGTGTGTGTGTGTGTGTGTGTGTGTGTGTGTGTGTGTGTGTGTGTGTGTGTGTGTGTGTGTGTGTGTGTGTGTGTGTGTGTGTGTGTGTGTCTGTGTGTCTGTCTGTCTGTGTGTGTGTGCATGTGTGTATAGCGGAGGGAGTGCATGATCCAGATGTTGAGTTTGTAAATGAGTGATTGCGTGACGGTTGCATGCACACATTTTGTTGCACACATTACCACCATTAGCATGATGGTAAACATACAGTTTACAGTGTATGCATAAACAAAAATATACAATATATGCATTTTACCATTAAAAAAAAAAAAGTTTTAATCCATCTCAGGTCATAACATACAATATCTACATTTTCTTTCCCTCTACCGTCGACTGTGAAGTTAGTATTTACGTAACGCTGCACCATATGTGTGTCCTCATTACATCACGCCTTCCACTGCTTCTCCGCTGCCTTTTGAGCGTTTGTCCAAGTCGCGAATTTGCTGTTCGGAAAATTCTAACGTGGTCATGTGATGTGTTATTTGTACGTTGCTTGTGTGCACTGCATCACAGAACATTGTGGTTTTTTCTTTTTTTACAGAGCTTGCCCTTCGGCTGGATGCGCGGGACAAAATTAAGTTTTAGAGGCGCTTGAATCTCCTAGCAAATGGACATATAATCTTATAAGCTGTGTCGCACAGCCATTTATAAACTGTTCGTTGTGTTTAAAAAGGGGGATTCAGCAGGTGAATATCCATGATTGTAGAGAAAGAAGTGGATAGATGGATGCATGGATAGATCTAAGAATTAGCAGAAAAATTGGCAATACACAATAACCTTAAAATTAAGTTGAAGATAGAAAAAACCTAAAACAATAAACCTGAAAATAAACAATGAACAATGAAAAAATAATGCAAAATACAATAAATAATAAGAAACAATACAATAATTATAATCAATAAATTTAAGCCTAAAAATAATCCTTCAAAATAAACAAAAACACGTACAGTACTTCCAAAGAAATCCATTGAATCCATCTTCTTCAAATCATTAAAACCATCAATGCACTGTTGAAGATTGTTTGACAACTTTTCACACACACAGGGATCTCGCCCGGGTGTAAATGGGCTGGAAGCCACGGCATTCTGCTGCTGAAGCGCTGACATCTCACTTTGTTCTTCAATCTCCAAATAGGTCGGAGGGTCCTTCCCTCTCCTCCTCCTCCTCCTCCTCCTCCTCCTCCTCCTCTTCTTCTTCTACCTCCTGCGTTCATTAGTCTAATGAGTTTGAGCAGCATTCAATACGTCCGTCAGCCGACAGCCGTGCCGCCGTTCTCTTCCAAACAATCCATCTCGCCCCAATACTGAGATTTACACCTTCACTCGGTGACGGTATGTACAACACTGGTGGATCATATCAGCGTGATCGGTTTCAAGATAGAAATATATTGTAATAATACTGTAATAGCATTCTAATAACAATGTAATAATACTGTAATATATTCTATTAACATTGTAGACGCTGTAATAGATTTGTAATAATAGTATTAATCATCTATACATCCTCATCCATTGTTATCCATGCCTGTATTATTATACTATATGATGTAAATATGTATTTGTCCCATACATTAATATCCATCTATAATTATATTTTATACCCACAGTCATACAAGCAACCATACTGCCCCAGCGATTAACTTTCAATTAAATGTATCCTGTACATTTTGTATATTCTGTATATTCTTCTTGTATTTGGCTGTTTCTATTTTTATTTGGCTATTTTTGTATGTTTGGCTCTTTTTTTTCAGACTCTTAGGGATTTTGTTTAATGCGAAATGCCCGGTGGCCGTGAGCGCCCAATTCACCGAAACTTCAGATCACACATGCAAATAGAGAAAACACAAGAAAATTAAGAAAAAACCCTTCACCAATGTGACAACACATGCGCCGCATTTAGAAGATGCAAATCCAGACGTTTCGAACGAACTGCAGAGAAAAACGCTTTGCAAATTGAAGAAAAACACGGTGCATCTGTTGTGGATCACTTCTGTTATGTTGTGGCTTTTGCGTTTGTGTTTTCCATTAATGCGTTTGTGTTTTTCGAAATTTGCAAAGCGTATTGCTGTGCAGTTCGTTCAAGCCGTCTGGATTTGCAGGGTGTTTTCTAAGCGCTGCCAGGTGTTGTCATATTGGTGAAGATGTTTTCTTAATTTGCATTTGTGTTTTGTCTGTTTGTTTGTGTGCGTTTTCTCAAATTGCAGTGTGGAGCTCTCAGGGCCACCATATAAATGTCTGTAGAACAATGTACCAAACCAATGATGATGAACCATTTAAAAGTGCACTGAATCAAAAAGGGAATGTACAAATACTCATTTCATAGTTTGAAGAAACTCGTTTTAGACTCAATATGAAACTTAATGACATGTTAAGATTGGATTTTAGCACAACGGTTAATGCTGGATTTAAGTAAAATGAAGATTATTAACTGATCTTAACCCATTATTAACTGAAAGTGATACCTATAATAACATTCCTATATATTTTTGGATATATATCTTTTTATTATTTGGTTACTTTCTTTTTTTGGTTATATTTAAATATTATATATCTCTATTTTTGTTTTATTTTATTTTAGTTTATATTTATTCTGTATATTTTTTTATGCTAATTGCCTGTACAGCAATGCAACAATTTTCACCACAACAAATCCTTTGTATATGAAAATGTGCTTAGTCAAATAAACAGGTTCGGATAATGATTCTATTCCATCGATGCATGATCGTTTTATGATGGTAAATCATAACACTTCACCAAAACTAATTTTTGTGCCCCTCCAAATGTGCAAAAGTGTTTTTTTGAGGGGGGGGGGGGGGGGGGGGGGGCGTGGTGGTGTGGCTCCAGCAGACAGCAGGGTCTGGTGACCATACGTCAGGGAACCAATCAGCACATCCTCTCCGCGGGGAGCTCGGCGTTCTGGGAGACGTCCCGCATGCAAATATAGTGTCTTCTCTTTCCAGCCGAGCCAATCTGGGTCACAACGTTTGCCTAATTAAAAGGTAAAATAGTCATTTAACTGCACAATAGGAGCTTGGGCCACGTATAATAGGTGCATGATTTAAAAAATGAGAAAAAGACAATCCGGCTGTTCCCGTAGATCCCTCACGGACCTGATTTTTAATTTGCATCTGCAACGCAATCTGCTCATCAGAAATAAAACCCGCGCTTATTCAATTCCATTCAATACGCAGTATTAATCAATCTGTTTGAGCCCGAGCGGTCTAATTTACATGTTTTTGAAGAGCGGGCGGTATTACTTCGTCGCTTCTGTTTTAAAAGGGCAGAGAGCGGGCGAACAGTCTGATTTAATCTGCCGTCTTTAAAAACACTAATAAGCGTTACATTTTTGAAAAAGTCTGGGGTATTTAATTCCTGCCGCGGACCGGCTTTGCACACGATGCAAATTTTAATTCATCCATATCCCAGAAAAAACCTAGATAGACAGAAAGAGCTATCTGAGCCTATTAATGCGGCTTTCTGTTCCGACAGCTCATTAATATTCCTTAAAAGCCTCCAATGGAATTATACTTGAGGACATTACCTTGTTATAGTTTTTTTCCTTTTTTTTTTATGATAGCATTTTGTCACGCTCTGCATACAGATGGAATCATAAACCAAATTCAGTCATAGTCAGTCTTGACCACCAAATCATTAAATTGACCTGGCACAATGTTATGACTTTCAGCTGCTGTAGAGGATTGTGACACCATGGAACCAATAGGTCGAGGAAATAATTCAAGCAAGTTCAAGGATTTTCTTGAAATATATGAAATCTGACATAATGTTCGTTAAAATGAATTAACCCCATGAATTTGTATTTACGAATAATTCAATTTGATAAATATTAGGCTACATTACTTTAAAGATCATTGAATAAAGACATTTTAAGGACTTGCAGACAACCTGCTTTCTCCAAACAATGAGCCTTAATATCTATATCATCAAACCCTCTTTTTAAGGGCATTTATGCTGACCTAAGGGATTTTGGTAGCCATATTGGATCCAGCATTCTATGCAATCAGATAGAATATTGGAAAGGTACCTAATAACAAAGAAGCCCACTATATTACATTATATCCATGGCTGGTTCTGAGCATAGGCTGTGTAGGCGGTCGCTTAGGGCGTCAACCAACCATGGAGACATGAAAATGAAAGAAAATAAAATTACAGAAGAAAATGTAATGAATTTTCATAATACAGAATATAAAGATGTTGGGCGGACCCAGATGTTATCTTTTTTTATCAAAAAAAAAAAATACCCCCTCCCCCGGCTGTGCTGCTTGTCGATGGGGCTGATATTGCGGCGTTTGGCGGTGGTAACTTGACAGGACTCAGTGAAGGCGACCCAGACGATTGTTGAGTCGGTCGCCGAAGCGCGGTTCTATTCCCTGCCGAGTGGCTCACATCCACTCAGGGAGCTGAGGCGTCCAGATGCAAACAACAACCAGGGGATGGTGTGACCCTTTGACAGAACTGTTCTCTTTTTCTTGTTGTTTCTTCACACAACAACCAGCAGCAAGTGAACATCTGGGCATCCCTCTCCCTCACTCTTCTTCATCCACGTCCTCCCTGCACAGAACAACCCAGAACCCGCCCTCTCATCACCTGGGCCAACCACCCTCTTTTCTGGACACCTCGCCCCAATAAGATAAACACAACCCACTGATCAAATGGATCCCCTGGAATCTCCTGCCCCACAGACACACACACACATACACACACGTACACACACACACACACACACACACACACACACACACACACACACACACACACCTACAGCGTTACAATACTAAAATACAGACCAAATAAAATAACAGTGGAAAATGTATTGGTATGTGTCGTAGAAATAAAAAATGGAGAACAAATAAGGTAAAAAAAAAAAAAGGTAAAATACATCAAGTTGCTGCTGTTTAGATTCGTTTTTAAAATGTATTTTGTTGGCTCGTTATTTTGTGATTTACTTTGGGTAAGAGAGTGACAGAGACCGTGTCCCTACCACACACTTCGCTGTTACATAAGGAAACAGAGTAAAATAAAATGACCCACTTCTGAAATAAAAAGACTGTTTTGCATGCCGATCACGGGCGCAGTCAAAGAGGGAGCAATCTGGGCGCAGAGCTGCAATTGTTTAAAATGATATAGTTATATTTACAATGATATATTGGTATGATATGGGAGACAACTCTCTGTTTTCCCCAGTAAGGCGGGGGGACGGGGGGACGGGGGGGCTGGTCACCCCCGTAATTTCAGCCCGTAAGGGGGGGCACCTCCTACAGATCTCACCTCGGGCTCCAAAATGGCTAGAGCTGGCCCTGATTATATCCATTTATAGGTGCATAAACCTTAAATTACCGATGTGTTTTGGAAGCCATTTTCGATTTTGACTGCATATATTTTGATATATATATATACACAGTTATATACTGTACATCCATAGACTGTATATCTACAGTATATGGATGTTACCGGCCAAAACAGCTATTTAAGCGGTTTCTGATGCTAATAAGCGACTGTGACGTTTCTGAGGCAGGCCAGAATTCCACCGCTCGCCAAATATTACTCATGAATCCCAGAGGGAATAAAAAAAAATAAGCTCCCACTACCTTCCGTGCTGATTAGCCACGGGCTTGTTTCTTCCAAATTGAAATCAGAGGTCAGTTGCTGAATGTAAGTTTTCTGCCTCGGCGTCCGTTTGGCGGCAGTGTAATCGATAGAAAACAAAGTACTCGACACCCCTTTGGTCCGCTGGTGTCACGCCAGCATCGCCAAACATCCATCCCTCCCTCTAACCATCCCCCTCTCCACCCTTCTCTTGGTACCTTTCCCTGCTCAGATGTACCTTTATGTCCTTTGATGGACACTGCAGCGATCAAAGCCGTCCGGGCTGTTTCGGGGAGCTCGTCCTTCCTCAGCGTGCACCAGGTCTGTTTTTCCAAGATTAAGCATCGCTTCTCTCCAGGCGTTCCCTGGAGATACGATCGGACGCGTACAGCAGCTCGATTCAACCATTTGACTTACTGCTCCAGTGCTTCTGTTATAAGGGACACACCAAAAAGTAGGAAAACGGGTCATGATAAAAACATTAAGGCGAGTTGGGTTTGAAGATAATGTTCGCATTATCCAGGTCGTCTAAAAATGCACACGGTCTGTAAAGGGAGATGTGGAGTGAGCGTTCTTTTCAGATAATGCTGCTTATCAAGCACAGAGTCAAATGTTACAAACTACAAAATATAGTCAAACGTATTAGATGAGATTTGATAAGATTAGAAAGATGCTTTGTTGCTCCCCGGCAGGTAAATTGCATAGTAATAAGGTAATAGTAATAAGGATATATATAGAAAAACAAAATGGCACAGAATTAACAAGAAAACAGAATTATTTTAAGATATACGATAAATGTGAAAATTAACAATTAACAATAACGATATGCCAGAAAAAACAAATAAATCATAATACTTAAAATAATAAAGCAATTATTCAGCAAAATACAATAAACCTAAAGATAAAGAATAACCTTAAAAGTTAAAAAAAATAAAAATAAAAAAAATAAAAATTCACAAATAATAAACAATAAACAATTACAAAAATGAACTAAAATAAAAAAACGGAATATCAGTAATTCCATCCCTTCAAGTATTATTATTTTTTTACTTGCTCTTTATCCATCTTTTCAGAATGAGCTCAAATCAGAAATTTGGAATCAAAACCCTCCATATGCTCTTTCGACACTCGCATTTTTCCAAGGCTGTTGAGTTGTTAACTCTGATGACCAAATTAATATTGAGTTTGCCCCTTGAATCTAGCCCCTGTCCGTGACTTCCAGGCTCTCCCAGCACTCTCTCGGTAATGGCTGCCCATGGTTTTTAAGGCCTTCATTCTTTGGAGGGGTATGAAAAAATATATATATATATATTTGCTGCACAGTTGCCTCTTTCTCACCCCTGGATCTATTCAGAATGACCAATTTCTCAGTTAATACTCTTTGGAGGAGGGGGAACGCCGGGGAGCGGGACCCTTCCATCAGCCGCTCTGGAGATGGAAATGGGAAAAAGCCGGAGCCATCATTCAGGAGCAGGGACCTGGGGAATGGATTTGCAAATGTTGTTTACTATTGGTCAGTCCCTCTGTTTCTGCCCCTAAAATACATCACCTCCACAGTGCGGTCATGTTTATATATGTATATATTTATTAAATGTTTTTAATTGAATACCATCTTAATTAGGGTTTGTGGAGTCACGTTGTGTAGTTACGTCCATAGAATAACTTTTTAGAATTTTGAAGACTGACCTGGACATGTTATCATAACGCACTTAGTAGTTATGTTTATTTTTCTATTTGAATAAGAAATGTTTTATTTAAAACAAAGTTTATTTTGTTGACATATTGTCAAAGGTAGGAATTGAAAGTTAGTTTCACATAAACTTACTATTATTACATCATTTGAATCAGCGGTATTCCGTAATATTTGAAGTATTCATATACGTGTAGTGGGTTCGCTACCCAGGTTCTGACAAGGATGCGTGATACAGAGGTGGCGGTGAAGAAGCGCCGGCACAGCGGGTTTTATTAATATCGGTTTCAGTCAGAAACGCTCAAGGGCGGAACATTCAACGAGACAGAGAACTTTAAAGACAGGCTCCGACTGGGATTTCTCCAGAGCACTCACGTACGTCCCCCGCCGTGGCTCTCCTCACTGCAAGACAGACATATCAGAACCTTCCCAGCCGCTGTGATTGACCAGTCATTCCAGAGGGGTCGCAGCAGGCACCGAGGCGAGTCTGCCACGACACGTTTGTTCTTTTTTTTTGACATTTGTAGTGAATATGAATTTGTTATTGAATTGTGATTTGTTTGTTGTGGTTCTATTTATTTTCAGTATCTTCACAATTTATAAAAAAAATAATGTATGTCTTCATTTTATTTTATATTTTCGGTATCGTCAGTATTGACAGTAAATTAGTAAGTTTTTGTTTTTTTTGTTTGTTCCGGTGTTTTTTTGATGGAATTCATGTCTTTCGTCTTTTTTTTGCCAGTGGGTGTTTCACAGTTGTCACTTACTTGGTGTTGTCAATGGTTGTATGTCAATAATATGGATCTGTTGTCCGGTGATTTCAAATACTGTTGGGTTTGGCAGAATGAATTATTACTATTACAGAAAGGACGACAGATAGATTCAATGTTGTTTTCATAAGCTACAGAACTAATCAGTGAGTCATATTCATTCACACATATTACGATCCTTGTATGTGAATCAACAATGTTTGGAAAATGTTTATACATGACGTTTATTACAAGGAAAAATCTCTTGTTTTTTATTTCAAACTATATCTTGTCATTGTTAGAACTTACCTTGTAACTTACCTAATGTGTCTTGTATACCTAAATTATGATATATTTATGTCGATTTACAATAGAATTCTAATTTATGTAATTCTTTTGTAAAGCTGAGCTGAGTTTTTTACTTTGATTACATTTTCAGTAAGCTACGTTTCCATGAAATACGAAAAATGCTGTAGTATTTCTGCAGGTAATACTGTTGCACAGCTTCCATTTTCCGACCCCCCGCTGGATCTTGAACGCATCACTCAGTCGCACATTTCAGTGTTTTCAAGGGACGCACTGCAGAATCTTTAAGGATTCGTTTTTATAATTTTTTTTCCACAAATCCGGCAAAGTAATGTGGACCACGGATTTAAAATATCAAGCGAACAGATCTGCTGACAACTACCAGGTAATAAGTTATATAAAAATCAATGGTTGAAAGTACAATGTGACCGAGTCCACGGCACACACTGGACAAAGTCCAACTGGACATTGTCAATCAGAATCTGTACATTAATAGTCAATAGTATGATGACGTCATAAAGCCAAACACCAACCAAGCAAAACCAATACCAACAGAGTATTTTGAAACAAATTTGTTCGGTTTTTCAAAAATCTCTGCTCCGTATGTAGATCGATTTGAGAAGAAGAAGAAGAAGAAGAAATATCAAGGTCTGTTTATTCTTTGAATGTTACAGAAGTAAGACTGCCATTTTTTAAACACCCACATCCACATATTATTTAGTGATCTATTGGTTACGCTATAATTAACATCAACGATTGACGCGGTTAACGCAAATTACATTATCTCTGAATTCGGAGAGTCGTGCGGTTGCCTGAATCAGGATGAGCCGGCGTAACCGTACGACTGCCAGCGGAGCATCAGTCAGCGGAGAGCGGCTCCATCCACACCTCATCACGGTTATCCAGTGCCAAGAAACCACAATTCATAACAGAGCCTCAGTGACGGCGTGAAGAAAATACAAAAAAACTATTCTATTAACGAGCTGAGTATATAGGTTACCAAACACAGCGCAGAGGAGTCTGACAAGAGAAGGATAAATAAATGACAATGATGCTGCTCTGTATCCATTTTGAGGGTGTTCGATGCCTCTCTGGCTTTAACAGGCGTTGTTTTACCTGGCCCGGTGCCAGGGAGCGTGGGATCTAAGGCCGGGAGATGAATATTTCATCAGTTTTACCTTGTTGGCAGCGGCCACGCTACTTTGAAAGCAGCAGAGTTGCAAGGGCTGCTACTTTTATTTCCACCAGCGCAGCAGAACAGGAGCCGAGCTGTTCGTGTGGATGCTGTTTACCATAGCATCCCAACTTTTTCGCTCTCTAAAGTTCAAATGGGAACTCTATTGTGATATTGACCGTTTTATAACCAAAAACATCGAGTTGGTCAATCCTCTGTCGTTACTTAAAGCCCACCTCAAGGATTAATGGCCATTTTTAATCAATTTTAGTTTTGTTTTTTTCTACGGCACTCCCTGCCACAGTACCTCTTTCTACTCCACTGTAACTGCAAAGCTTAAAGCTCTTGTTAAAATGGGACTTTGTAAAAGGTTATGAATTACTATCCATGAGGCTACCTTATTGAAAATGGGCAACTACAGGCTTTAGTGTGTGAAATGAATACAATCTAAATCAAAATAAAATACCATCCTCAAGCTGAAGAGCTTTGTTTGAGTGGTTACTATTTTCACTTTCCTCCATTAACAAAGCTTTCTACTGTAGGTAGCGTAGGATTGTTCATCACTGGGTCATATGTCTTCCACAATCGGACTTGCGTGCACAGATGTAAAATGTGCGGTGATGCAAGACCTGCGAGCAAATCATAAACTGAATCAAACGAACAAAGAGTGGGTAAAATTGAAGGAATCTTTTTACCAGGTGATTCGTGAGAGCCAAATCTGCAAAAGGAGAGCATCTTTTAATTCCTAGTTCATTTGGAAGACTTTAATGCTGTATCCTGCAGCTGAGATGATGAATGGTGGTCTCTTCCAAGCCTATTTGGTCGATATTCTGTGCACCTGAACACAAAGGGATGCAGTGTCATTTCAACAGCCGAAGCACCGCGCAAATTATCTTCCATGGGAAATGTAGCTATTTCATTCAGGCAGATGGGACTCCTAGGGCGGGGGCACGGAGTGTCGCGCCTAGACGGCCGCCTATGTGACTTATTGAAAGTGTAGGCCCTCAAGATGCCGAACTGACAAGCCCTGTAACCGGTGCTCTCTATCTCTATCAGTCTATCTATCTATCTATCTATCTATCTATCTATCTATCTATCTATCTATCTATCTATCTATCTATCTATCTATCTATCTATCTATCTATCTATCTATCTATCTATCTATCTATCTATCTATCTATCTATCTATCTATCTATCTATCTATCTATCTATCTATGTGTTGTGAGGATAGTGTGGTTTGACCAGCCACACCTGTCCCGGGTCTATGTAATTGGGGGCCCAGGATCAGAGTGGCTGCATACCTGTTGCTCTTTGGTTGGTCTAATGAGCAACAGGTAAAACCCCCATCCCCACACACACTCAGGAGTGAGGAGCCCTTGTAATTACACGCGTCCATCTGCTCCTGAGCTTATTCCACCTAGCCCACCCTCTACAATAAACTGTGTGGCTTCAGACACACCGTCGTCTGTCTCTGTGCCGGAGGTCCCTGAAAACGTCACTTGGGTGGCGTGTGGCAGGTGAAACTGCCACACTGGCGCCTGAACAGGGACTCTGCGGCTGGCAGCAGCATCCCCCGGGGTGTCCGGCGGAGGACCAGGGGAGAAGCAGCTGCAGCAACCACCACGGGAAACCGCTGGCAGCTAGCTGCTCCGCCCAGTAGCCACCGGCGGGACCATAGAGCAAGCCAGGCCACCCCTTCAAGCAGCCCCTGCAACAGCCAACCCCGGCCACGCCTCCACCAGCCAGCATGGCAACCCGAGGCCCCACGTGCCGGAAGGGAGCGTCCGTCGTCGCCCTGGGGAAAGGTAGCCGGTGGACCATGCTGTTCCGGGGAACCAGGTCCCTGGAAAGGGGACCAGTTTTTTTGTTGGCCATTTTGTTGGTCTAAGGTATGGGAAACCTGTTTCAGAGTCCAAAGTTTTATTTATTTAAGGTATAGTCCAGGGATTTTTTTTTTGTTCTCTGCTTGGTGGGAGGGGGGGGTTGTAGGCTACGGCCAGGGATTCTCCCTTGCCTCAGTTTGGTGTTGGGGGTATGTGGTGTGGTTTGAGCAGTCACACCTGTCCCGGGTCTGGGTAATTGGGGCCGAGGATCAGAGT
The DNA here is from genome assembly GCF_960531495.2 of Zeus faber. Lineage (NCBI taxonomy): Eukaryota > Metazoa > Chordata > Actinopteri > Zeiformes > Zeidae > Zeus > Zeus faber. The sequence continues at coordinate 11,657,304 of NC_137197.1, forward strand.
GGCTGCATACCTGTTGCTCGATAGTTGGTCTAACGAGCAGAAAGTAAAACCCCCATCCCCACACACACTCAGGATAGGAGCCCTTGTCATGACATGTGTCCATCTGCTCCTGGGCTTATTCCATCTAGTCCACCCTCTACAATAAACTGTGTGTCTGAAACCCAGTCGTCTGTGTCTCTGTGCCTAGGGTCCGAGAAAATGCGACATGGGTGGAGTGTGGCAGGTGAAACTGTCACACTTTCTCTCTCGCTCTCTCTCTCTCCCTCTGTGTCTCTCACACACAAAATGTGGACGTGTGAAGTAGATCTGCTGCTTGAATGTTACATAGTGGACCCAAAACGTACTTGTGTTTTTGATCAACGGTATCATATTATTTTTGAGGGCTTTAATGCATGATGGGAACAACAGATGAATAGATCCAGGGCTATTTATTTATAATTCTTATTTTTGTAAAAAAAAAAAAAAGAATAGAACCGGGACTATTCATGAAACATTTGGGGCTGAAGCCTGCCCACCTCTATCGAGGCCACTGATTATATACAGTGTACTTTTTAACATCCATTGACGCACACAGATCTAATTGGTATTTTCAAATGCAGAGCATTACAAAAACTTCAACTTCAGCTTCTTCTACAAGGCACACTCCACACAAATACGGATATTTTTGAAAAGGCCGTCCACACAAAAAAAAGCATTTTAGGTCACTGGAAATGAAGCTTTACAGGGTAGGGATCAGAAAATTCAGAAATGGAGCCCATGCTATTTGAACTTGAACTTGAACTTGAACATGCAGTATAAGGGATGAATATTATGAAGAAGCTCAAAACGCATTCTCCTGATGTTCTTCTGCGGTGTTTGACTTCAAGGTAAAATAAACGCCACCCATAGCGTCCCTTCAATGTTTCAGTGTTTAAGGACGCTGTGTTCTGAAGCGGTGGGAGTGGTTCACAGCTTCAACTCGCTGAAATGGCATCAACGCGCGAAGGCCCAGAATAGCCTTGGTATTACTGTCTGTAACGCACCTCCTGACCTATGAATTCAATATAGTATTTAGCTCAATGGGAGGAGTGTTGTCTGGAAACATATTCCTTTTCTTCTCAAAAAGAAAAAAAGAAAAAACAGACAAGGCAAATAGGCAGGGAAAGGGAAATATCGCCCTCCTTTCATTTTGGGGCCCAACAGACAGATGGAGGATTTCTCCGTGAACCGTAATCTCCTGGCAAAGCTGAGATAAAACAAGTTTAATACTGTAAAATCCCGGGGCTTTATCCTTACTCTGGTGATGGTGCACATATGGCTCAACATCTGGGTGGGAATGTGGGGGGAGTCAGAAAGCTCCCCCCATCCCCTCCGACCTGGCATTTTGACTTATTTAAAAATAGGATGGGAAGCAGCAAACACCATAACTTAAAAAGAGGAGAAGTGGCAGAAAGATCTCATGGTCTTAGCAAGGTGTCTTTGCTACTTTTTTCAAGGTTGACAGGTTTTATAACCAAAAACAAAAGTCACCTATGTTAAACTACATAATTATTCAACTCCAGTACCTATAATTGCAATTTTTGAATCAGAATCAGAATAAGAATCTATTTACAAAATACACAAAAAAGGCTACGGCTATGGCTAAGGCGATAAGTGGTAGTAAGGAAGAAATTATTGACTGGGTATAAATATAACTCTGAACATAGTTGGATATTTCTATAATAATAATAATAATAATAATAACAATTCGGGTCAAATTTTTTGGGGTTTTTTCACTAATATCTGCTCCGTATGTGGATCAGTTTGGATGAAATTTAAACCGACATTCTTGTGACATAGTGGTTTAAACAACCGTGTTCGTAGGTTATGCTGAAGTATGTGTTCCAGATGTCAGATGGCTCGTCTCCATTAAAATAGGTTTTTCACTAATATCTGCTATGTCGATCGGTTTTGATGAAACTTCAGCCACGAGGTCTTTGTGACAGAGCGGTTTAAACAAAATGTCAACCGGGTTCGTTATGCCGAAGTTGGTGTTTCAGATATTTTTAGGCTTCAAAATTCTGATAATTTTTTCCCGAAAAATAACAATAAGGGGGCTGCTGAACAATAACATCCCTATGAGACGGTTAATAACTGATGGTTGGTCTAACTTATTACAGGGTTATTACATTACACATATCTGCAATATATTTTAATGTATACAAATGTTTCATATTTTATTTTTCATCAATTCATTCATTACTCATTTTATGTATTCATCATCATTAATTACTGAATTAATCGATTTATTTTTGTATATTTACCTTATCTATTTGTTGATTTATTTATGTATTTTTTTATTACTTTATCTATTATTTGTCTACTTTGCTTGGTCAGCTTTGTGCGATGGATAAAGTCAGTCAGTATTGCAAATGGTTCTTTTTCGCAAAAACTGAACATAGTACTGTACAGTGGAAGCAATGAAGCGGAACGGAAAGGTCGATCCGTGGCCCCTGGTCCATCAGCAGCGATGCTGCTGACCGTGTGACATCGGCACCAGGAGGGAGGTGGTGCTGAGCAGGCGAAGGAGGGTGTAGTTTTTCTCTGGTATTTCTGTAATTTGTTTCTGTAAATGCTATAAATGTTGAATGCCATCGATGGATGCCAATGCAGTTCACTTGGTTCATGAGGATTTTATCACAGACACACACACACACACACACACACACATACACACATAGTGGGTAGAACCGGTGGAAATGCTGTTTTCTAAGTGTTATTGATAGTTTTTATTCACGTTTGAAGCTGTTTATCTGAAACTTGCATGTAGGTTACTTTACTTGAGTGTAAAAATGTGTTTACCTTTACTTTACATGTTCATTTGTGAAATGCTGAGAATGCAAGGAGTGGAGGTGGAGAAGGCGGATGAGTTCAAGTACTTGGGGTCGACCATCCTAAGTAGCGGAGAGTGCGGGAGAGAGGTGAAGAAGAGAGTACAGGCAGGGTGGAGTGGGTGGAGAAGAGTGTCCGGGGTGATCTGTGACAAAAGGGTTCCAGCAAGAGTGAAGTCTCTACAGGACGGTAGTGACACCAGCCATGTTGTACAGTTTAGAGGTGGTGGCACTGACAAAAAGGCAGCTGGTTGAACTGGAGGTGGCAGAGTTGAGGATGTGGAGATTTTCATTGGGAGTGACAAGGACGGACGGGATTAAGAACGAGTACGTTAGAGGGACGGCTCAGGTTGGACAGTTTGGTGGAAAAGTGAGAGAGAGGCCAGATTGAGATGGTTTGGACACGTGTGTAGGAGAGATGAGAGTTACATTGGGAGAAGGAGGCTGAGGATGGAGCTGCCAGGCGAGAGGGAAAGAGGAAGGCCTAAGAGAAGCTTTATGGATGTGGTGAGGGAGGACATGCAGGCGGCTGGTGTCAGGGAGGAAGATGCGCAGAACAGAAGGTATTGGAGGCAGGTGATCTGCTGTGGTGACCCCCAACCGGAGCAGCCACAAGAAGAAGAAGAAGAAGAAGAAGAAGAAGAAGAAGAAGAAGAAGAAGAAGGCTTTACATGTATATTTGCACATTTAATTTTCACCAGGGATGCACAATATGGGAAAAAATTAAATGAGAATGAAGAAAACCAAAAAAACTGAATTTCCTATTCAATTACAATTATTCAGCACCTGGAATTTTAATGTAAAAGATGAAATACAATAATTGAATTAAAATGAATTTAACAGTGGACATCCATTGAGTGAAGTGTCCTTGATGGATGTTAATGTAGACTGTGTGGCGTCTCTCTCAAGCCCTCTCCACTCCAGACAGATTTAATGAAGTATTCCGCTATCTGCATCTTTCCCTGGTTATCTTCAATTTTTATTTTTGGAAAAACTAATTTTCTTCAACCACTTGGACGCTGGTGGAGTTTCTGTGCTTTGTAGCTGTTTTTTCTACTCTCCTGGACATCCACTGGGGGTAGGTAGCTCTGTGGGTCACACTGACATGAATTATTACTTATGTAGACAGACAGACAGACAGACAGACAGACAGACAGAAAGGCAGGTAGTGTTACTAGTTAGCATAGTGCAACCTCATATTAACTTGTGTGAATACATGTGTACATGTATTATATTATATATATATTATATATAATATATATTTCTTATCTCATTTCAATTTGAATCTCTTGACAACACCGTTTATTGCACCGTAATGAAAAATGGATGTCAGTTGTCTATTGATGTCATGGAGCCGACGTACCCACAGACATGATGTTAAAATTTGGATTTGGATTTGGTGGTTCCGACACGCCGTCCTCCGAGATCAAAATGGGTACTTTTTTGTACGAGGAGTTAGTAAAAAGCGCTGCATTTCGCACTGCAGACCTCTGATTAATCAGAGACGAGCGTGTCATTGCTGAATATGGCGGCGCTCAGCTCTACAGTAGTTATCGTTCTCGGGTCTCGGTTTGAAAAAAAAAAAGGGAATTTAAGACACAAACTCCCATAATAGAAGCAGTGAAGTAAAGACAAGCAGTTTAGAGGAGAACATGCTGGATCACTCCTACACCACTGTCCACAACACCTACCGCGCCTTGCTCCACCTGATCCCACGCATACAGGCAGAAGGTCAAACTGCCTCAGCCTGTTGCGAGGAGAACCAAGAAGTGGAGCAGCGGAGGATCTTTAATTTACTCGGTGCAAGTCAATGTGATTGTTATAAGCCCTGGAAACCACACAGACATTGCATCTTACACAGTTTGTAGGATTATTGTATTTAGGTGGAAAATTACATCATACCAAAAACACAAAAAACAGTTCTGAGTTTAAATAGAGATCAGAGCGAGAACTACGCCTCTACATCTACAGTATATTTACCTGTATATCGCAGCATTCATTTGTAATAGTACTTAGATATTAAGCCACATTCCACATGAATGGTACTGTAATATAAATTTTATACTTCATGGTCAAAGCCAGATGTGGTTTGCCATTATAACACAAAGGTGTATTCCATTACAGTGGTACTTTGACTTACGAGTTTAACAGACAGAGCTCGTAATTCAATCTGCTCGTATAGCAAATCAATTTTCCCCATTGAAATTAATTGAAATGCCATTAATCTGTTCCAGCCCCCAAAAAAACACCCCAATTTTTTTTGTTATGTGTTTTTAAATAAGAAAAATGTATTTATAAATAACAAATATTGTATAAAAACATAATAAAAAAGAATGTGTTGATCATTTTTGCCTTCTCGCAGATGATCCCCTCCATCATGTTGTCTCCTGCGAGCTGCTTCTCCGTCAACCACACCAACAGCAGATTCTCCATGTTTTCATGGACAGCGGTCCGCACCTTAGACATTATTTGAACGCCCTTGGCTGGCGTAATACCCTTTATCGTCTCCTTCTGCTTCAGTATGGTACATATCGGAGAAGTACTACGCTCGTACTGCCTCACCAATTCCATCACACGCACACCTCGCTCATGTTTTTCTATTATTTTGCGCTTTAGGTCAACGGACCCATGGTTTGAAAAAAAAAATTGGCAAAATAACTGCACAAAAAGCACAAAACACGAGCACAAAACACAAAAGCGATGCTTCCACGCTCAGGTTACTACGTGAAGTGAAGGAGTGAGACGCGTGATGCCGGCCGCATTCGCTCGCCACGCCCACCAGCAGCGGTGCACCTGAAGCTCGCTCCTCGTAACTCACATTTTTGCTCGCAAATCAATACAAAAAATCGACGGAACGACGGTTTGTAACTCGGAAAACTCGTATGTTAGTGCACTCGTAACTCAAGGTACCACTGTACTTACAATTAAAAAGACTAAAATATTCTCTGAAACCTTGACAAAAGGAACTAGCCTTCTCAGCTCATGAAAATGTCACGTGGAATAAAAGATGATGTTCGAGGAAGAGATTATATTGCAATAATAGAATCGCCAAGAAACATACCTTCTGTGAAACAAAATTCAAATGAACATATGCTGGTGTGTTTACTGGCCATATTGGTGTTGAACACTGTGACTTTTGATAGCCAGGGCCGGCTCGCCCATTGCACTTTAACTACTGTAAGGACCGACTACCCTGGACCCTGTGTATTGCTGCCTGCAGCTATATTTTTATATATTATATTTTTTTTAAATTATATATATTATATTCATTCAGGGGTAAGAATACAAATTGGAAAAAAATAACAAACCAAAGAAGCAGCTGGAAAATTGCCAATGTTCAGTAAACCAAAAAATTTACTAGAAGATAGAAAAATAAACCTTTAAACCTACAATAAACCTAAAATAAAGCAATAAACCAGAAAAATAATCCTGGATTTTAGGGTATGGATAAAACGACATATCAGCAGACTTAAAAGAAAAATCGCTTTCATTTGTTAAACCTATAGGTTAGGTTATAAACTTCAGGTTTAGGCATTCTCAACTTGAAATGGAAGAATTGGATGGACATTTTAGGTTGAGAAGACCTAAAAATATTTAGGATGAGGAATTTAAAGACAATTAACATCATACATACATCAGTGTGCATATCTTTCAGTTTATTATTATTCAGATTACCGCATGCTACGGGCGTCATGTCGCAGCGAGATAAAGCTGGGTAAAGCTTGCTCGCTAAAAAAAAGATATAACGCGATCAAATGTGTTAAACGTGCTATTTTTTTTCGGTAATAAATTCACTGTATGTGGCTATATTTCAAGTGCGTGCGGCTATTACTGCGGCGTTTTTTACAATGAGGCATTTGCATAAAGGGGCCAATTTTGCACCAAATTTATGCGTAATACGTAATACACGCAAATAGCACCGGGACACCGAGATGCTATTTTCCTGGCAGTGCTGGTAGTGATGCTTTTCACTGTTCACGGTGCTTTGTGATTTGCTTTTTCTGTCATTTGCGCTGGTTTAGCGGCCGCATGTCACAGAAAAATCTTTTTGTGAATCTGCCCCAATATCTTGTAAGGTAAACGTAATTATCCCAGCCACACATTCACACACACACACACACACACACACACACACACACACACACACACACACACACACACACACACACACACACACACACACACACACACACACACACACACACACAGGCAGTGATCTCATTCAGGGACACTGTCTCCTCCTCTCTGGCGCCGCACGCACACAGACAGGTTGATAAGTTATCTTGTGTGGCTTGTGCTTTAAACTTTGATTAAAACTTTGGAGCAGAGAAGATTTTTGTTTTGAGGAATATATTTTGGCTTTAACAAGGTCTCATTCTCTCATCGTTTTGACCAATGTTTTAATCGGCTATGGCCAAAATGTTTGATATGACACGTGTCGCACGTACGCACCGAAAATGCCTGATCGCAACAGGCAGATTGCTTTTACGGGAAGCGCCCCCTCCCCCCGGCTCGCTGTTCGATGTTTATTGAAAGTTTATTAATATTACACGTGTACCGTGTCCAAATTGCACTAAATTCCACACTGCACATCCTTGGGTCCCCAGCAATACACCCACCATGTGTGAACTAGATCGAGTGAACGGTTGTCGAGATAATTGAAGGACAGACAGACAGACAGACAGACAGACAGACAGACAGAGATTTTATTTTCCTTCTTCCTATATATCTTCCTTGATTTGTTAGTGGAATTGTCACCCGGTGCCTGAATTTTGTGTTTTCTTTTACATAAATAAAGACATTTCCACCATAAATCAATAAAAAAAAAATCACCAGAAGGTCAATGTTTGACGCTCAAAGCTTCCTGGGGGAGGACCCACGCATCACCCCGCCTCAGTGTTCAAACAGAGCCCGCACCGCTGCATGTGTACATGTCTCAGCTCAGCGTTTCCGTCCCCGGCCCCGCTTCCCTGATAAGGTAGGATAGATGAGTTATCGAGGATGAGGGTAGACACCCGGGCTGCAGCCATTTCAGCTGGAGACGTTTATAGCTCTATCATGGAAATGGATTTCACTCCTCATTACCGCGCGGGACTGATGACACCACTCTTAAAGCTAAATCATTGTAGCGTCACCGGGCCGCTATCCGTCTTGTCACCCGGGAACGGAACGTCCCGGGGAACGGTGCAGGTCGGGTGGCATTGATGACCGTGATGATGATGATGATGATGATGACGATGACGATGGGAGATGTTTTTTTGGTTTTGTTTTGGTTTTTTTTTTTCCCAATTACGCCGTGTTTACCGTAAACCAACACACACCTAATCTACGGTACAATCTCTCGGGCATGACGATCCGTAGAAATCCGTTACGCGATCAACTGATGATTGGTCGGTTGGGGCGGTGTTTGCGCTGTCACGCCGCCCAGGATGGAGCCACGATGATTCATCCCAGACCTCGCCTCCATGCGTCCCTCCCTCCATCTCTTCTCCTTCATCCTCTGAAGTGGTGTAATTTCCTCCGTTCCCCTTTTAGCACCGGTGTTAATAAGTATAGGGCTGCGTGGAGGGGACGGCGTCAATGTCAGCGGCTGTGGAGCGGAGCGACACCCGGAAAGCAATAAAAAAACAAAAAACAGCAGCAGATGGACCTGACAGTCCTGACGGGATATAGTGAGAAGAATAGAGAGAGAGAGAGAGAGAGAGAGAGAGAGAGGGAGAGAGAGAGGGAGAGGGAGAGAGATGGGTGCCGTGGCTTTTTGTCGTGTGACATGAGGCTGACTGATACACAAAGGGAAGGGGCGCCGGGCCGACGATGGAACACTTGTTCTCTTATCAAGCTCAACTGTATGGGGTGGGACACACACACACACACACACACACAAATACACGCCAAAATACACATGAACCTACCGAGCTGTAAGAGTTCCCCAATGGAGGTAGTGTTATCTGAATATCTGCCCCCGTGACAAAGGAGTATTTACCGGCACCTCCGAGCGCTGCAGTGGAGGCTGCCGGCGCTGGCGGTGGTGGTTGGTAGGGATATTGGATGGGAGGGCTGAATAAAAGCCTGAAACCTGTCGATAACTCACACCTCAGAGTAGCATTTCAGATAGCCTGCAGTGAAGCTATAGATCCTGCTGTAACCACGCCATTATGGGATCCCTTCTAATAGCGGGTGCCAAGCGGAACCATTTCACCGTTTCATCAAACAGTTTGCCACTTAGACCAGCGGGCAGAGCGAGGTGTAACATAAAACATCATAAACATGGGTAACAGGGAAGACCACGGGAAACCTCAAAGACGATTCTTTGAACAACCCGTTGTGTTGGCGAGAGCCTTCTATGAAACCACCAAAGACAAAAACGAACCCGTTTGCCGCTCCATTTTTTAACGCCAAAACATCGTAAAAAAACGGATGGAAAAGTCCCCCTGCTTCGTATGAACGGCCGCCATTCAATTCCTTCCCGTGGTCTTTTTCCCTGAACGCGAGCGACCCCTGTTGTAGGGGGCGGCTGTGATCGGACTGAATGAATTTAGCCCTAATGGAAACAAAATAGAGTGGGCGTGTCACTACTACTACACCAGAAGGAGCCCTGGAATTTTTTATTTTATTTTACTTTTTCTCAAAAATATAAGGAGGGCTGAGCACTGTTTGCCCATTCGTACCACCAGTGCCGTGACTTAGGGTTAAGATGACCAGTCAAGATTTAGCTTCGCTACTAACTAGTTCCTATTCTATAATTCATAGTTTTACTGCTCATGCTCAGTGGAATCAGAGGTCAAATAGAATACAGAAAGACGTGTCTGCTTTGCCGGAGCTAAGAACGGAATTTAATTGGATTCCTTCAATAATAATTCAATATTGAAAATTATACAGTATAATATTAACATCAAACAGAAGTGCTGGTTTCTGGACGAAAAATCTCTGAGTGGAATTTTATTCAACATAACATCGCCTGCAGGGGGAAAAGGGAGAACTTTGACAATTAAAGCAAAATTCTACTCCACTCACATTCCACTCGGGGTAGAAAAACAATTCATCAAGTAGCACATTTACCAGGTGGCAAATTATGCAGCAATTACATTCCAAATCAGAGATGGCTCGATGGCATGACAGTCAGCGCGCGCCACTGTTTCCCGCCCAGTCCTTCATGGTGGCTGGCTCACTCCAAACTGGCAACGCACATGCCGCTATAGCTGCAAATTCCCCAAAGCTCATGCGCCCCAGAGCGCCCGGAGCTCCAGACGTTCCCCTTCCCAGGTTCACATTTTACTCTGCTCGGCTGGCTTTTCATTAATGCAACCCTTTCCCAATATCCATCATTCCTCCCCGGCAAAGTCTTGACAGTTAATTAGATGTGGCGTACTGTAGAACTATATTAGGTGTTGGAACCTTCCCGAAAAAAGCTCCAACAGATTGCCGGCCATTGTGAGTGACACACACACCCACACACACGCTCACACACACACACACACACACACACACACACACACACACACACAGAGGCAAAAGCAGTTTGAAAGACACTGCGCCACAACGCAGTCAGATATCTTAAAGTGTCACCGAAATCCAAACAGGGAGCGACACGTATACGCCGCCTCATAAATCACCCTCTCTAATTGACAGTTCCAACATTATGTTTTCACAACCCAGAGCGGACAAAAAAATGAGCATTGAGAGTTACATAGCTTGAACAAATCACGTTGGTGGAATTTTGTCATTCTTTTGGTCATGTTCGGCTGCCCGACCCGCAAACTTTGTTCCAAATTGACGTTTCTCTCTCTCTCCTCGCTCGACTTTCCCCTCTCGTTTCCACAAGTAGCACCTTGGCTTCCTTGACTCCTCTGAAGATGCAGAAGCAATATTAATTTTGTTCCTCAACTGTTTCTTCCTCTCGCATCCAGACACAGGTCTGTATATCCGATATTGTCACCCGCAGTGCACGACTCAGATAAAACGAGGGATCATCAGCAAAACAAATGACACGGAAAATGTATTCGCATGTCACCGCCCTAATCTATATGATATGTTGATATATGAATATACCTGATTGGAAATAACAGACTGGACAATAAAACCCATTGAAACCTTGCACTGAAATGTCCCCGTTTTGCCTTTCTGTCCAATCTTGCTCCGTGCAAAACGCTCAGATCTGAAGATACTGTACGTGTCCTTTCGCAGCGGCGCTACACAAGGTCCCTGTGGAGATCCCCGGGGATTTTCCGTCCTTCCTCAATTGTGATGAATGCGGGAAGGAAGATGCCGCCCTGCGCCCGTTCCGTCCTTCTTTCCATATCATCCACTGATTAAACGTCCATTCGGCATCGTGATTCCCAGCAGGTGTGTTAATGTAGGTGTATTCACAGCCATCTGAGCAGCAACCACATACATCTTCCTATACTTATATTCCTATAATAAGCCAGCCCCTGACTTAATGTATGATATTTTATTATTAGGAATTCATTTCCCACCAGAATGGATGGGCCGTTCGCGTAACACTTAACATTTTCTGCAAGTGTAATCCAGGCGACTTGCTGGGATTGCTGCTGAAGACCCCTACAACCTCATTTAAAGTCTTCTCCGTGCTTTTTCTATTCATCATAAAATCCCGACATGAATCGTTCGATCATTTATTTCAAAAAGCGCGGCGCCGTCGTGGCGTTCATCACGCCCCAAGAACCCTATTAATATGTTGTACAGTACCTTGTTAGCATTGATTGGATGGAATGGATGTGCATGTACCGTGGCTGCTGACGGTGAGAAACCACCCTACGACCCCGGCATGATAAATCCCCATATCATACCCTGGTATCAGATACCTCCATATCACAGTGTGATGTCATAACCTCCTCTGGGCAGATGATCCAGCTGATCACTGCGCTGATCTTGAATCACAATTTTTAGCAAAGCAATCTCATCAGGGCGATTACGGTTATTAACTGTGTAATAACTGTGTAACAGCTGTGTTGATAACAGGTATTAACTGTATAATAACTGTGCCATATTCTTTTATGCCACTGTAATAAGATGAGACTAGTCTTCTACATAGTGTTATATAGTATTATTATGATAATTCATCATGTACAGAACTAACCTACTACATTATATACATATTTATACCTTGTCGATACTTGCATCCTTACCGCCACTCAGCCCCTGCCATCGTCTCTAACAGCTTGAGTCATCCAGACAGTTGAATGTACAGCTTGATTTGTCTCCCCAAACTCTACAATAATTCCCTTTTCCCCATTTTTTTACAGTCCTGGAATTGTCCAGCAGTCACCAGCACAGACTCCCACTATCCCGGAAATGAGAGTGTAACCTCATTTGCAGGTGCATCCTTCAAGTGTAATACACAAAGCCATTTCTGTTACGAAATTGGAACATTTTCCCATCGGGGATGCTGCATACAACCCTAAATAACCAGCAAAATCCATCATAATGTGTGTTTTTCCATTTCATTTTAGTGGAATCCAGGCATCACAGAGAACAGTAAAATAATTACAGCTCCGGCCCCGGCTCTTTTTTTTTTTCAAGTGAAGTGTGACATTGGAGACTCTTTAGCTCTGGGTGTTAAGCTTTAAAGAACACACAGTGTTTGATTTATGCCTGAACCGGGGCAGCATTAATCAACGCAGTGCTTCCATTATGGCCCGAATTGAACCGGACAAGGGAGCGGGTTTGAATCTGAATCGCTTCCCTCTGAAGCTCCTTTCCCCCCCCCTACGTGTTGGTGTCAGAGCGTGAAAAGCACAGATTGAAACCGCTGGAAAATATCGCGGCGCCGGCTCGGCACTCATGTGGCGCGAACGTGCATGTGTGGCGATCGGAGAGGCCGCCAGTGGCACAATTAATGAGTTAACGTGCGAGCCGACTCCATGAGGGTAGGCGAGTAATGTGAAAACAAATAGCCTCCTCCGAACGCCCATTAGAACCTCTCTCTCTCTCGCTCTCTCTCTCTCTCTCTGTCTCTCTCTGCCCTCAAATTTACATATTTTTCTCACCTCAACAAAACAAGGACAATGTCATCCTGAATAACACCCATTCGCCTGACTTGTCGCTCTTCAAAGCCTGCCCCCAACCGGTGAAGCCACGGCGGGGTTTAAGATTCGTATTTTTTACTCAAATTCCTTTAAATTTCTTTTTTTTCTCAGAGCCAGTGTCCAATCTCACTTCTCAGTTCCTTTCAAGTCGGTCCCTGCCGGTGTAAATAATTCATAATTTAGCAAAATGCAAAAAAAAAAAAAAACATCTGGAAGACCGCGACCGTCTTTTGGTCACGGTCCGAGACCGGAGAGGGGGTTCCTTCTGCGTTTTGATCTCTTTGTCCTTATTAACGCCGTCCGCTAGCTGAGGGAAACACTGGAGATAATTGCTCAGACCCTGCAACCTCAAGCATGAACTTTGGCTCCTTATCTACCGGGCGTAGGGGCACCACCCAAAACCTTTCCCTGCGTGAGGCTGACGCGGGCTTGTGGTAGGTCTAGCACCATAATGCGATGGGGTGCGGGGTGGAGGCTGGGAGACATGGCTGACGGAGGGTTGGGTTCTTCACCTATAGGGTGCTTGTGCTGCAAACCAGTTACAACTCGGCCACGTGTCAATATCATTTTGACCGTTGCCATATGAGACTGTATCGGCATTTTGGGTTACGCCGACTGTAGGAGCTGTTTATCAGCTTATGTAAAAGTGAATTATCATTTTGAATCATTGTCTTATTTTTTGGTAATTGCACTAAGGCTGTTTTGAGCGCCACTCCCCCACCAGGCACGAGTATATCTCGGAGCTGGACGGCGCCTGGGCGTGGCTGATTGGGAGTTACAGCTTTTCTACCTCCTACCAACCTGATTTATATTGTCTGTACAATGCCATGAATCGTCCGTTTTATTTTTCCAATCACAGCTAAACTCTGGGCATTCATTTCCCCAAAGATGGAAAAAGTAGAGCGACATTCTTCACATTCTTCACATTCGTAATCACCGGTGATTGTACGGCACACAACGACAATAAAAGGAATAGAATACAATAAAATTGAATTCCTGCTCCTTGGCAGGGAGACGGTATCAAGGTTTTTTTTATTTTTTTTTTTATTATCATCAGACATTATTAGGTACGACACTCTGCGCTCCTCAAGGATCCTGGTTTGGAACAGCAACACACACATATCTTCGTTTGCCCAAACGGCGGTTTCACACAGCCAGGTTTAATTACATTCTGTTTGAACGTCGCTTCTTCTTCTTTTTTCTTTCTTCCTGGGAGCTTCTTTAGGGAGTTAGTAAAATAGGCCCACCGCTTTATAAAGCCCGAATTATAGTAAAAATGAAAAACATTTTCTGTACTTTAGCCTCTTCCCCGCCGAGTGGACGGAACAATGGATTTGTCTACCTCGGCGGTGATGATATGCTTGATTTCCCAGGCGATTTCCAGGCCCAAAATCACCCACCATTATTTTGGATTGAACATTGTGTCGATGCACAGAGAACGGAGCTGGATTCCCGCATCAAAACATCGTCGCTTTATCCAAATTGAGGTGAAGCATATTTCCTTTTTTTTTTTTTTTTTTTTTAATATGGTGTCTTCCAGCTCTCCTCTAACTCCCTCCATCATGAGATCAGATCAGTTATCGTCGTCCTTTTATGAAAATGTAATCATGGCCGCCTGATGAGCGGCAACACACAGGCAACCCGGAACGCAAATCCGCAACGACTTAGCCGTAATCAAAGTGAATAACAAAGTGAATAATTATCCACGGCTCGTAAAGATCCATTGATCAAATTTCAGGGTGGATGTATGCCCACCATTGCCGCAGAGAAATAATAGTACGTGTTGGGATATAAATTGTTAAATTCACAGCAAATGAGAGGTTTTTTCTTGATGAAAATATTCTGATATTATATTGTCCGGTGTCCTATTAATAATTTCGAGGACATTTATATCCATATATACTAATTTTGATTTTGACTTTGTCTAAATTACAGTTGTTGAGACATTGGAGGAAAGATCACAGGAAATAAATATATATATATTAGATATATAGATAAAGATATATATACACACTGTATATATATATATATATATATATGTATATATATATATATATATATATATATATATTAGATTTATAGATAGAGAGAGAGAGCGAGAGAGAGAGAGAGAGATTAAGATATATATATATATATATATACCATATGACATCAAATACTTCTCTTCCTTATTTCTAAAACCAAGTATTTGACGATACCATACTTAAACAATATGACTGAGGGAAGTAAGGAAATCCTAAAGGAAAATAATTAGGAAAAAAATAGGCTCTCAATGTACTCTGTCGCTAAACTGGTGATTAATAAATGGATAATGGAAATAATTTTTTAATGGAGAAAGATGAATGATAAGATAATGAGATAAGGTAATATGAGACTTAAGAGACCCTTGAAAAAGATTAACGATAAGAATTCATTTGTTGATTCATTTTTGTTACTCCACAACCTTTCAGAATCAGCAGGGAAAGGGTTAAATTAGACGCGTGCGCACATACACACACATACACACACACACACACACACACACGCACAAACACACACAAACACACACACACACACACACACACACACGCACACACATTTTATCTCAAGGTTGAAATGTGTGTATCTGCCCTTACACAAAAAAACGTCAATCTCACATGCCTTTCATGACTGTCATCGCACAGGAAGATGTGTTGCCATGGCAACAGTGTCTAGGGCACAGCCCCTGGTGACACTGCCTTCAGGCAGCCTAGTGCACAGACGCACACACACACACACACACAGACACACACACACACACACACACACACACACACGCCGAAAATTCAGGCTGCGCTGCATGGGCAGGTGAAATATCTGCACATCAAAGGCAGCCGGGCTGCGCTGACTCCACCACTCCGCTGTTTTCAAGCACCAATAAATTTCCCCCTGATCTCCGCCCACGGGCAGCGGGGCGGGCGCCGACTTCAAAGGCCTCCTTCAAACTGACAAAAGGTGAACGCGTCGAAGGTCCGCGGCATCACCCATCCTCCCCGCCGCCGCCACACACACAATGAGCCCCTTCCCCACCGCATTCCTCAAAATAAAATAATAATAAAAAAAAAAAAACCCCAAAGGTGATGGGATCTTTTCAAGTCTGGCTTTGCGCCGCTGCCGCCGCCGCGCTACATTCCTCCAGCCCCGCCGCACTTGTTGTTTTTTTTCACTGTTTTATAAATATGTAAAAATCTGCCGGAACTTTTTCCCGAAAACGTGACAAAGACCTTTACTTTCTTTTGTTTTCCAGATTGCTGTATATATATTTGTATATAAATGTATATATATATATAATTATATTATTATGTTATTATATTATTACAGGTAGGCCTTGTTTAAGAGCGTCTAATAAGACAAATAATCCACGACAAGTAGCTCTTCAAACAAACGTTCACCGTTACTTATGTTTAATGGGTTGTGAAATGAAACGTGCTGAATTGGACGTGGGGTTGAAGTCTTCCATTGTGGCCTCTGTGTGGCGCGGCAAAAACGGCGCCACTAGCTAGCGTTAGCATTGGCATGTAGGCGGCGTAAAAACCCGGGGACGGGGTGGCGGGTGGAGAAGCGGTCGCCGGTGACAACGCTCATTACGAACAGACAGCGTCTGTTCAATGCCGATCGGCGGCATTGACCAATCAGAATCGAGTATCCCATAGAGGCGCGTGACGAGTTATGAAATGAATTATTATCAGTAGAAGCTGACTGATAATTGGAGTGAAAACACTACCATAGCTTGTCGCTTAATAAATTCGAGCGTAGCACGGGAACAAAAATAATTCCGCGGCCGCTGCACTGCATGACGATCCTACCGGGGGGTTTATCACGCCGTCATTTCTCTGCGTTTCCACTCCTTCTGGTCACGCCGTGTGGCGCCGGCAGCCAGACACACAATATGGACCGCACACCAATTATGGGGCATTCGGTATTACTTCCATTCATATGCTAAGTTGGCCACAAACATTTTATTTGTATTATTTTTTATTTATTTATCCATTGCTCGGTCTTAGACGATCCGAATGTTTCCATGGGAACTTGTGCCGTGTCGCGGGGCCTCGGAAGCGGGCGAGGGCGGAGAAGCCGGAGAGGCGACACCTCGGAGCCGGGTCCTTTAAAGGGGGATTGTTTGAGACAGGGCTCGGCCAGGCTGTGCATGTTATTATCAAAGTCCAAAGGGACGAGGCGAGGGGAAGGCGGCAGGAGGAGGACGAAGGAGAAAGTAGATGAGCCGCAGCCGAGCGAACGCTCAGAGGGCCCCGGGGGCGAAAACAACGACATCGGGGCAAAGACAAGACCAAGGGCCTGGCGACCAAGTACGGCCCCTTCTCTTTTTGAGGAGGAGGAAGAGGAGGCCCCGGGCTGGGAAACATGACAGATGGCGGCTCTTCCTCTTTTCTTTTTTTACTGTTTGTATCTTCAGCCTTTTCTTTTCCTAGTACATAATATATGAACTGTCCAAGCTGTTGTTCCACACAATGTAGACTCTTATGTGTGTCTATCTATCTATCTATCTATCCATCTACTCTATATTTATGTACAGTATGTAGTATGTGTGTATCTTTGTATGGATGTATATGTGTGTATATGTATACACTGTATATATGCATGCATATACACTATATATGTATAGTATATATGTATGTGTGTATCTTTGTATGTATGTATTAAGAATTAAGAATCTTCATTTGTCAGATGACCAGACTACAACACATGCATATATATATACACACACACACACACACACACACACACACACACACACACACACACACATGCTTTTTGGGTGGTGGCCAGTGAAATGAGGCCTCTGCATTTTCCCATCCTGGCTTGTCCTTCCTCCGGGGGGGCAGCCAGGAGCAGTGGGCAGCATTCGTTGACGCGCCCGGGAGCCTGGTACCAAGTGTCCGTCGATGGTGACGTGTGCGTGTTTTTGTTGGTGGGGGTCCTTACTGATGGTAGGTGGAGGAAACCCCATGTGAGCACGGGGAGAACATGCAAACTCTACACAGAAAGGCTCCTGTTTGGGAAATAGCCAACAGCGCCCCAGGCGGGAATCAAACCCAGGACCTTCTTGCTGTGAGGCAGCACCCAACCGTGCCACTTTCTCTTCATTTTACCCATCCTAGTAACTGAGGTATATAGGAGCAGTGGGCTGCCATGTGGCAGTTAGGGGGTGAAGTGTCTTGCTCAAGGACACATCAGCACGCAACTAGGAGGAGCCGGGGATCAAAGTATGTATGTATGTAGGTATGTATGTATGTATGTATGTATGTATGTATGTATGTATGTATGTATGTATGTATGTATGTATGTTTGTTTGTATGTATGTATGTATGTATGTATGTATGTATGTATGTTTGTAAATATCTATCCCTCCCTCGTAAACATGCATTGGAGTGGCATGATAAGACTACACAACTACACATTGCTTTGAAGCAAACTTTCTCTTCCTTAACTATTTTCACACTTCTTTATGTTAAATACTATGCTAATTTAACCGATGCATCCATATTAAACGAGCCACTTTAAATGCATGTACAGTATATAGGGCAGAGAAACGCAGAGGAACAAAATCATCTGCATTTTGCCCTTGAATAGTCGCACAACGACGGTTTCCGATACGCTCCGTCTTTTGTAAGCGTACTTTTTTGACAGCGGTTAGTGGGCGACTCATGTTCATCATTACCCCCCACATGCAAGCGCCGAGAAAACTGCCATCAAATATTCATTGTTGCACCCGGATGTCTGAAGAGTTCTTCTGCTCGAGCAAAAATTACCTTCATTTATTAAGACATCACAATGGGCAGAGCGGAGGAAATAAAAGCCACTCCGGGTATTTATGAGCGCTCAAATCTATCAGAGCGGGTGTTTTTCACCAGGCCCACATGCATGTCGACGTGTCCCTCCTTGATTCATATTTCATACGCCGCACCTTGTGCGCTGGATTTACAAGCTCTGGAAATGCAGTCGGCAAAAACTCCTCTCGCGCCGCGCGTTGGCGGTGATGGTTTTCCTCACACGCACCAGCGCACATTGCTGAGAGCAAAGTTTTCATTTTATTTTAAAGAATATTTTTTTAAAAAGTGTATAATGTAAACCTCTGTCGTTTTTCATAACGGTTTGATGACTTCAATAAATCACTTACATTTGAATTTGAATTTAACAAAGATTGAGACTTAATCCACAATGCTGTTTCTTTTCATCAAAAACAGTTGCTGCTGTCGTTGATTGTCCTCTGCCACAGTCCTTACCGTGACCGTTCTGGCTTTTCTTCGCCGGGTGCTGCTCCTCTCCTCATCCCTCACAGCAGGGGACTCGATATCGAAACCAAAAGTAAAGTTAGAGTGTCACCGAATGAACGGAGGAAGTGGATGCGATCATACTGTACATCAGAGGTGTTACTATGCACTATGCCTTCTTCAGGTGGGCATTCAAATAATGTGGGTGGGCAACAACAAAAATGTTCCTTTTCCTAAATAGGGTATGAAAAGAAGGGTGTAATTTAATTTTGAGAACGGCGCAGCATGGTAAGAGTTGTAAATGGTACCGGAAATATTCTGCAGAAGAAAGTCAGAGGGTTTTTCTTCTGTTTTTTTTATGCATGTTATTTATTGGCATTCGGGTATGTTATATCTAATAGTAATAGTATTGTCATAACATTGTAATAACTTAGACATTGTGATCATTTAGTAATAACATTACTAACATTGTTATCCACACCTGTGTTCCTGTCTAATTATTTATTTATCCTGTATAATTGTATTAATCCAGTGCATAGATTAATCAAATTATCTGGTATATTCTGTATACTGTCGTATATGTTTGTATATAATTTTTCTCCTTTTTTATTTGTACAGTTTTACTTTTTTGGACTTTTTTACTTTTTAAGCTTTATTAATTGGTCTGTACAGCGATGCACCAATCCTCACCGAGACAAATCTCTATAATGTATTTGGCTAAATGCAGACAGATTTGAACAAAGGGTCACTCCCCCGGCCCTGAATGGTTCTCTATCTTTTCGTCCTTCTTCCTGATTGTCGGCATTGTGAATTAAGATGAATGGGCTGCAATTATCCTGTCCTTTCCCTTTGAAACATGTCATGTCCGGTTGCAGTGGGTGAGTACGCTGAAAGACGCCAAACGGCAAAAAGTAATTATAACTAGAAACCAGGGTGCATCTTCCAAAACGAGCTTCCTGGAATTTCCTTATGCCATTAAAGAAGCGGAACCTGGAGCTGGGATAACTGTTGCCTCCTAAAAAATAAAAAATAAATTAAAAAAAGGAGATGCCAATTGTCTCACCTGCTACCCCTGAGGGAACCGGGGTGGATGCTGCAGTGGAACACAGCAGGATCACCTCTGATGGAATTTCTCCGCCAGAGACTCACAGGAGGGGATGGGAGCGCCCCTTCCTACATTCTCAGATAATTATGCAAATTATATTTTTCTCTGATTTTCCTAAATAGTCGATGCAAACGACAGTCAGTATAATTTTCAAGTCATCAACCGTTAGGGTATAATTTGAATGTTATTCAACAAACCCCCCAATGATAGCAGTATTTTTTTTTTTTTATTAAAACTCAAAATGCACTGTTCCAAATTATTATGCACAACTGAGTTTCAAAACATTTTAAAGGTTGTAAAGAACTGAAAATGGTCATTTGTTGAATTTGCAGCATTAGGAGGTCATATTTACTGAAATCAAAAGCTATTTCAATCAAAAACATCTTAACAGGCCAAGTTACATGTTAACATGAACCCTTCTTTGATATCACCTTCACAATCCTTGCATCCATTGAACTTGTGAGTTTTTGGAGAGTTTCTGGGTGATTTTCTTTGCAGGATGTCAGAATAGCCTCCCAGAGCTGCTGTTTTGATGCAAACTGCCTCCCACCCTCATAGATCTTTTGCTTGAGGATGCTCCAAAGGTTCTCAATAGGGTTGAGGTCAGGGGAGGATGGGGCCACACCATGAGTTTCTCTCCTTTCATGCTAATAGCAGCCAATGACACAGAGGTGTTCTTTGCAGCATGAGATGGTGCATTGTCAGGCATGAAGATGATTTTGCTACGGAAGGTACGGTTCTTCTTTTTGTACCATGGAAAAGGTGGTCAGTCAGAAACTCTATATACTTTGCCGAGGTCATTTTCAGACCTTCAGGAACCCTAATGGGGCCTACCAGCTCTCTCCCCATGATTCCGGCCCAAAACATGACTCCGCCACCTCCTTGCTGAGGTCCCAGCCTTGTTGGGCATGGTGGCCATCCACCAACCATCCACTACTCCATCCATCTGGGCCATCCAGGGTTTCAAACAAGACTGTTTGAAAATGAGTCTTCATGTTTTTCTGGGCCCATTGCAACCGTTTCTGCTTGTGGGGATGGTAGCTCAGGAGGTAGAGCTGGTCGTCTAGTAATCCAAAGGTCACTGGTTCGATCCCAGGCTCCTCCTGCTAGCATGCTGTAGTGTCCTTGAGCAAGACACTTAACCCCGAATTGCTCCTGATGGCTGCGTCCGTCGGTGTTTGAACAATTGTAAGTCGCTTTGGATAAAAGCGTCTGCTAAATGACTAAATGTTAATGTTAAATGTTGTGGGCATTGCTTAGGGGCCCAATAGTAGGTTTACGCACAACTGCAAGCCTCTGGAGGATCCTACACCTTGAAGTTCTCAGGACTCCAGAGGCACCAGCAGCTTCAAATACCTGTTTGCTGCTTTGTAATGGCATTTTAGCAGCTGCTCTCTTAATACCATGAATTTGTCCGGCAGAAACCTTCCTCATTATGCCTTTATCTGCACCAACACGTCTGTGCTCTGAAGCAGCCACAAATCTCTTCACAGTACGATGATCACGCTTAGGTTTTTGTGAAATATCCAATGTTTTCATACCTTGCCCAAGGCATTGCACTATTTGACGCTTTTTGGCAGCAGAGAGATCCTTTTTCTTTCCCATATTGCTTGAACCCTGTGGCCTGCTTAATAATGTGGAACGCCCTTCTTAAGTAGTTTTCCCTTTATTGGGCTCACCTGGCAAACTAATTCTCACAGGTGTAATTCTCACAGGAACGAAGACAGCGAGAATAACCATTTGACTCTGTTTGTTGTTTCAGCCGATACTGAGTCAACAAGCGGCTCCCCCTTTCCCCCCTCCTCTCTCATGCTTTACCTATAACCCCCTCTGTCCCCTTTGATCGAGGCAAACCCCCTCGTGGAGAACGCCTGGTCTTCTAGGCCAGGTCGTAAAATGAAGGACCCGCCTGGATAATCTGCATCTGCAGCCTTTCCTTTGTGTTAAGCCTCAAGTCTGAATCAATGTGAACCAATGTCATATTTGTTAGTAATTGAAGTGACATTATTTCTGCTGATGTTTCTATGAGGAATGGTCCAACTCTCAATACTGTACAACCACATTTGGCAAATTACTAATAATACAGTTCAAATGTATTAACTTCCATGTTGCCTGGTTGGCATCGAGGGAAACTGGGGCATCCATTAGTATTACAATGCCCCCTTTGTTTGTGAAATAATGATCGATTATGATTTCATGTCTTTTATTAGGAGCGTTGAAATTATGTTGTAATAGTTAGTAATAAGGATTCATCTGAATAGTTAATAAGTCACAAATGTTACTCAGAGTCAACCGGTTGCGGGAGATGACTAATGCCCGTGTGTTTCGTTGTATTTTTTTGTTTCTATGTCAATGTTGTCACAAGAGTTTATGTTGTGAAATCGTTAATTGTTTGGAACATAGTATTGTGTGACGATATGCGACTATCGTGTACAAAGTTGTGTCACCTTCGCTAGCCAGGGAGTTATGAAGAATGGAGTGTTTAAGAGAAGCCATTGACCACCAAGTCTTGAGGCTGGCCCTCGCTCCAGTTCAAGAAGTTTACTTTTATTTTAGTTTAAGTTTTCTTTTATTTTCTTTAAGTCTTTGTTTCCCAGCCACCCAGCTAGAGTTCCATTCATTTAATGAATCCCCCCTTTAGAGATGTCAAATACCCCCTTAGCTTCTCTCATTTTATTATTTTAATAAGAGTCACATAACTTTTTACCTCACTATTGTTTCTGAGGGTGGTGCTCTAAACGAGACAAATATAAATGATTAATTATTGATTATTTATTCAATTATACATTTTTAATAAATTATATATTTATTTAAAACCAAATATTATACACCTAATTGTAGTGGTAAAGCTACAATGCCGACGGCGTGGGGTAAGCAACCTGAATTTGCAGCATAGTAATAAGTAATAAGAGACAAAATAAACAAAGCAATTGATAAATTGTAGTTGGACTGAAGGAGTGCAAAGACAAACGAGGTGATGTCGAACAGGCTCTCTCTGGTGCGCAAGAAAGAATGAATAAGGTGGAGCCGGTCTGTAGCGTGCTCCAAAGAGAAAACAAAGAAATGAGAGGAAAAAAAACGAAATGGTTGGAAAATTTCAGCCATAGATTCATCACCAGAATATTTGGCCTCGACATAGATGTGGAGAAAAGGACAACCTACAGAATTCATGGCATCATTCTTCAAAGAGCTATTCAAAGATAAAAAAATCTCCCTTTACAAGCTGAAGTGGTTGAAGTGATGGTCGTCGGAATGAAGAGATGCTTGGCCAGAGGCGCTTTTTCACAAATAGCAAAGAAAGAGATAAGAATTTCAGGGGGACGAAAGAGAAAATCTCCCCAGGTTTAACAGCGGAGATGTCCAAAAGGAGAGCGCCGTTCAAGGCTCTCAGGATTAAATTAAATCAGGCGGATATAAAACACGGTCTGATCCATCCGGCAACGCTCGTCATAGCTTTTAATGGGGAGACAAAATATTGCCAGGATCATAGCGCAGCGGTGACCTCCTTCAATCAAGCAAGTAGACCAGTGGTGTAGTGTCGTTTATTGTGGTGGGTGTACTGTGATGATTCCCTCGGGGGGATCGCACCTTCCCACGGCCCAATGGCAGCCTCTGCGCCGCGGAGCTGATGCGCGGGGCTTAAGCGGAGCAGAGATGGCTCCCCCTCCATTACGCATTTACGCCACCGCTGCACTTGCCTGTTTTACAGATTTTCAGTGTGAAATGAACAATAAATTATAGAGTAATTGTCAGACAGTAGTTATTTTCATTCAAAGTGTTTCATGAAAATGTAAAATTGTAAGGAAATCCTTGGGGGCACTGCAAAACATATTTTATTGCAGTTACTCTGTGAAACTAAATCAGAAGTGAAAGTTCTGTCACAGTTGTTATGTATCCTTGCACATTTTTTAGTGGGTAAGCCGCAATCCTGGAGCTTTCCTTAATTGGTGTACGGTGTATATCTGCGTATCACGTAGACTACACCACTGAATTAGACCAAAATTGTCAGTCTGTTAAAGAGGTGTGGAGATGAACTGAAAAGGACCAGTAAATGGTCAGAGGTGGTCTCTTTTTTAGTTTAGTTCAATTAGGAAACTGAGGAACATAAATACATCTAAAATAAGAACGCTGTTTTTATTTGTTGTATTTGGATAAACGGGGACCGGGAATGCTGGTAGCTTGTGAGAAGTGCCGGTGTTCAAGAGAAGTTAAGGTACGCCATAAAGCACATTGCGTCCACAGAACCTCCTCCATGCTGGACTGCTGGGCTCTGCTCTCTTCTTTGAAGGCTTCATTTTGCTTTTTGTGGACTTGATGTGCTCTATCTATCTATCTATGCATTAATGAACATGAAAATGAATATCAAAAGTCCATATGACACACACAGTGTTCATCAGGTCAGTAAAAAAGAAAATCCAAATGTAGAAATGTTTCTCCCACGCCCGGGGGTAATTCCACTAATGCACCTTGCACATGTACATAAAGAAATGGATCTCAGATGCATTTCAGAGCAAACCCAACAGAATCTATTACTGCAGACTTGCGACCACTTTCTGTGTTCAAGGACGTAGGTTTTAACCACTCAATGTGGGTTCTCAAAACGCATTACGAGCTGCCGAGTGGACACGGGTTCAGCACTCAGATCCAGCCCCTGATCCACAGCCGGTTAGAAGACAAGGCTGCCGGGAGAATTAGCAGCGAGCAGCAAATTCAAGGCTCTCACGGAGAAGAGAGGAAACGGTGGGTGAGCTCGCTGCGAGAGGCACGTTTCATTAATACATTGAGGGAAGTTTTTAAACGACGTCCGGCCGATAGCTCTAAGGGTAAAGTGGTATGTGAAAAAAAAACCACAGGTTGTCAATGTTTTCGCTTTATGTCTTATTGACAAATTGTTGTTGTTTCTTGTTTATTTTTTGGTTTATTTGAATTGTTCATTTAAATTTTTTTTAAAGGTTTAGTTTTAGTGTTGTTCATTTTAGTCTTTTTCAGTGTTCATTTTAGGTTTATTTTAGTGGTAGTAATTGTTTTGATTTATGGCATATTGCCAATTTCTATGACTTTATTATTTCTATCTATCCATCTATCTATCTATCTATCTATCTATCTATCTATCTATCTATCTATCTATCTATCTACCTATCTATCTATCTATCTATCTATCTATCTGTCTATCTATCTATCTATCTATCTATCTATCTATCTATCTATCTGTCTATCTATCTATCTCTCAAATCACAAATAGAATCAGACTCCAAATGGTAATTGTATTGAATCGTTGTGCACCTACTATAGCTGCACAGAAGATCAACAAAGGAGAAAAGATTAAAGTGTAGAAAGCACAACGGTTTAGATGTTAGACAAGAGGGAGACAAGACAAGGTCACAAAAACAAAGGCAGGAGCAGGAAAAGGGAAAAGACAAAGGTATACAGCGATGAGTTTCAAGAAATTCCCTGCAGTTTGCAATTTAACCCTTAGAAGTAAAAATAAAAAAGATTATACATAATTATAGATGTATTCATGTATCCAGGTCATGTTTTTGCAGCCTTCTTTCAAGATAAAGCCAATCATAATCTGTTTTGGTCTCCGTAGTGTGTTCCAGACTCCAGACTGGACTAGATTAGTGACACCACTCTAAACAGCCAGAATAAATCTCTAAATCACATGTAATCCATTAACCATTGGCTCTGTTTACTGCGAATATAAAACACCCAACCCGGACTGTCTGTTCTCACTCCAGTGCTTTGTCTTATTGGAATCAATGGGAGTCCGGGATGCTTCACCTGCTCCGCTAATGCCCAATCATCAAACTGCCACTTTGCACCCCACCCCTCCCTCCGAAAGTATCACGAACCAGAAGACCACACAAGCATTTGTTAGCAGAGTTTGTTTATCGAGGCCTGGACCCATGTTGCTTTATTTTTTTTATTTTATTTCATTTATTTTTTTGCCGTTGACTTGATTTGAACTGATTTGACCCGGGGAAATCGACCTCCTTCTCCTCCAACGGCAGAAAACTTGCACAGTGGCTCCGAAATGCTTAGGTAGAATATGCGTCACCTCCGTCGATAAGTCATTTGAGGCACGAGGATGTCGACTATAAAAGAACCAGGCCTACAATGATGTCAATGTGAAAACATTTGGTGAAAACATTTCACTAAATGGATCTACCAGATAGATAGATAGATAGATAGATAGATAGATAAATAGATAGATAGATAGATAGATAGATAGATAGATAGATAGATAGATAGATAGATAGATAGATAGATAGATAGATAGATAGATAGATAGATAGATAGATAGATAGACAGATAGATGGATAGACGGATAGACTAAATCTCATAAGCATTAAATATCAGCTAAAAAAATGGTCAAAAACAATACAAAAATAAACCGTGTTTTTTTTGGTCCATTATATATATATATATATATATATATATATATATATATGATAATCCACAGAGGATATTATTAATGAATGGATAGAACACAAAACAATACACAGTGCAAAACACTTTAATAATAGCCACAGGCAAACACATATTTGTCTAAATTGACGCTGCGTGCAGGCTCAGACGTCATCTCCAGGTCAACAACGATCCAAGCTAATCTGCATTACAATCGCTTTTCTTAATTAAGGTATATTACCTTTCCAGAGCAGAGGACACGAACAAAGCATTTTAATGGGATCTAATGGACAACTGAAGCAATACTTTAGTAATATTATATGTTATAGGTTATAATAATATATGTATACACCGATCAGCCACAACATTAAAACCACCGCTAATAACATTAAAAATATTGTGTCGCTCCACCTCGTGCTGCCAAAACAGCTCTGACCCGTGGAGGCATGGACTCCACAAGACCCTCTGAAGGTGTCCTGTGGTATCTGGCACCAAGACGTTAGCAGCAGATCCTTTAAGTCCTGTAAGTTGTGAGGTGGGGCCCCTGTGGATCGGGCTTGTTGTCCCAGCACATCCCACAGATGCTCCACCCTAACCCCGCCCAGCCACACGATGTAGAAGAAAACGTGATTGATCAGACCAGGCCACCTTCTTCCATTGCTCCATGGTCCAGTTCTGACGCTCACGTGCCCATTGTAGGCGCTTTCGGCGGTGGACAGGGTCAGCATGCACACTCTGACCGGTCTGAGGCTACGCAGCCCCATACACAGCAAACTGCGATGCACTGTGTGTTCTGACACCTTTCTAACATAGCAGTATTAACTCTTTAAGAAGTTTGTCCTCCAGTAGATCTTCTGTGGGATCGGACCAGACGGGCTACACTTCACTCCCCACGCGCATCAATGAGCCCATGGGCGCCCATGACCCTGTCGCTGGTTCAGCGGTTGTCCTTCCTTGGATCACTTTTGGTTGGTACTAACCACTGCATACCAAGAACACCCCACAATACCTGTCGTTTTGGAGATGCTCTGACCCAGTCGTCTGGCCGTCACCATGTGGCCCTTGTCAAAGTCACTCAGATCCTTACACTTGCCCATTTTTCCTGCTTCCAACACATCAACTTCAAGAACTGACTGTTCACTTGCTGCATAATATATCCCACTCCTTGACAGGTGTCACTGGAACGAGATGAGAAATGTTGTTCACTTCACCTGTCAGTGGTTTGAATGTTGTGGCTGATCGGTGTGTGTGTGTATATGTCCAAAGTGACTTACAATAAGTACATTTTGTCATTGTATCAAACTCTAGTCACAGCCAAACCTTCTCTACGAATAAGCACTTGTTAATTTACAATTTTGATTGTATGATTTACAAAGATCTATTTCCACTGACTTAAGGTCAATACACAACACTATCTATTATAATACTATGCTTGTGGGGAATTCAGAATAGTGAAATCGTTCTTATCGTCCGTTTTTAACCACTTATTTCCGCTTTGAATAAGGTGACCATCGTGATGATTTGAGATGATTTGATGGTTTAATCAAAAGAAGACAATGCACCAAAACCTGTGTTTTCCTTTCATACCAAAAACTGACCATCAAGCTGTTTGCTTTAATGTGTAATGTAAATGCCAACACAGCAATTTCAAACAATTTCTCATTTAAAACCATTTTAAACGTTTTAAATGCTCGAGTTAAGATTGTAAACGATACTGGTCTCACCAGATCTAATGACTATCCAACTATCCAGGAAGTGAAATAAATCTATGTTACAACCTGTTCAATAAAGACTTCAATTTGTAGACTGTACATTTATATTCATCTGCAAACATTCAATGAATGAATGAATGAATAAATTAATCAATCAATCATCAATATATATACTGTTTATTTTTATGCATCTTTAGTTTTGCTTATATTTCAGCTTTTCTCTGCTTTATTTTTTGACTCAGATTTAATTAGTTTCTTTAATTCTTCCTGCGTACTTTTATGATGTGACAAATGAGGAATATTAAATAAATATATATGTAATATTGAGCTCAATGGAGTGGACTATTCAGCTCAACTACCTTATACCACCGCCACCTAATAATATCTACAATGTGTAAATATTATAAATATCTAAATATAATAGCAAATAAATCTAGCATCAAGGTGTCCTTACAGAACTATAGTGAGATAAGACAATCTCTCCGGCTGTCTATTGAGTGTATACACTCTATGTTATAATTTTCATTTTAACTATTGGCAATAAAACATCTCCATACAGCCTTTCGTAACATACATCTCTTAATTAATTCTCTTATTTCTACCTCTTTCTTCCTGCCGGCCCTTGTGGCCGTTACACCATGAGACACAACCTAAACAAATTTGCGTGCGATGATTTGATGAAAGGGACGTCCGCGGCCCGCGATTCCTCACTGGATGGGGGGGTTTGATCAAAGACGAGCTCCTGTGAGAGCTCCAAGGAAAGGCTTTTGGAGCCGTGGGTCGCTGAAGGTAATCTAATTATTTCCACGGAGATAATAAGGAAATACATTAAGGATTATTTCCATTGAGGTATAAAATTGAGCATTGGCTTAGAAGAATCATGTTTCACATGCAGAGAGATCTCTTAAGTAAACTCCAAAGGAAATTAGCTTTAAACTCTGATATATGGAATATTTCTTAATGAATTCCGATATGCATTTGTGACTTATAATTATCATCAAAAAAACAGAATTATTATTTAAAACACATATGCTTCTGGGAGCTGAATGTTTCATGGGTGTGTGTGTGTGTGTGTGTGTGTGTGTGTGTGTGTGTGTGTGTGTGTGTGTGTGTGTGTGTGTGTGTGTTCTGTGTGTGTGTGTGTGTGTGTGTGTGTGTGTGTGTGTGTGTGTGTGTGTGTGTGCGTGCACCTATGTGTTTGATTTATAGACCCCCCCTCCCAATGCAAAGTGTCAGTTGTAATGGAAGAACATGTTTCATGATGAAATTCCACTGAACCAATTTGACAAGTGAAAATATTCCAATTATTTCTCTTTTCCCATAGATTGGGAATATCCCTCCACTGCACATCCAACGATGTTTAATTCAATCACTGTCAAATGAATATGTCTTTACTGTATGGGGGTTGCCAATTTTGCAGGTTAATCCGGTGAACTACACAGAAACCTTCTAGTTGAGTTCTGTTCTGAACAATAAACTGTTCAATTGTGCCTTTTGTTGGTTTTTAAAATGGTCTTTGTTCTCTAAAACAAATAAAGAAGTGTTTCATATGCGTGACTCAATACAATAAAAACCCAACTTAATATTCTTCTTTCGCTTAAAATAATAAGCAACAAGTTCAGCAATGACTCAAGCGAGGTATTAGGAATTCATCTTGGCCTTCATCTGGTAACAAGAATTTTGGGGGGAAATTCAGAGCAATCATTTTGTCCATATGACACGGAGGGTAAATACGAGTAATTCATGATATCAAAATGTGTTTCATATGACACGGTGAGGCAGAGTTCAAGCTCAATCATTGGTTGATTCCCTGTTATGAGAAGCAAAAGGAGAATTTGACTTTGAATATCAGATTTGTCATTTGTAAATGAATGAGCTTTGGGCTCCAACCACTGGCAACGCACACGCACACACACCAGCTCAGATTTGTTCAGATTTATTTGTTTCATGGAGGCGTAGAAGGTTGTCTGCAAAACCCACAATGAATTTCTCTAATATGTTGGCTATCTAAGATGTTGGAGCTTTAAGTAGGACCTATTTTACTCCTTCTCAACAACTTATTATAGGTCTCTGAGAACCCCAAATCATGTCTTAGATGTTTTGCTTTTGCTGAAAACACCACCCAGATTATGCATTCTAGCCATTCTAACATGCCTCTAAGCCCTCCTGTTCCTGACACTCTCTTTCAGTGGTTGCGGTCACTTTAAATTAAAATTTGCTGCTGCTCCATAAACCCACTCCAGAACTGTTCGCCCTAGTTCTGCGAGCCAATGGGGTTTGAGCACCAGTCGTAGGGATCTGTTGTATGAAGCACACAAGCTTTCCCTGATCTCACCTCATCACTCCACCAAAATCAGTTTCTGAACAAATTTGAGACGAGAAATAAGCAATCCAGTTGTTGAATCTTCACTCATATCAGATCTACAAGGCCTTAATGTAAAGAGGAGATTTTTAGTTTCATTCAGGAAACGTCACAAAATAAAATAAAATAAATTAAAATAATTACATCTATAATGAAAGCACACTATTTTAGTTGGTTTTGTTTGTAGAAACGCACAGCAGATCGCACACCGCAGTCTACAGTCCATCTACCGCATACTTTTTTCTTTTTTTTTTTAGGAATCAGGGTTATCGTTAAATACTTACATTTCAATCCTGCAGTTTTGTCACAAAGTGAGTTTTTCATAATAGGTCCCCTGTCAGCAAAATTGAGTCTAGGCAGTGAATTCAATGGAGACACCCGGAAAACCAAAAAGCCCAGACAAATTGCGCTTGTCATTAATCGGATGTTGCAGCTCGGCTCAAATTAGGGTTTTCAAGTTAAAAAATAATTCCAAATCAATATTATGTCTCAGTGTATTCTTTGTATTTGGTAAGCCGTTCTACTCGGAATAACGGGCAGCCAGTTGGTCATTAGTGAAAAATTTGTGATAATGACCAGCTGGCGGTACAGTATATTATCCCTTACAGAAAAGGAGTTTGTATTACAACATTACCGCAAAAAGTATCCCAGCCAAAATACTTCATTAAGTATGTCCAATAAATGACGAGGAAATTGACATTGGTCGGTCGGGACATTAACTATTTATACTGTTATATGCGAACACTTGGCCTCCCATGACGTGCAGGCCGCGAGAAGGACATCGGTAACCATGGCGGCAAGGGCTCGTCCGCCAGATTCCGCCAAGATAACTGGATGAGATTTCCATTGTGGAGACGCTCCAAAATTGGACGAGCAGCAGAATAAGCCGCCGAATGAAATTCAAGGGTTCATCGAGAGACGAGACCCTGCCTCCCTGATGAGGAAACACATTGTGACAGGAGGGCGAGGTAATGAGAATTCGGATGCCCGGGAGCGACGGCGTAATTGGGACGGGCATATTCAATCAAAACACACTTCTGTTCAATTTCCACACTTTGCAAGGGGCACCTCGGCCGTAATTTCTTCTGATTGGCGTCGGTCGGCGAAGGCGGACTATTTTTTCCCTTCATCACAGGGAAGACGCTCGGTCGGCGTCGGCGTCGGCGTTAACTTGATTAGCCGGAATATTTCAATGACCGCTGAAGGTCCAGTCGAATTGTGACCAGGGTGTTAATGTGAGTGCGCCGTTGAAATGATGCTGTTGAAGGGTACGGCTATATCTATCGAAAAAATGTATTAAAGAAAAATGGCATATCCTTATCACATTATTGTATGTGTTCATATCCACTGCCAGTTTTCCAGCTGAATCAGGGCTGGATGAATCTAATGATTATGTGGCAGTTGAGCTGTCTACGCCGAGGAAATAGTCGTGATCAGAAGCGTGCGCAGAAGGAACAAACGGAGGTAAACAAGGCAGGCAAATGCACCGCGACGCGGCCCGGTCCATGGCCCAGTGGTCGTCCGGCGGTGTGGGACCGTGTACCTCGGCTCAAGCTCACGGATGAAATCTTTTAATCCAGACAGGGATTCTTTTCTTTTTTTGTTTCTTTCAATCAGGAAACTTTGTCAAATAAAATAAAAGCACAATGTGCGCAAATTGCACCCTGATCACTCCCTCAGAGGACACACGCACACACACGCACACGCGCGTGCGCACACACACAGGCACACACACACCCACGCACACACACACGCACACACACACACACACACACACACACACACAATTTTAGATCTGGTGCTATTCACTAAACTGCTGTGAGCCTGGGTGGCCCTTCGCCAGGTCAGTCTATTCATTTATTATGAATACTCTGTTTAGCGGTGGTGGGCGGCCGGGGTTGCACCTTGCCTTGCTCATTGGTTCGGAATTCGGAGGCGGAATTTATTAATTTTAAAAATAGGTGAACATTTTGGCCGCTACGGTCCGGTCGCTGATAACAAAAAAAAGGTTGGGAACCCCTGCCCTAGAGTGACATAAAAGTCGCATGAATTCCGATTCGACTGTTCAGACTGAGGTCGCACTGCAAAAAAAATCAGATTTAGAACCACGTGTGAAAGTGGCCCAATTCCGAATTGAAAAGATCAGAGTCCATGTGATTTGTGCTGTTCACATATGATCAAAAAAACAAACTGATTTGGGCAACTTTTGCCTGCAGTGTGAACATAGACTAAGGCAGGGAGAATGTTTGTTTGGATAATCCTATGCATCACAGCCATCTTTTAATTGTTGAATTGATGTTGCATTATTATTCTGATATTTAGAGATATTCAATCTATGAATAGTTTGTAGATATGCTCCGAGGGAGTGTACAGAGGAGAAACACTTGACTTTGGATGCATGTTCTTCATCAACTTAAAAGACTCTTTTGTGGATCAATCCCCCACAACTGGCAAAAAAAATGTTTTTCCTATAATCTATTTGTAGATATAAAGACATACAGCTCACTTTAAAAATTGTGATTGCCTCCTATTGAAGTGACTTTTGAATTCTTTGGACATTTGAGCATATCCAAACGACAACTCAAAAGAAAGAAAGTCATTTTGAAAGATCATCCAACGACTTCCCCTCTCTGATCCGCGGATTTTTGTGTTGAATCAACACTTTTAAAGAAATCTGTTTCCCCTCGTTCGTGTGAGTACCGTCTGAGAGCTATAAAAGCCACACTGACATCTCTTCAGTAAAACATAAAGTATGTGTGGACTTTTAACAGTGGACGTTAAGGTCACAAATGAAAAAGAAGAAGAAGAAGAAGAAGAAGAAGAAGAAGAAGAAGAAGAAGAAGAAGGAGAAGAAGAAGAAATATAGCTGCAGGCAGAATACACAGGCTCCAGGTTAGTTGGTGTGACATGTATGATGGGATGGCGTCTATGATGTAATGATGGTCAAGGCCTAATTGCAATGCTGTAGATTGTATTATGGTTAAGGTTATAACTAACTACAATTTAGAAAGACTGTGAAAAGATAGATCTCTGGTATTTATATAAATTCTGAAGGCAATTTTTTTTGTTTGTTTTTTTGTTTTTATTACTCATTGGGTGCGTGTTGGATGAGTAATAAATCATCCATGTTCCAAACACAGCGCCTACCTCGTGTTTAACGACGTGTTATCCCTGCGCTTCTGTGCTTCTGCATGTGTACAGTCTGTCAGAGGCCGTGTCTTATATTCTCTTTGTGAAGGTCCAATCAAATAGTCTAGTGGGCAGATTAAATATCTGGAATATTTACAAATTCCAGGTCTAATGTCAGGCAGCCCTTGTGCGCTGTCGTCTTGCACCTGCGCAAAGTGATTACACGCGACCAGTGACGCAATGACACGCTTGTCTGTGACAAATCCAAAATTCTGCAGTGCATTCACTTGATAGTTGCGAATATGAGAAATTCAACATTTTCTCCTCCTACAAAAAAATGGACCAATTTTGATCACTTGTTAACTTTTGAACTGCAACCCCCACTTATTCCACCAAGAGGTCACAAGTGACTTTTATGGTCACCCAGCTCAGAGAACGAGTCGGGACTGGGGTACTGCCAAGTGGGAGAAGCACTTGGACCTCTGTTCTTTAGTGACAGCTTTATCTGATGGTCTCCGGAAGGTTTTCGACCACGCTACACCTGCCCATGAGGCTGCTCCTGAACTTTTTAACCGAGTCCAGGGGGGCCGGCGTGTTATCCGCTATTCCATTGAGTTTCGGACCCTCGCAGCTGGAAGCGATTGGAATTCCTCGTCGCTGGCTGACGCCTTTTAGGCGCCTTTTAGGAGGCATCAATCCACCCTACATTTCTGGACTGTTTTGCATTCTGCTGGGGGCCACAGTCAGCCTCTCTTTGGGTTTCCATCACAAGTCCGTGGCCAGACAGAGAGGATGGACCAGGAGATGGAGACTGCCCTGCACTGCATGGTTTCAAGCAATCCTACCTGATGATCCAGACAACTGTTATGGGTAGAATTGTGCTCATAGCACCTTTCCCAGCTCTGCTGCTGGCCTCTCGCCATTCCAGTGTTCCCGGGGCTATCAGCCTCCTCTGTTTTCTGAACAGGAACGCAAGGCCATCGTCTCATCTGTTCAAGCCTTCATCTGGCGGTGCCATCATACCTGGTGGGTGGCCTGTGCCACTCCACCTGCACTTCTGACCGCTATCGGAGATCAGCCAATTGTCGCCGCACCCTGCCTAATGCCTACACTCTGGGACAGAAGGTCTGATTCTCTACGCAGGACTTAACCCTCCGGTTTGAGTCCAGAAAGCTAAGGCCATTCCCCATCGCCAAGATCATCAACCCAGCAGCTGTTCATCCATCGCACCTTCCATGTCTCTAGACTAAAGCCGCTTGAGGAGTGTCAATTCAAACCTCTTGGCTCCAAAGATGATGTAAACCTATGCAGATTTGCAATTTCCTATTTTCTTTTACAGATTGTGAATTACAACACAGAGGTTTATGTCTTGTTTGAATCTGACTTTGTATTGCATATTTTTTTCTATATTTCAGTAAATTTTCATGAAAAGGCTTATTGTAAATTTTTTATTGTATGTGTGTATATATATATATATATATATATATATATATATATATATATATATATATATATATATATATATATATATATTATTTTTTTTTTTTTTACCATTTTTTGTGGTTATTGTATATTGCCAAATTTTCAGTATTTTTTATGTGCATTTTCTTTCTATATTATTCTTTTTACTTAGGATTATTGGCTATAGTTTTGATGTAAGTTGCGGTTATACAACAATTTGCCGAAATTAAAACTCAAATGAATGGTGTTCATTAGCAAACGGCAGCGGGCAAGCTGTGAAAATGCATATTGGTGTGTTGTTTATTTTTTTGCATAAATGAATCTATACGCTCTTTGTCCAATTCTGTCTATATATGGGGGCCTGGGTGGGGGTTGTACATTTTGAAGTTCCTCGCAGATTACCCCTGTCCGCACACGAGTCAGCGCTTCGTAAATGTGCTATCAGTGCACAATCGAAAAGACCCTTACAGCACTTCATGGATTGCTCTTTTATCCAAGGCTCAGGGATGCAAAAGATTGATTGGTGCAAGGGACAAAAAGAGGGAGAGCAGATAGGTAGATAGTTAGATAGACAGACGGACAGACAGACAGATAGATAGATAGATAGATAGATAGATAGATAGATAGATAGATAGATAGATAGATAGATAGATAGATAGATACTGGGAGGAGAAAACAAGAGAGCAGCCTGGGTTTACTGAGTCATGTTAAAAAAGGGAGATGGCGCTTTATTCTTTTCTCCGCCTTTGTGTTAATCAATCGTTCATATGAGGGAAGCTGAGAAATGAACAGAACGGTCAATGAATGGGATCGTCAATAATTCTATTCTAATCGCCGCGCCGCCGTTTTCTCAAATACAGCAATTTCACTAAAAGCGGTTGTCAGGTCTCGCTGATGGTCATCAATATTATTAGAAAAACCACACCACGCACACTGATTGAACAAAAAAAGCTATTTATTCACACTCGAGATGGTGAATCAGTACAAAAGCTGTATTTTTTTCCTCATTAAGAGCCTGTTGTACAATATGAGATTTTCTATCTAAGTATGTATACTTAAGCAAAATAAAACAGATTTGATTAAATTGGAATGAGTTCAGAGCACAAATGAATCGACTAATTAAGTGATTACATACTGCCATTAATCACTAAGCGGTTTATTCCGCTGCGTGTGTGTATATCTAGAAAGCGTCTACGGGTTTGAAGTGATATCAGAGCGATAGTGTTTAGTCTTTGGAAAACCAAAAATAAGGAAAAGAAACCCCTCAACGCTGAGCTGTTTCTTTGTCTGAGGATATAATACATCACAGGTAAATATGATGTAAATACATACTGTATGTAAATATGATGCATCTTCAAAACAACAAAGTAGCATTTCCAAGCATTTTTCAAAATTCTGAATATATATTCATAATAAAAATATATTTATTTTTTAGATAAATAAAATAACCATTTTAATTCAGAAGATCTGTATTCAAAACGAGTCTATATATTTTTTTTCAAAATGTGGTAGAAACTTGTCACAAACCTACAGACTACTTAGTTTCAGTTTAATGAATGATTTATCAAACTTTTAAAGTATATGTTTGTGATTTTAGAAATGAAAGAAAGGGTAAGGGTAAGAGCTCAAATAAAGTCCTCAATGTAGTAATATGAGTCAAGTGCAGGTTTGACCTGCCTCTCTTTTATTTATGTGAAATGATGTGAGGCTATTACTAAACTGATCATCTACATGTATCTTGTTTGTCTAGCATTTGTCTTGTTGAAAGTAAAGCTGATTAAAGTCGTTGCTATGCCTTGAAACCATTTACCATCATTGTAAAATAGAGCAAGACGTGTGTGATAAAGATCAACACGATGTTAGAAACATCGAAAATGGAGATTCACATGCACTGATATGTTGCTACTGTAAACAGAGCTGCACTGAAAAAAGACTATACAACTGTGAGGCCCCATCCTGCCGTGACAGAATACTGGATAATGAATAATTGAAGGACTTTGTCAGGTTTATCAGCCTTAGATTTGGATTTGAAAAAGACATTGGAAAGAGCAGCAGGCCGAGGTGAGTGTGAATGAACTCGATTACGAACAAAATATGAATAAAATATGGCCATCAAAAGGCAATTTGATTGCAGGTGGCAAAAGGAAAGACAAACTGTTGTTATACAGCAACGTATTTGCAACAGCTGTGATTCTGGTGCGACTGTAAATCTGTCAGTGGATTAGCCTCATCATTACGGAGCCCCGACATGAATCACAGTGAGTGGGAGGAATTTGAGTGATTATAATTTTAGGGAGGTCATCCCACCTGGGACACAGTCGTGGTCGAGAATATTGCAATCATATTTTTTTTCTTCAAAATAATGCATAATTTAGTCTTGTTAAAATGTTCAAATTAAAATCTTATTGTTGGTGTCCCACATATGTGTTTCTCTAGTTTGCGGTAGAACAAAAAGAGACATAAAATACTGAAACCTAAGCTGCTTCTCCTGCCACACGCCACCCAAGTGACGTTTTCAAGGACCTCCGGCACAGAGACAGACCAGGAGCAGATGGACAACATGTCGTGACAAGGGCTCCTTCCCTGTGTGTGTGGGGATGGGGATTTTACCTGTTTCTCGTTAGACCAATCAACAGGTATACAGCCACACTGATCCTGGGCCCAAATTACCTAGAGCCAGGGCAGGTGTGGTTGCTCAAACCACACTATCCCCACACCACACACTGCAACCCAGAAACTTTCCAGACATTACCCAGATGAGCTGTGTGTGTGAACCTAAATGTCCCAATCATTTGGACCAGACATTAGCTAGACTTGACCCAGTCAGCACATTAGTACAGAGTCTGCGTAATGTCATATTGAGCGGTATATTTGAACAGAGCAGGTAACTGTCCGGAGCATTCCCAGCGAGCGAGTGGGTGTGTCGCATGATGATGACATATCAATCATGCTCCAGTTATTCACCTTTTTCTCGGATCTTCATGCACCTTTCTGCTTTCCTTTATTTCCTTACCACTATTTTGTTTACATGGAGTATTAACGGCAAAAAAAGATAAGCTGCTAGCCTCGTCCGCCATCTTGGGTGTGTTTAAACTCCACAGCGGCATGCGTTCCATGTGTCATGCCCGCCTCCTGCATGCTCAACCCAGGCTCTGCCCGTCGTCTAAGCTAAACAGAATATTTCTAGTAGGTGTGGAGGATTGCACTGCTGAGAGACAGACTCAAGAAAGCCCAGCAGGAGTTTGCCAAAACACAACTGAAAAAGCCAAAATCCATCCGGGAAAATGTCCTGTGGAGGGATGAGACCAAATCCAAGCTCTTTGGTAAAAAACATCAAGTCCACAGAAAGCAAAATTAAGCCTCAAAACTTTCCCAGAAGTCCAACATGGAGGAGGTTCAGTGATCGTTTTGGAGTTGCTTTGCTGGCTGTAGTACTGAGTGCCATTAATCTGAGAATGGAATCAAATCAGGAGATTCCCGAGGTATTTTGAAGAATAATTAAAGCCCAGAATAGAAGAAGAAGAAGAAGAAGAAGAAAAAGAAGAAGAAGAATCTTTAATTGTCACGCAACACACCACACTACAACACATGCACACACACGCACATGCTTTGGATGGTGGCCGGTGAAATGAGGCCTCTGCATTTACCCCTCCTGGCTTTAATCTTCCTCCGTGGGGCAGCCAGGAGCAGTGGGCAGCATTCGTCGACGCGCCAGGGGACCTGGTACCAAGTGTCCATCGCTGGTCAGACGATGACGTGTGCATGTTTTTGGTGGGGGTCCTCACTGATGGTAGGTGGAGGAAACCCCACGTGAGCACGGGGAGAACATGCAAACTCCACACAGAAAGGCTCCTATTTGGGAGATAACCCGCCGGAGCACGGTGCCAACAGCGCCCCCGGCGGGAATCAAACCGCAAAATAGTGTCACCATCTAAGATCATGGGTCTTCCAGTAGGACCATAGGCATTTTCGCACCAAACAGTTCTGGGGACTCCCTGGGGACAATTAGGAAGTAGGGAGGTCCCCCAAGAACTAGATACATTTAAGAGCTTTTTTTCTGGTTGTATTCTGTGGTAGAAAAATGCTCATAAATGATATTACCTTGCAACTAAATGATGTCTAAATGCTAAGGGCCATATGTTTTGTTTGGTGATCCCGCCTCCTCTTTATTAGGATATCTTACATTCCGGCTCACAAATGGCCGGAACTGTTTTAATCGTTATCTGTTTTTCTAGCTCGTAAAAGGACCATTTGTGTAAACACTCAATGTATGCTTTCCCGGCACCGATAGCATTTTGATGTTTTTCTTTGCTAAAACAGTTCTCAGGTGTTACTGAAGGCAACAGCGAATCACATGGCTCAGGATCGGCCCAACCTCCTCGCTGCAAAGAAGCTGTCTTGTTCAAATGTAGAACTCGAATGGACAGGTCAGTATCACTGTTTTGAAGTGAATCTGTATCTTTCACTTTATTCTGCAGAGTAAATATCTTTAATTCTCTTTGATTCCTGTGGTGAAACAGGTTTGCCGCACTGACCACGCAGTGAGAATTCTCCAGCAATTTGCACGCAGGAACGGAAGAGCAAATATTCAATAACCGCCATAGCGCGA
The DNA here is from genome assembly GCF_960531495.2 of Zeus faber. Lineage (NCBI taxonomy): Eukaryota > Metazoa > Chordata > Actinopteri > Zeiformes > Zeidae > Zeus > Zeus faber. Next base: position 11,697,236 of record NC_137197.1, read on the forward strand.
TTGCTGACATGGAGGACAGCGTATTTTTCTTCATTAAATGATTTGTTTATGGCATTAACCTGCGTATTTGTTTCTCGTCCAGATGCGTTATCCAGATGAATGTCAGGTGTGTAATATTAAGTGTAAATGCGGTCTCGGGGAAGACACAAATGGTGCTGTAATGCATCAGTGCCGCTGTGCAAAACAATATTGTAATAAGCAGATGTTTCAGCCACCTCAGCTTCTGTTTTCCTTTGAGAGAACACATGGTGCAGCGTGGGTCCTAACCACTAGTACTCACACACACACACACACACACACACACACACACACACACACACACACACACACACACACATACACAAACACGTAACTGTATGTCCAAATAGGATTCCTTGTAGACCCCCACTCACACACACACATACACACACACAGACACACACACACACACGCCAGTGTACAATCACCTATTGCCCTCACCAGAGCGGTGCCACTACTATGTCATGTCATATTAGAACAAAATATCACAACAGATGTAATAGTTTGTGTTTTTCAAGCATATTTCTTTTTTTCCCTCATGTTTTACGCCGTTGAGAGTCATTATGTCACTGGACGCTTGTTGTCCTTACATCAGAACGCCTGCAAAGTGGAGCGTGTGTAATCGCATTTTCCTCACGACAATGTTTATAATTAGTTTCCAAAAGGTTGATTAGCGTGCAAGGCTGTCGCAGGAGTGGGCGCGAGGGGGGCGCGCTCGAAGACGGCACATATTTAATTAGTTTGGGTGTAGCGGCATGTGAGGGAGGGAATGGATTGACGGAGTAGGAGCGTTATCACTGGGACAGGGAGACTGTTACTCAGCTGCATAAAGGAAGGATTTTGCAGCGGAATGTGTAACAAGGAAAAACAGATCTCCCACAAGTATTTAATGGGGACTTATTCTCAGGCTGTATGTAAATCTACAGAATAATTCTTATATATGAAGCAAAAGCGGTGACAAAAGTATCATTACAGTACTTGAAGTGGAAATAAATATGTACTCCCCTTGTTCACATGTTGACGGGGAGGAGGGGTTGCCGTGCGTCATAGGAAGCACAGCTATTTTTTTGTTTTGTTCAATGAACAAACGGAGGAAAATAAATACATCTCAAATAAAAACACAGTTTTTATTTATTGTATTACGATAAACTGGGAACGGGGATGCGCAGCGGAGAAAATACATGCTGGTAGCTTGTGAGAAGTGCCGGTGCTCAAGAGAAGTTAAGGTACGCCAAAAAGCACACTGTGTCCACAGAACCTCCTCCATGCTGGACTGCTGGGAAAGCGTTCTCTTCTTTGAAGGCATCATTTTGCTTTTTGTGGACTTGATGTGCTCTTTGGCTTAACATAACTTTTTCTTGAGCACCCACACTTCTCACAAACTGCCGGTGCTCTGTTCTGTCCTCAAATGACAAATGAACAAATGAAGCGGACATATTGTAAAATATATTATATTTTATTGAGTCGGAGCGCACGTTCGCTTTCAATTATTAGTATGCACAAGCTGCAATCTCCACCGGCTCGAGCTGAGTTTATTTACTAAAAACATAAACAGCTTAATTTGCGTGCAAGACAAGTGCAAGGGGAAACATTTATAAATTTACTACAGTACGATAAAAAAAAAAAATTTGGTCAAAAGAACTTGACATAAAGATGACTTAACACATCAAACAGACCGAGCCAAAACAGAAACAGGATGGAACACATACAGGAGCAGAGCCAAACCAAAAAAGACACAAGATGGGAGGAAGAAATAACAGAAGTAAAATTATTTAACGCTAAGTATTAAAGTATTAAACAAGGGGCTGAATAACATAAATTGTACATGCGTAGATGAGTGCAAAAGAAATCCAAGAATCTTGAATTCATAACAAGTTTTATCGTTAAAGTAAATGAACAACTCCCCCTCCTCAGCAAATTCAAATAAAATATGTATGACATATGAAACAAAACCCCTGTGTGAGATGTTTTAACTTTGTGCGTGTGCGTTATGCACATAAATTTGATTTTAACAAACATGGAAAATATGAAGCCGGTTAAAACAAACTGTGCAGGTATGGGAGCGTCCATCACAAACAGTATACACACATATATATATTCTAGAATATATATATATATATATATATATATATATATATATGTATGTGTGTATGTGTGTGTGTGTGTGTGTGTGTGTGGGTGTGTATACTATGTATAAGTATAATTTACTTAGATGACTTAGATACATACATTAAGGTAGAGTCCATGTGTCAAGTTTGTCCTTTGTGTTTTAATGAATAACTGCTATGCAAATATAGTATAAAAACAGGATATCTAAGTTATATTTCCTGCTTCTTCTCCTTCCTCTGTGTGTTGTGTGGAAATGAAGAAGCCGGCAAAGAAAGTATAATCCTTTTTCCCAATTAACCAGATGGGTGCACAGCCGGTCCTCGGTGCTCTGAATTAAACAGCATTTTATTTTCAAAGCACACTCCGGCGTTGCAACAACAATACACAGGATGTCAAATTTTCTATTTCGCAGAATGCCAAACCGTGCAGTGCAGGTGGTGAACTCCTAATTCTCCAATGTGTACTGGATCCTCGCTTGCCGCTGGCTGACAAACATGACGACCGCAGCGACGTGTTCTCGCTGGAAAAGCAGAATGATGCAAAAAAACCAAACAATACAAAAACAATTTTATTTCTTAAACACCTTTAAAGGCATTTTCAGCTTTGAAACATCCAGAGTTCCAGATCCATATCTGTCTTGCTACTATTTTTTCTATGTTTGAATGACGGCAAAAGCAGCTGCAAACTGAGGGCCAACTCTCCTGATTTTCCCGAGATTCTACCATTTATATATACATATATATATATATATATATATATATATATATATATATATATATATATATCTACCGATATCTATTGTCATGCTCTCATTGAGCAATGTCTCCCAGAAAACTTCTGATTTCTATCGATATTCTTCAGATATTCTCATTTGCATCAGAAAATCACAAGAAAAGCGGCTGATCGCTTCGCCGAGTTGAGCTGCTGCTTTGCGGACAGCGGCAGCGCTGAGAGCCATTGGTCAATGGCACATTTGGGACTGTCTACAAGTTACACACAGTTCATAAAAGTGTAATAAATCTTTGACTATGATACTCTTTAACCAACAATCTAATTACAAATGTTTACTATGAAAGGCTTCATGTTACACAGACTTATATTATAGTTAAATTTCCAAGGGGTTCCCAAACTGGGGTTCACAGCCCCTTAGGGGTCCACCTAGAAATTGCAGGGGGTCCACAGCAAAATGATCGTGATTTATTTTATTCATTGATGTTTTCGATTCATTCAGTTCAATTTTTTTGGTATAGCATTTCATATAAACAGGCTTATTTCTCTTGGCAACTGGCTTGGTGCAAAGGAATATGAGAACAGTGGCGAGTTGTTTATGGTGAAAATCTTGATGAAGATTATTTTGTGTTTCTGTCCTCAATGATCAAATCATAGTGTGATCAAATCATACATCAGATCATAGATCAAATCATAGTATGATTGTGGTGTGGGGTAGAGGTGTGAATCTTCACTGGCCTCACGACTGGATTTGATTACGATTCATCCGTCAGGGATTGTAGATTTTCTGTATGACTGCATATGGGCACATTTTCATCAAAAAATACAAGCAGTCAGATAAACCAAAACTCTATTTATTTCGAAACCGCTTTCAAATATCAGACTACATCACATACTAGCTGTGGTACTTGTTCATAAAATAATATCAAAATGTAAACATAAATGTCTTGACATTTAATTAAATCGTAAACCAAAATGAATGGTGTAGGCCTAGCCTACCTATATGTTCAGCTCACACGTTACGTTGTCAAATAAACTAACAAATAAATAAAGATAAATAAAAACATAGCAGCTCTGTGACAGGGCACTCCCTGAATGTGGCAAACATCGCAAACATGACTCTAGTCTGAACACAGCAGACAACAGACTGCAGCAGTAAATACTAAATAGCATTAAACGGCTAAGTCGTTTATACAGTGTAGTGTATATAGTGTATATCTATGTGGTACTTGTTCATAAAATGAAATAATATCAACATGTAATCATAAATGTCTTAAAATTTAAGTAAATTGTAAACCAAAATAAATGGTATAGGCCTAGCCCACCCATATTTGTGTGAAAATGATAAATCCCAGTATCAATGTGAATGAACCTTTCAACCTTTTCAGTAGAACTTAAATGTGAGTACAAAATTGCTCACTGCTCAGCATTGTTCTGGTTTGAGAGTGATTCTTTTTGCAGTGACCACATCTCCTGCAGTTGAGAAAACTCTCCCTGCAGAGACGCTTGTACCTGGGATGCACAAGTATCTCTTCGACAGCCTATTACCAGGGCTTTGGTTTCGCTGTAGATTGCAGGTATAGTCGTTTCTGTAAAGTGACTTCGCGATGGGAGTTTATACGGCCGGGGTCTTCAGCAGGTGGCGAAACCCGAGGTTCTCTACAACCGAAAAAAGGCCGAAGATCCTTAGCAATGAAAGCTGCCACAGATTGGATGATTCTATTCCCTCTTTCAGAGTTGGACAACGATGTTGTCAGCGCCTCCTCAATTAGCTGATTTGCTGGGCTCGCTGTATTCTTTATGTTTGCAGACTTTAGCACATGGTGAAAACGGCTAATGCTGTTCCTCAAATTCGTCGTATTATCAAAGTATTACATTTTTGTGAGACAGATTTTACACACAGCGTGAGTCTTGTCCAGTTTGTGCTTCCCAGTAAGTTTATAAAATCCGAAATCTGCCCAGATATCCGCTTTCAAAATACTGGGTGTGGTTTTAATCGCTTGCTGCTGATCTCTGCCTCTCTCCACCATATCCCCCAACATATAGAAATAACGGCCACAATCCCACAATTCAATGCAAAAGAGCGAAGTTACTGTGTGATGTAACTTTACAACATTATTATCCAGCGGAAGCTGAGCTCTAGGGTGTTATTTTAATCACTGTTAATTAGAAATGAATGGTACGGTTGTTGTTTTTTTCCATTGTATTTCCAACTCCTGATTATGTTCTGTCACTGCATCGATGCAGAATCATTCAAGTCTGCATCGCGATGCTTTTTAGAATCGAAAAATTTCCACATCTCTAATGTGGTGGTGGTGTGGACCGCGCACGGGGCCTGGGTGGCTGTACGCCCGTTGCTCGTTAGAGCAATCAACGAGCAACAGGTAAAACCTCCATCCCCACATATGGGAGGAGCCCTTGTCATGACATGTGTTCCATCTACTCTGGGCTTGTTCTATTTAGCCCACCCTCTACAATATAACTGGTACCTTTCGACTCCATCGCCTGTGTCAGGGCAAAAAAAAATTCTCTCGGGGCAAAAAAATGTGATTAACTGCAAAATGTTTGTACGATTAATCACAATTTTCAAACTTACTCTAACATTAATTCATACAAAAAACATTAATCAGGGTTAAAAATTATAATGGTTTAACAGCCCCTCATTTAAACACTGTCGAACATGTAGTTGTTTTTTTCCTTCTACAAAGCATGTCTTAGTCCTCAGGATACCATCACACATAGGATTTCACCTTTCCCTATCTCTTTAATTTCCTCTCCCATTGCATTACACCTTATGGTCCTTTCTCTATCCACATGCTAAATCTTTATAAGGATTCTTTCCTCACATATCTAATGATTGACTATATGCCAACTACCAGACAACGTCTGCTGCGGCTATTGAAAGTATCTGTATTGTGCATAATAGACAGGGATAATCCAAAAATGGCTTTATCTCTGTGGAAATATCTCAGGCAAAACCCGGCCACTGAAAACAAAGTAAAGTGACCATTTCAACCCAGTAAAGGCTCAGCAGACGATATGATGTGGCCATAGGGGGATTCATAATCAGCTCTCACAGTCTCTATCTCGCCATACAGATTAACAGCGCCACTGTGGAAGCCCGAGTCTTTCCAATCACAGCCAAAGGGTTTGGTCTGGTCTCTAATTTCAGGATGCCCTTGGCTTGCAACTTCTTCTTGAAAGAGAATTTCAAAATATATTTTTTTACACTCTCACTTACAGCAATAATTCACTCTGTGCAGGTTTGTGCACAATTAAAATTGTCATGAATATGAGATTTTAACTGACGATCAATTGAGATTGCAATTGCAAATACATATATTATCTTTTTTATTTCATTTTATGCCATTATCTCAGTATAAGACTGTAATAGTGTAATACTACACATCCACCTCATGAGGAAGGGCTATCTATTGACATTGATTTCAAAATTCAGGTCGACAGTTAAATTGCCTCAACCCAACTAAGGGAAATACACATAAATAGCTTTTTATTTGTTTAAAAATGTATTTTATTGGCTTGAAATTCCCTGAAAAAAAAAAGAAAACATAATCATAGAGTCTAAAGATTTTGCAAAATGATTCCAAAAGATTGCATCCAAATAATCAGATAGCTCTCTACAAATCATGACGATGCTTTCTTCATCTTACATCACTGCACCCTTTGTATTTATTCATTTCCTGTTGTTTATGAGACTCATTAAGTCATTTTTCAAGAATCGATCCTTCAAGAGTTTAATATAGTTCAAATCTATTTTGTGTTTACTTATTTATTTATGCAAGCGCACCTCATCAAGGTAATCTGTGCTGCGGTGCTCAGCCACAGTTTATTGCGGTGATTAAGTGGAAATTTCCGATATTGAGAATGTTTGGTGTAAATGTCGCTGAAGGAATGGCACTCCAGTCAGGGATGTGTTGAAGCTTACTCCGTCGAGAGGCTGTTTTTCTGCCACCCTTGGCAACAATTACAGTGAATTCATGACTCCATAAAACCCATTATATTAGCATTAAAAGTCCATTATGAGATGGTGTTGTTAAAATATAGACAGTGTTTGCTGTCCCTCTGGATATCACTCAGAGATGCTTAGCGGGCAGACAATTATCGAACCACAATGTTTAATAGCCGTTATCTCAAATAAATAAAATGTGGGAGATTTTCTTTTTATTGGCTAAAGTTTGATTTATTTTTTTAAGAATACATCAAAGGCACTGTGTTCAGTAACCAAATGCCATTTTTTTGATTATTATATGGCTTTGTGGAATACTTGATTCGTATTGGTCAATTATGGCAGCGGTCACTTATTTCTGAATAATGACCTCCTGCCAGCCCGGTTTTACATCCCATTGTTCACTGCTGTACTACATGTGAGTACTGCATGCTCTTGAAAATGCTGACACTAGATAGTTGTGCCATATGGCAATGCTACATAGAAATGACAAGAGCTAAAGACATTATTGCGCACATGTCCAATTTCACATTAATAACCAAAAATAGGTTTATCATATGTAGGGAAAAGCTTTTTTTAGTAGGGCCAATAGTTTTCTCGATTGTTGCAGTGTTGGATATGTTGTTATGGACTATTTTTTATTTTATTTTTCTGACATGAGGCATACTAGTTATAAAATCATTTCAAATCCATATTCTGTCTCAATGTATTATTACCAGTCAGCCGGTCATAACTTCCTCCAAAGTGATACAAGACCACCTGCACCCTGTCAGGTGTTATTTTACAACAAATGACCGGCTGGCTGCCGATTATCCCTTACAAATTAAAATTAAAAAAGAGACGTGGATAACATCTAACCTTTCAAAGACACTGAAGTGGATAAACAGCAAATGCAAGGACACAGGAGTCAAGAGGAAGGTCCGAAGCGACAAATATGCTCTCTTCAAAATGTTCAGTTAAAAATGCACCCTGATGCGAGTGATGAGCATTCCTTTCAAACACATTACGTTTAATTTCCCCGGAGCTAATTAAATCACGAGACAAAAACGAGGGATGGGTGCGATCACAAGATTAGCTCATGTTGTGTGCGTTTGCAAACACCTGGAACAATGTCAACACACTGTTTATTTCCCTCGTAGTGCGTTTCACTTCGGTTCAGTCGCTGCCGTGCCACTCCACTTGAGTGACACGCTGGATAATGCGCTTCACTCGGCGATTGGGATACCAGTGACAGCAGCATAGAAAAATGCCCACCCTGGGACAAGAGGGGAAAAAGGAAAACACCCAGAATAGAAAAGGATAGGCAGCCTCGCCTGACAAACCTGTCTGGCTTCTGGTTTACATTTGGGCTTTTAGGAAATTAACGAGCAGGATTTGTATGCCCCTTAAGCCCCTTTCGCACATGGTTCTGGTGCAGCCGGCGGGCAAGCGAAGCGCTTGTAAGCGATGTCCCCACACCGCACCACAAACTGTAAAAGACAGGTCTAGGGCCTGAGTGGCGTTTTTAATTAGAAAAGAAAAATACATTTAAGAATATAAAGACCTGTCTCCATAGAGACTGGACGTGTTTCAGTTTCCTGTCTTTGCAGTCGAGCACCACAGTTTGGAGTGGACTCGTCATTTTTCCGAATGTTTTATTTTCTTCCCGAAGACCAATCATTTTTGAAAATTTGTACGAAATAAATATTCATAAAAAAACACTCCAGTATGTGTGCTTTGCTGATACTGTATTCGGATTCGACACCACCCCTATTTCACATGAATGTTCCGGCAATGTTACTGCTTCCACAACACAGCCATAACACAGTCGTTCCCTCATTTTCCAGGAAATGTTACTCAGTCTTGAGGTGGGAAATTGACGGAACAGATTGCCCAGAATATCGACTGCTCCCGTTCACACAAGACCCCATGCAGGAACGCTTCCGGAACATTGCTGGGAAAGACTACGTGTGTGAAAGGGGCTTTCTTTATCTTCTCTTAGTTTTGCTTGGCTTGTTTAAAGAGAATTATAAAATGCCTCCCCTTCAGTGTTTTGATATTTATTTGTCTATGCAAAATCTATCAAACTAAATTAGTCTCAAGGGATTAGGATTTTGTTTGGTAAACATTCGGATTCCGACGGATATTTACGATAAAACAGACTTGAAAACAACAAAGGAACGTTGAAGGATGTTCCTTTCTTCTCGGGGTGAACTAATCTTACAGCGAGACCTTATAGCTTTAACATGCAACACCGCGCCTCCAGACACCTTCTTCTCCTTGGTGTTATATTTAGCCTCACTAGGATGCAGCGCTGTCTACTCCTCCGCACAATAACTTTTTTTTTGTTGTCTTTGTTTTTGTCTCCACTCGTTCCTAAGAACGCCACTTTAGCCCCGACTGTGGCAGAGGGTAAGACTGTTTGTTTTGGGGCTGTCAGTGTGACAAAGCCCCGCTCGCATTTGCAGAGAAGAACAGTGTTCCTGAGCTGCCACCGAAGACGCCATTTGTCTGGTATTGATCACCCCCTTGTCACCACCCCTTTTCTTTGAGGTGATAAACGCTCTTCCCCACACACTAATGGGTTTTTCTTTTTTGAAGAACATCGTCAGACAGTTGTTGATTTGCTCATGTGTCCTATGTTTATTTATCACACAGTTCATATCAAATTTAGTGGTTTACTCTTGTTGAAAATTGGCTTTCAGGTTTATTTCAGAAATCTGGTTTTAAGGATGACATGCTGATATTATCAGCAGTAGCAGCTTTTATCAAAATATTGCAACGGTGTTATATTTAATGCTGTAGTTGTATTTGATAGGACTATTTGGAAGGCTAGGCTATCAAGTCTGTGGGTTATCTACTGATAAGATCTAGTCCCTGCTATCTAACCATTACGGGTCTTGGATTAGCCAGTACAGATCAGAATTTGATCAAAATGCAACTTAAACCAAGAACGCTTTATGTTCTTAATCTCTATCTTCACACGACATCTTCACATGCAATTGCTAATTTTCTATTTTTGTTTATCTTTGATTCAGATAGTATATTTGGCACATAGTCAAGGAATGTTTGTCTAGTATCTAAAATCATATTATAGTGCCCTCGCCAATAGACGGAGAAATGAACCCCAGTATAACTGAGCTTTACAGATCTTGCTGTAAAAACTTTTGTCACATTTACATGAAAACATGTGATTATGTCTTCCATTTAGGCAGGTAGGCACAATTTGATAGCAAATAATATGAATTCTACTACAAAGTCAAGGTATTTTGGATAGATTTGAGAATGCATTTTGAGGAAATCGTTGAAATCATGAAGTTGGAACGTCTTTATCACTAACACACACCCCCACACCGTGCTGCTTTTCGAAGATGAAAGCTGAATCCTCTTCTGATCGCAGACGTAGCGCATCCATAACACAGTTAGTTTAGGTATTTATTGAGGTATTTCGCTATTTAATGTTATAAAGTACATGCGATAACAATACACACTTGTTACACTAATCTCTGTCGCAATGTAGTTTGAATGTTATTCTCCCTTGTAAGTCGCTTTGGATAAAAGCGTCTGCTAAATGACTAAATGTAAATGGAAATGTAATAACATACTGCATAAGTATGACCTTCTCATCCACTCTTATATGTCTGTGGTGTGGGGATGGAATGGTTTGAGCAGCACCACCTGACCTGGATCTAGGTGATTGGGTCAGAGTGGCTGCATACTTGTTGCTCGTTGGTTGGGCTAATGAGCAAAAGGTTAAAACCCCCATCCTTACACTCATTCAGGATAGGAGCCCTGTCATGACATGTTTGCTCTGCTCCTGGCTAATTCCACCTAGCCTCCTCTCTGCAATAAACTGGCGTCTACAACATCGTCTTCTGTGTCTCTGTATCGGACGGCCCTGAAAATGCCACTTGGGTGGCGTTTGGTAGGAGAAACTGCCACAATGTCCATATCATTGTATAGACGTTTCTTCATCTGTACAGAAATATCCCATTTATACATACAGTATATACTGTATATGACAGCCAATAGCAGAAAACATTTGTCCCTGGTCCTATGTTGTACAGTTTTGACAAAAGATGTTGATGATTGTGAAGACAATAAAATAAAGTCAAATTGAAAAGTTTAATTATGAAATTGAGGAAATATGTCTTGAAACCAAACTAAACCGCTACAGCATGTCAGTAGCGAACACATATTTTACATTTCTCAGGAGTTGGGAGTCACACCTTGGCATTCCTCCAAAAGAAATAATTTCGATAGAATTAAAGGATTCTCGTTAGAATTCAAATCACAACTCAGAGATGAACCGACTATTCTGACTCCAGCTTCATCAACTGAATAAAGAGTCTGAAAGTTTAAATAATCTTTTTACTGAGTGACTCGTGCAGAGCCGAATGTCCAAAAAGAGACAAACTTTTCATCAGTATTTGCATGTGATGCATGCATGCAAGTCACATGCACGTATGTTTCTTCGACCTGCTCTAATCAGGTTTTGTCATTGGCAGAGCAGCCAGGCCCGGGCTCCCACTCCAGACTGCACCTCATGTTTGTGGCTTATACGGTTGTCTGAAAAGACAAACATTTTTGTTTATTGGTTCAATAAACGTGCAGCTAAGGCTTGTTTCTGTTCCACCTTCCTCCTGGTCCATCTCTCCTGGTCCAGAACGACAAGAGGACCTGTTCAGTACAGCCTCGCTGTCAGGAGAGAGAGGGAGAGACGTGAAACCACTGCAGCTTTTAAAGACTCTCCAAACCTCAATCTCCTGCAGCTGTGTCCGCTTTCGGTGGCCAGTGCTGGCTCTCCCCAGCTGCAGATGGCGCTGAAAAGACTCCCCACTGCCACAGTCATCAACTTCAATAATAACATTGTGAAGAGCAACACAGAAGACAAAGAGAACCAAAATAGATAGCGGGAAGAGAATAGAACCTCAGAAAGAGGTTATCAGAGTGGTTAAAGGGCAGGTTGCTGAACACGGCTAATAAACCAGAGTAAAGACTCGTCAGATGATCCTCGCGGTGTGTTCATGCATAGGTGCGATGACAACACACACGGACCCCAGGGCCGTCAGAGGTTTATCAGAGCGTCGCAGCCGCTCGGCGTAGATGTTTGAGCAGCAGATGAATGGGGGTTTTCACAGTGTTTATATCAGCAATGCACATCTGCTTTTACCGGGCGTCCTCTTCTGTCGCAAGATAATGGAGACAAGTTTAAAGACAAATGTTCTTTCAACTGTAGAAATGAAAGCCATATCTAGACGAGGCCCTAAAGTGAACACACACAGATTATATTGCCATGGCGACACAGCATCGACCTGCCACCCCAACCCACCCCCACTTGAAGAAAACCATAAGGACACGACCCCCATTAAAGTCTTATGACACAAAACACCCAGCCATTCACGTCCATTTCTGTCTCTGTAGCTCTCAGCTTTGATTTGGGTTCCGTTGGCTGACGACAACAACGACAACGACAATTTTAAATCCTTCTAAATGTCCCTGAGATGATTCAGACTGCGGAGCTTAATAGCAGATAAATCTACAAATGCTCAGCATGCCGCACTCAAAAGCCCCTCTGAGCTGGCAGCTGCAATCACAGCCTCCAAGACCTTAGGACAAGATTAAAATGAAAAATTTGCAGTGATGTTAGTAATGGTTGTTTTCCTGTATTCCTTGGCTAAATTCAAACTGAAATAGAAAAGTAAGTAAATTAACTGTAAAATGGTATTTCACTCTAAAATTAAAACATTTCATAATAGAAAGGGGTTGAAATTATGAATGACGGCTGTTCAACAGGAAAATGATCCAATTTCGTAGTTAAATTGATGCCCCTGTTGAAAGCTGTCATCATTCTGATTGTCATTTGATTTCCCAGTGGATACTGTATTCAATATATATTACAAAACACATTCAAGGTGTATTAGACACACACATTTCTATGGACAAGTTTGTTCTTCAGAGCTGGCAGAAATGTTGTATTGTGTAATTGTGAGCCCTTAGTTTTAAATATTTATTTTAATATGTTCATATAATATATAAAATGAAACGGGGAAGATCCCAGGCAGTGTTTTCAGGCGTTCAGTTCTGTCCTTCTGTTTCTAAATCTTCCTCCCTTCATTGAATGAAGCTTTAAATCACAGAAGCATTGGAGAGTTTACTGCATTCACCAGAAAATTGCTAAACACTGGATCAAACATTTCCTCAGCTGGTCCTTGTGCAATGATCAAACCCTGTGTCCTCCTGCCATAGGTTATTATTTTATTATCAAATTAGAAGGGAGAAGAAGTACTAATCTGAATTATTCTCTATTAGATTCGGTTCATATGATGCTTATTTTATCATTTAATATTTATATTGCATCTTCAACAGGTGACCTGTTATTTTAAATTGAACATTATGACAAACACTGTATGTGCAGGTACAAGCAAACTCTGAGACTTTTATGATCATTTTTAATGTCATTCTGAGTTAATCTTAAGGCCAATTTTGCAGGCTCTTATTTTAGGGCCTTAGACGCATTTCGCCTTTCCCCTTTCTTTTTCTGGCAACATCCTCGTTGTCCCTTTTCTGAATTAATACATGCAAATGCAGGTTTCTTTTGTTCCCGGAGGAAAACAATTTAAACACCTCAGAAAATTATGATTTCCGAATCTTAATGCCATTCAATGCCATTAAATTTAACTTAAAATTAACTTCAAATTAATTTATTACTTTTCCAGCATGGTGGGTGACCCGTGGGTACCCGGCACGGACAGATCAGCTTCTCTGCTGGTTAACATCCCTTGCTGGAGCATAATCAGAGTGCTGAGCCAAAAACGTCACGAACCGACATGCTTCATTTTCTTTTTTTCCAACCTTGGACTGATTATCGTTTCCTTAGAGCGTGCAGCGACATTACATGTTTCGGTGAAAGTGCATTTGAGTGACTCAGCGCGACCGCTGCCGCCAATTACCATAACGATGACTCAGTCCTATTTTCTCCCACCCTGTCCAGTCCGATTCTATTTCAATTTTGTCCTCTAATCCCCCACCCCCCTAACTCCTGTCATCAGCTTGTTTTTTTTCCTCTCTGCTTCTCTCTACCGTCCCTGTCCTGTCCTTTGTCACCTTGTCTTGTCATCACCTATTCTTGGATCCTTTATCCCTTCACCCATTCTCCTCCCTCTCTACAGTCAGTCCAGTTCCTGCAGGGTTTGATCACATTCTCACTTTGCATCGGAAAGCTTCCCATTGCCTTTCAAACAGACGATTCAGTGAAGTTATCAGGTTGTTATTTTATTGTTCATTTCAGCATTTTTTATTTTATTTTTTTTTTAGATCTTGGTATGTCACACATTGTCAGTACATAGTGAACCCCTTAAAAAAGCCCTGTATACCCCACACCTCAGTCACTGGAGCCCATGGACTGAAGCTGGAAATAGAACCGGCTGCATCATATTACAAGAACATCTAAATAAGTCTCCGTGCAGATTAGCATCGCATGCAGGTGTCCGAGCATTTGTCCTCCCAAGGCCACTGGGTTCAGCGTGGAAGGATTTTCTACATCTTATGCCGTTTTCCCCCATCTGTTAAGACACATCTGATAAGTCAAGTGAAGTCAGGTGAAGTTCATTTACAAAGCCGTTAATCACAGAAAAGTCTCAAAAGGTTGCACAAGACCAGAAATCAACATTTCCTAGCCTTAATGAAGCAGGCAAAAAAATAGAAAAACAGGTAGTGTTTCCATTGCGTTTGCTATTGCAGAGTTACCCCTTCAACCTATAATTGCTCTTGTTACTATTGTTGCAGTGAGCTGAGTTATTGCTGTTGCACCACTGCAAGCCCTGTCAATTGCCATCAGAAAGAAACCGTTCAAACGACGCCCCAATGAAATCTCCTCCTGGTCTGTGGGCACCACAGCAGTACTCTGCAAAGACTCACAATTATTTGAGCAGATGGCAACCTATTTGTCAAATTGTTCGATTCCACAATGATATGTTTTCATCCAAATGTCAAGGGAATTTTGAAACCAGTGTTAGAATTGTCAGAGTAAATAAAATGTAAACTACTCAGTTTTTATCAATTGGGTTGAGACAAATTAACCCACCCACTACCCAAATTTTTGTGTTCACCTTTAATTATCCATTTATTCACATTATATCAAAAACAATCTTGATCCCTAATTTAAAATGGATTTCTCTTTCAACCCCTCTGAAACGAGGGCACAATGTGCGACTGTGCCTCCTCTGTGATATCGGATTTGATATTGGCTTTAATTTCCTCCTCCTCCATCCCAGCTTTGTGAGACTTATCCCCTTTCAAAAACACATCTCCAGAGATGTGATCTTGTCAGCGGATGCAAATTAGAATGCTATCACATTCAGTAACTGCCCAAAACCCACACCCGTCTTTATAATAACTAGTTTTCGTGCATGCAGGTCAAGGCAGAGAGAGTATTGACAAAAGTTTCTTTGCCGGTGAAAATGTGATGTCAAGTGAGGCCATGGGAGTGAGGAGTGGGATTACACTTACATTATTCTGTGGTAGACAAATTAACTTTTCGGATGAAGGCATTAGATGCTATGTATCTGGCAAGGTTACATTGTAATAGGGATTTTTTTTGGAGAATGTATTAATACATTGATACATTCCAATACGGATATTTTTGTCTTCCCAGTTTCAGGTATTATGGTAAAAGAGGGTGGGCGTCCGGGGCTTCAGGCCCGAATGTTTTATGAATAGCCCCCGATCTAAAACAGACCTGCGGGGCCACCTCTGCGCCCTGATCACTACCTCTCTCACAGTACCGACATGGTCCGCCAGCGATGGGGCACCCAAGATCGGTGCGCCAAAATAGCATGTTTTGATCATAGACGTAGGTTATTTTATTTTGCTCTGTTTCCTAATGGAACAAAACAAGCACCGTGGTACAATCCGGTTGACATGGGTCATCTTAATCGCTTCCAGGACAACCATAAAGAATACAGTGGGCATTTAGCTGTTAATCTCAGAATTGAACAAAAAACACAATAGCATAACTTCTGGTGATTTTTAGTCTCATCGATTGGATGAAAGTAAGCGCTCAGATACCAGATCAACGGCTTTTTTTTCCGAGCAGAGGATCAAAACTAATTGGCTTGTCAAAAGAGTGCGGTAAGTTGTGTAGGTGAACTAAATCCAGCCCAATTTCCCAGCGTGTAAAGCTTCAGCTCCAGACACTGTTGCCAATTTAAGCCAACAAGATTCACTTTCTTACTTAATAAAGTGCTTTATGTTCACCCCCTAGGTGTAGAGTGACTTTGGTATTAACTAATGTTGAAATGTATTATACTTGCAGCTTCTTCTTTTTCTTTCTTGCAATTTTGGCCCTTCTAAACTTCAGACACATCTCACCAGGCTTTTGACCTCAAGGGAAGTTGTTGATAGACAGGCAATTTACTGTGAGCAGATAAGGCGTTCTTTAATCTGTAACACGGTGTAAGAATGGAGTTCACTACACATTAGAAAGCCGATTTTATCCCCCAGCATATCTCACCATCCTGTCAGAAAGGTGTCTGCATCACACAATGAATGGGGTCAGGATGGGCTGTCGTGGAAAATAAGACTTACTACGTATGAGGTGCTAAACTCACGTCTGAGTTCACTTCAAAGAATCACAGGTCTCAGAATATAATAATACAATAACAACTACTATACTAAAATAATACAGCTAATTTACAAATACTACAGGGCATTGCATGTAAATCAAAATTCAGAAAACAGCCATACAGTTTTATTCGACAATATAATAATCCGTGGTCAAATATGACTGTATAATCACTGACTATAGACCAATCAATACATTCTCCAGATGAAGAAATCGTGAGAAGAAATTATGGTTCTATATTTAGTTCATGGTGCTAGTTCTTTATAGAACATTGGTCAGTCACAAAATGAAAGTAAAACTCTTGTGCCTGAATCTGTTCAACGAGTTTAACGTTGCTTTGTGGCAGAATTTACAACAACTCAATAATTATTGAACTGGTTTCTCATCAAACGCTGTGTCATTGTGTCAGGGTGTAGGACAGGTATGGCAAGTCGTTGGAGCATTTATTCACTTTTTCCAGCAAGTATATTCTGACTTAACTAGTTGTAAAACTACTCATTTATAAATATAAAAAACACATTTTAGATTGATTAAATCAAAAAACAAGAAAGCGCATCTTTGATATCAAGAAATAACATAGTTGATATCAAGAAATCGTATTGTTGATATCAACAATACCAATTCTTGATATCAAAAATCTTAAACCACTTCCCATTGCTTTCATTGCAGAATTGCAATTGTGATATCAAGAATGTGAATTCTTCATATCAAAAAATTGTATTGTTGCTATCAACAATTGTAATTGTTGATATTAAAAGTTTCATTGTTGATATTAACAATTTCTATTCTTGACATCAACAACTGAAATTGTTGATATCAAAAGTTTCATTGTTGATATTGACAATTCCCATTCTTGATATCAACAATTGTCATTTTTCATATCAACAGTCAGCGAGCTCATAGACAATTTTAATGTTTTTAACCATGTGTAAGGTGCAATTAGTGTGGCTAGAGATTTGGAATCCTTAACAAACTAAGAACATGAGCATAGATATTTTAACAGCGCTAGTAATGAATTAACTGTCACAAGGCTGAAGTTAGCAGCTGATTCACAGCGCCTTTTTTTAGGGTGCCTTCAAACCCCCCCACAGGTTGGGGGGGGGGGTACATTTATACAGGTACTCCTCACTTAACCACCTACCTGTTTAACGACCAGCTCTCCAACCAGTCTGTATTGTGCGCGCTGCGGGCGAGGCATCTCAGCGTCGAGCATCTCATCGCGCATCACCGTTCTCAGTCTTGTTCCTGCAGTCTGTCAGTGTTCACTACACTAGCGTTCGGGTCCTCGCTTATCGACCTTTTCGCTTAACGACCTTGTCCTAGGAACAGAACTCTTAAGTGAGGAGTACCTGTTTTTTTCTTACCTGTGATCGTAAACATTATAATATATTTCTGATATTCATGTTTGGGAGAATCTTTTCATTTTCCACAGCCCATATCAGAGCGATGTTTTTTTCAAAACAAAGCAAATTAAAACAGTGTGTTTTAATTGTAGATTTATATTTTTTCCTCTGTTTTCTAATTGAGTGAACCTAAAAAAGGCCTGTGCGTAATGGGGATACTTTCTCAGTCACTGACCCCGCCCCCGCTGGAGAAAAAAGTCCCCCCCCCCCCCGATTGTCATTGTATAATTCGCACTCTGGGCACCCTGACAGTAATTGTCAAGGATGAGGAATTTGAACGCAGCATGAGAAAACATTGCAACTCGGCTACTAACTTCAGCCTGTTTAACTGTTCGCGTTTCATGATGTCCAACGAATCCTTGATTGAACTTTACCCCCATTCGTTTTATTTTTCTTTGAATTTCCCGCCGGACGTCTTCCATTGTGTTGCTGAATTGTTTTTGATTCCAGCTGTAGCCGCCTACGTACATCTGGCTAATGCTCCTGCCCACCAAATAGGGGGCAGGAAAAAATTTGCTCAAAATGCAATATCAAAAATGTCAAAAATGATATGAATTATGATATCAAAATTCTGTTTATTTTTTATATCAAATAGTAGATTTATAACTAGTTCAATCAGAATTGAAAGTGGTGAAAAAGTGAATAGATGCCCAAATGGCTTGCCATAGACAAGTGGTCTGCTTTAATGTCCAAACTCCTCAACTCCGAAATGCCTAAACTCCGGTATTACAACATACTGTAATTTTTCAAATAGTCTGGCATATTAGACATGGGTTTTTTGGCTATCAATACAGGACCAAGCGGGAAAATGCTGAATATTACAATGAAAATTGAAAGTTGAAAATCTGTCCCCCAACAGAATGAGGTTGACTAGCCTTGGTGGTGTATAATGTATTTTCGATCAACATTTGAGGCCAAATATTAATTCCTAACATGTTTTAAGCATTATGTGTTGCTGCTTAGGCCTTTAGTGTGGAACGATCAGTGTGTATAATAAAAAACATTAAAATCATAAATATCATGTCATAATCCATACCATACCACACACTATCCGTGTGTGGATCATATTAATTGAACACATTTGATTAAATCCTAAAAAAACACATTAGGCATTAAGAAGAGGAAAAGAGGGATAAGAAGCATAAACTCAATTGCACTAGGACAAATAAGACCGGGAAGGGAGGCAACTAAAATCAGTGTCTCAACCAATCAACCCTATTGAGTAGAGTAATGGTCAAGTCACACTTTATTTATAAAGCGCATTTCATACCAGGGCAACACAATGCGCTTAACAAAGAAATACAATTTAAAAAAAAGAGAACATAGTTGTCAGCTGGTCATTTCAAAGGAATGCCCCTGAAACAACAGCAACAACAAAAGTAGCAGCAACAACAACAAAAACAACAACCAAAACAGCATTGAAAGCGACTACAACCGCAGTAGCAACAACAGCACCAGCTGCAGCAACAGCAGCAGCAACAACAGAAAACAACAGCAGCAGCAACAACAGCAGCAACAGCCACAGAAGCAACAGCAAAAACAACTACAACAGCAGCAACAGCAGCAGCAACGACAGAAACAACAGCAGCAGCAACAACAGAAACAACAGCAGCAGCAACAACAGAAACAACAACAACAGCAGCAACAGCAGCAGCAATAGCAGCAGCTACAGAAACAACAGCAACAGCAGCAGCAACAACAACACCAGCACCAACGACAACATCAGCAGCAACAACAGCAGCACTGTTGCAGCAGCAATGGTGGTTCATTAAATAATATAATTAATGGTGAGCTATAGTATAATGTTTTGAAGTTTTGTTTCTTGTCATATAACTCTGGCTATAATTTCCTTCTGTATCTCTAAAACAAGTCCAACATGAGCGAATTAAGTGCCAGTATTACATCATTGTTGTGTAGTGGGTCTTATACCACTGACTTTGGACCAGTTTTTTTTTATTATTGAAATTATGTGGTACCAATTACAATCCTCTCTTGTTCCAGTAATCTTTGATCACACAGTCTGCAGGCACTGCCACCATATCAAAGTGAATTTCAACAGGGACCTCAGTCAAAGTCCTCTTTCATGGCATTTTCCATTTTCCAGCCGACAAACGATATTTTTCGGTTCAAAAGAACGCATGTGCACTCCCTGGCTGTTTGCCATGCAGCCAGGCCCCCCGACCCCAGTTGCCAGTCTTGGAGATTTATTTAATCATGGTCTGACCTGTGTAATGGAATAGTGATAAAAGTCGCTGGAGTTGTGACCTTGTCCAGGGCTCAAGATCCTAACACCTTCTCTTTTATCCATGTCAGTCGACTATTTTTTTGTGAATTTATATATATATATATGTTAGATATTTTTGCTTCCAGGTATCACTGGTTTAGGAAATGAGAAAGGGTGGTTTTGTGACCAGAAGGTTCCGGCCATAAATCAACCGGCCAGCTGGGGAAATCAATAATTACTACCCAGGTTCCCTTCAGCAGGAGGCTTAACCCCAGCTATACCGCGCTCAACATTTAACTAGAGAGACAAAGCGCAAGCACCACGTCGGGTAGAACAGAATACGCAGAATGTCCGACTGTTAAAAAACATTCTGTGGAGTTTTCAGGAGAATGCTATCCTTGGCGTGACCCGTAGTATCGCCGCAAAACTACGAAGGTCCCACTCCCCACTCCATCGATGAGCCTCCGTAGTAATCGTTCACATCCGTTTGTTCCGGTCCAAGAATGCTTGTTCCATCTGTGTGCAGTCCACGTCGTATGAGGCGGTGCACCTTGTGTGTCTAGAAGGTACAGATGTTGGTAGAAGGTGTTCATTATTCTCCATGCCATGGCAGCATCTGCCTGACTATACTCCTTCTGGGCACTGTAGTCCAGTCCCCATCAATTGGTTGTTCCAACTAAAGCCTTCCTCTCACTGCAGGTTCCCCACCAGAAACTATGGCTTGTGCATCAGATCTTTTGTCAATGGGTTTTCAAGGATAGCTGCAGTTTAGAACGAAAATAGAGAAGAAAAAAAAAAAGGGTCTCTCTCAATCATGCCCACGCGCCTATGTTGATGAATCCTACTCCTTCATGCAATGTTCCTTGTTATGAATGAACATGTAATGTCTCAGAAAGGCCGTATAAGGGAAAGCACAACACACGTTAAGGGGATTCTCATATGAAGAAAATGTGTCAAAGAGATCAACAATATCGTTCAATTTTGTTAAAGTAGCCAGCAAAATAATTGGCACAGAATTGGCACAGCTTTCTTTAACCGATATCTATGAATGACAAGTTTTGGGCGGTCGTACGATCTTGGGCAGTTCTGGCCACCCACTCTTGGGGAAATTCATCTTCTCCCCTCTGGACTGATATACAGGTCCCTCGGGGTAAAAAGCAATAGGTTTAAATTTTATTTTGGTTCCAAGTGCAATGAATACGCTTAATTTGCACTAAACCTTGACTGCACTGCTCAGCAGCACTTTTAATGGCTAGTTTGCTGTAACTGTTGTGATTAATGTCTATTGTCCTCTTTACGTTGTGATTGTGTTTTTGCCCCCTACTGCACATCAAATTTCCCCTCAAGGGACACTAAAGATCTGAACTGAACAAAGAAAGGATTTCTCCAAGGAATGAGATGTATTATTTAGTGGCTGAAACGCTAAGTTTTCTACTCTATAACAGGGAAAATCGTTTGACGTGGAAATTGATAGGAATTAAGGCTTTCAGGCAAAGCGTGGTCATTTTTCGGGAGGGGACGGTAGCGTAATTATAATCCCATCAACCAAAATTGCTTATCCTAGTTCTGCTCCAAACTGTCATCTTTTTGTAATTGTAAACATTTGATTTAATTTAAATAGCATTTGAAACATTTTTTTTGCTCATATGGGCTTCTATTCATCTATCATAGTTCAGAAAGGGCTATTGACCACTGAAATCGATTAAAGGCTCGGCATGAAACTATATCTGTTTGATGAACATTGATGAATCCTAGTTTTCATAAATGTCCATACAAAGGATTAATGGGGGAAGAAAATCCTTGATAAATGAGGCCCAGTGGAGCAGAGCAAACTCCCACAAGGTAGCACGCCACGTGTAAAACAACAACCAGTAAATATTTTTGCATACATACATATTTGCAAATCCAATTTGACCTAGTTCTAAAAGTGGTTTGCTGGCATTTAATACTTGCCTTTGGTTTTGTACTGCCAAAGATCTGGAGCGCAGCATTAAATATTATTTTGATTCATGGTGATAATTATTCACAGTTATTATTAGCTGGTTTTTACCCAAACAGAATCTAGTTATGCTAGGATGCAGACTCCTTGTTATGTTTCAAACTCAGTGACCGCCCTAGACATTTCAGCACAGACAAGACAGAAACACGTTGTTTCTTTTTTACTCCAGGTCATAGGCTTTGTGTGGAAGGCTCTGTCCAGAGACCCAGGTTCAGGAAGGGAGATGGAGACCTCCTGTCAGTGCGGTGCCAGCACGGCGGGGTTTTTATTCTAACAAAACAACAAAAAGGCATGCTGGCCAAACGTGAACATAAAACGGAAATTGATCAGCGAGCGTCAGGGTCTGTTCCACAATCCGGTCCGCAGGCTCTTGGCTACCGAACCACTCAATCCCCACTGCAAGACAAACAACACATGAGAAAACTCTCCCAGCCGACTCAAATCAATCAGCGCAAGTGGGCTGATCAGGCCGCTGATCAGGCCACTGATCAGCTGCGCCGGCGCAGGAAGAAGCCCCCGCTGTAACCTGCATACCACGGCCTGACCACTTCCCCCATCTGCCACATACCTCCACCGTGCCGACTTAGGCCGCGGAGCCATCTGGCCGCCAAAAAAATCACCTTATGGCCACATGGGCAGCGATAGAGGTCCATATCGCTCAGGGTATGGGTTTCTACATTCAGTGATTCTTACACAAATTTAAGATAAATTCCCAACTTCTTCTTAGTTAAACAATGAATGTTTATTCATAATATAATAAAAAGGTTGAGGTAGAAAAAGGAAATTAAAGGTAGTTAAAACTATTGGGGAACTACTGGGGAATGGCTGGCATCGTAAAGAGGAAGGTATTATTGTGGATTGAAATAGAGCAGCGATTCCCAACCTATCATGGAGAAATCATGGGAAAAACACAAAGATTTTATTGAAAAAAAAAAAATAATGATTATTAATGTGAACATTTTTAAATGTTAAAAAAAGTGATAATTTCATGGTATTTTTTCTTTAAAGCCTTCAAAAATGCAGCATCACTGATAGATAGCAACTTATGTTAGGGTGTACTACGACCAAGCTGGACCACGATCAACGTGCACCTGTACATTTTTTAACTTGCAGTGATAATCAGAATGGATGGTTGGCTAGCATTAGGCACACTTAAAAGGAAGGAAGCCATTGGTACATCAACGACAAGCCAAGTCCCGCCGGGACATCGGACAGGTGGGACAGTCCCGCCTGTTAAACAAAAAATAATGATTCGGAGAAAGTATTGCGCTGAATGTTTATCATTGGGATTTTTTTGGACAGGTACGGAAGACGAACCGTTACCGCTGTGCGTGGTGTGTTCTGAGATTTTATCAAATTAAGCTCTGAAGCCATGTAAACTGCGGCGTCACCTCGAGACAAAACACCAACAGGACATGTCCAAGCCGCTTGAATGTTTCAATAATAAACTCAAAGAGTATCAAGGCAAGAAGAAAGTCATCGAAACATCACGTATGGCACAGAGAACGCAAATCCCGATCAGTCCAACAGAGCTGTAGGATTTCTGATGCCTTTCCCAACGAAGTACCTCTGCGAGACTGGCTTTTTGGCGCTTGTGGCATTGAAGACAAAATACAGGAATAAACTGAATGTTGAGCCAGATCTTCGCCTGAGAACATCGTCCCTTAAGCCAGACATCAAGCATTTGGTGTCTAATGTGCTCACTCTAAACTGAACTGAACTGCTTTGAATGTGTCTGCTCCTCTCTTTCGGTGCCATCTGTAAATTGGCTTGATCTTCCAAGACTGTTGTCTTACTGTGGGTTTCAGATGAAAGGAATCATATCCTCTTTCAAAGCGGGCGGGTCCTCGTTACAAATCAGACAAAAACTGGTGAGCTCCGAAAAATCGGGTACAAACCTCCTTTAGTAGTCGGCCAGCCCCAATAACTGCTTTACCTCTTTATTTGTCTTGGGCCTCGGACTGTTTGCAACCGCCATATCTATCTGGGGTTAGACCAGTCCTCCTCCCAAGTGGTACCCCAGATACTGTTCCTCCCACCGCCCAACTGCACACTTCTTCCGGTTGGCCGTGAGCCCCTACTGCCTCAGGGACTCGAGCACTGCCCGACCTGCTGCATGCGTCACCGCCAGCTGTCACGCATGATGAGATTGTTTAAGTAGGTGGCGGCATATGCCGCGTGTAGACGCCGAACCCAGTCCATGAGTCTCTGAAAGGTGGCTGGGGCCCCGAAAAACCAAATGGAAGCGTCACAAACTGGTACAACCCTTGCAGAGTGGATAAATCCAATCTTTCCTTGGACTCCGGAGACAAGGGAATCTGTTAGTAGCCCTTGGTTAAATCCAGTGTCATGAACAATTGAGCCGTGTCTAACCGGTCAAGCACTTCGTCAACCCGGGGCATTGGTTATGTGTAAATTTTGACACCACTTTCAGCTTTGGGTAGTTTACACAGAACTGGACCTACCAACCGGGCTTACCCATCAGCACAATGGGACTACACCAGTCACTTGTAGTCTCCTCTGTGTTCCCCATGTCTAACATGGGTTCTAATTCTGCCTGCACGGTTTTCGTTAATAATGAATATAGCTGCAGGCTGCAATGCACTGGGTCCAGCAATTACACCAATGTGAAAACAAGCCAAAAAATGGATATAAACGATAACTAATGTACTACTACGCAATGTAAACTGGAAACCCCCCATTAACCAGAAATAAAATGTGACCCACAGCACCAAAACCCAATTTGTCATGGATTTCTAAAATCGCCATAAGAAGCTAAATAAGTTGAAAAAAACCTTTCAAGAAGGAAAATTAGATTTTTCCAGATTTGTGTTCCTTTGTGGGTTGTTTTTATCTCTCAATGAATTTTCAAAGCCGAGTTAAATTTATATTTAGTGGATAAATGTTAAATCGTCAAGTTAAATATCCCCGTTAGATTACATGGGGAAACACAGTTCACTTACCAAGATGCTGAACAGCGCTGAAGAGCGCAAATCAAGCTTATCTTTTAAAGTGACCTCCCAGGTGAAGATCATTCCTCCAAATTCCATGTGATGTGAAGTCACAATGTGAAACCGTTTGGATAGAGTTCAACCTTTAAATATAGAGCAGAGGCTCTGAATCATATCGCGGACCTTAATCTCACCAGTGCGATGGATCCAAGTCTGTGTAGGCAGCGCGTACTGGACTTCATTTTCTGCAATGATATCCCGCACTTGGAGAACATTTCAACCAATGGATTTCAACCTGAATGTGATGATGAAACAGAATATTTTCAAGAGCCAGAGGAGGAGACCGACGACACACCAGTTGTTGTTACAACGGAAGAAGTTTCTACAAGAAGCGATTCCTACAGAATACGTAAATATGCTTGGAGAGGGAGGTCTACCACTCCAAGAACACATGTGAGCACCTCAACCTCTCTTTGGGTTAACATGTTCAACCTGCGAAAAACCACATCAAGATTCATTACAGTTTTGACTTCGCTCAACAGGGTAGTACATGGTCTAAAGAAGTGATGTACACTTTGCTATTTATCATGTAGAGAGTTACATGAAAGGGGTTGACAAAAGGCTGCAGCAGAAATTAAATATGGGTTTGTCAACTATTAACATTCCTAGGCGATTTTGGCTATTTGGTATACGCACATTTATATATTAAATGACTCACCAAGGTTGATATACAAAGACTAATATTATTGACAAACTGTACATTGTACATTTGTGTTGTCCGCACTTTTAAACTCACTCACTAAATAATTCAAATTTATAAAACATTTATATTCTTACTGTTAAATAAAAGCTTTTTAAAAAACAAAGATGTTGTGTGTCCATGACACTGTTCAACATTTCCTATCAAATCAAGAACAATGCAGAGATTTCTCCATTCAGCAGGGTGTCAAGTCCCATTCAGCAGGGTGTCAGTAGCCATGTGGCAAGTAGCCATGTGGCTTTGTTGGTCCTTCAACCATTTGCATCCTGGGAGCTGTCCGAATGGGTCCAAGTGTTGGGGAAACTTTGAGGGAGATTATCTCAGAAACACAGTTTGCCGCACCCTCGTCATTAACAAGCCATAGCTTTAAAAATATTTGCTTGATGCGCACAAGTGACACCTTGTTTTGAAACTCTGCTTCTTCTCTTTTAAATGCTGCGAAAAGAAAAGTCAAAAGGTACTAAATGTACCAAAAGTCTGGGATGGGGGAAATATGTTAACTTCAAACTATTGCAAACATTTAACAGTTTCACCGTTTAGTTTTGTTTGAAATTTCACCAAAATCCAGATAAAGGTGAAATTGTATTACATTTTTTACTATGAATCTACTGAGATAAGCCTGCACTGGGTGGGACTTCCTGCCACAGTACTAAACTGGTTTGAATCCGACACAGGGACTACTTTGTGTCTATAGGTAACTACACATCTGAGTGGACAAAAGTGACATGCAGAGTTCCCCCAAGGCTCCATTCTGGGGCCTCTTCTGTTTAACATCTACATGCACCCACTGGCTCCGTTTATGGAAAAAAATAAATATGTTACCGTAATTACGCAGACAACACACACATTTAAATAACCATATCCCCACTATGGTATGGAACTATTGTCCAATACAATCACTGAGCAAGTGTATCGAACAAATCAACGATCGGATATGCAAGAATTTCCTCTAATTAAACAATGACAAAAGTGAAGTAATTGTTTATGGAGCCAAGGAAGAATGACTTAAAGTAAGCGCCCGGCTTCAATCGGTAATGTAAAAACGCTCAAACCAAGCCAGAAATTTTGGTGTTGTCATCGACTCCCTTAAGAACATATTTAGGGTTAAAGGACTAGTGTCTCAGCCAAATTTGGAAAAACGTGTCCATGCCTTTATTTTTTGTAGACTAGACTACTGTCACGGTGTTAGAGTACAGATGTCCCAAAAACATCAATCAGACAGCTGCTCGAGTCCTAACTAAGACCAAGAAAGTGAATCATATCACTCCATTTCTCAGATCTTTACACTGGCTTCCCTTCCATCAAATAATTGATTTCAAAGTACTAATGTTGGTTTATAAAGCACAGAATGGTTTAGGGCAAAAATACATTTTGAATCCTCTGCTACGGTATCCACCAGACCTCTCAGTTCATCTGGGACAGGTCTGCTTTCTGTCCCAGAGTCAAAACTAAAAATGAAGAAGCAGCGTTCAGTTTGTATGCACCACATATCTGGAGCAAACTCCCAGAAAACTGCAGGTCCGCTGCAAGTCTCACGTCTTTTAAATCAAGGCTGAAGACTTTTAGGTTTGCTGCTTCCTTCACTGAACCAAATTTGCTTTTGATTCATTTCTTGCACTGCACTGTAACTTTTATAACTTGATTTTATGTATTCTATGTCCTTTTATAATGTGTTTCTGTTGCACTTTGTCTTAATGCTTCTGAGCACTTTGAATTGCCTTGTTGAATGAGAATACTAGTGGTTTTATGTGCACTGTATTATAACGGCTTTGGCAGATCCGAAACAGCCATTTAAGATAGCAAAAGATCTCCATACAGGTTCTCCGGCGCTAGGATATTGCCTTGAAACGCTTTTCTGGGAATGAGCAAGGTAATTGTTAACAAAAAGTAAAATGAGTTTCCTTTGATTAATTTCTTGCACTGCACTGTAACTTTTATGCATTCTATGTATTCTATTTTTTAACTCTATGCATTCTTTGTCCTTTTAAAATCAGTTTATTTTGCACTTTGTCTTAATGATTTTAATGTTTTGTGTAAATCACTTTGAATTGCCTGGCTGTTGAATTGTGTTCTATAAATAAACTTGGCTTGCCTTGCCTTGTATTCGTGTGGAAACTTTGCTGCCAGACTTTTAACTATTTTTTACAAGTTTTTTTTATTTTTATTTATTTATTTTTTACAGTGTCTGAAGCACACATAACACAGCAGCCGTGAGTTTTCAGAAATATGCCAGCGTAGGTTCTCGGATAAACGGCGGATTTAATTTGTGATAAGAGCACGCAAAGTTAAGGATTTTTCTGAGGCAAATGGATCTAAGACCACACTTGACATAGTTTAGGCAGTTAGATATGGAACAAGATTTATTTCAATTGTTAATTAAGTCACAATGTGATGAATGATGAAGAGGTTTGGCTCTCTGATTGAAAACGTACATACATTTTTTAAATCTGGCATATACAGGTAGAGAAAAGATCAGCGTCAAGCCCAATTTTTGATAGACCAGCATTAAGACCCAAAACCGCACAGAGCAAAATAAGCCCTGTAATAGGCAGCACATGTTTGAACAGTTTGTTAATATTCTGACAAATCTTTTATTTTTGAACAATTGCAGATACTGTTTCAACTTCCATTTACACACTCTATGTGTGTAAATTATATGTGATAGATAAATATAACTAGAATCATATACAAGGTTCAGTGCATTCCTAATGATCTTACATTTATTCCATAGAAATAAAATAAATAACTGTCCTGAATTAAGATTTTTTGAAATTATTTTTTAGATTGAGCGAGGTTCCACTTCCTTCCAAGAACTCATATAAAGCACTTCCAACGCTTCATCTCACCATGAGCCTTATTAGTCACACATCTGAGCGTGATGTTCAAATCGCTCAGACATTTAAGGCCTTTTTTGTGCAATCAAAGCAATTAGGAAATCATTTCCTTATAATCTTGCTTCACACTTTACAAGGTCATCGAGCTACTGCAGGCAAATGGCCTGTCGTGTCTCAAAATAACAAACTGTAGGTAACAACCAGGACACCAAGGTTGAGAACCATAAATAACCATAACTGTTGACTTTGTGTGAACAACTTTGATGTTTTAATCATTTGTTTTCAGTAAGAAGCCATTTGTGATTTATTTTTATTTTAATACATGAAAATTCATGTCTTATCTTGCATTGGATGATGTTGACACAAATTTATTAGGCAAAACCTTCGGAAGGCAGAGAAAAGTTCCATTCCATTAAATCCATTTTTAAATACCATAGTGTGGCTCACATGCTGTGGCCTCTGTGTTCATGCACATCACAACCTTATGAAATAAGGTCAACCTCGTGAATTAACCTCGCCTGACCTTGTGGGCAACATGCTGGTCCTTAAGATTTCGAAAGGAAATTTCTGAAACTTACTAATGCGCATTCAATACCTGTCCATCAGCACACTGACATACATTGAAGGTATCTAAGGGTTCTACAGTGAGTAGTATAACTGAAATTAATAATTTGTAAAAATGAACCACACCCAGAATAAGGCAATTCTGGAAATTGATTTCGGAAGCTTTGAGTAAGGAGAGCTTTATTATTTTTTTTTATTTTTCCTTCCAGTCCGGATGGTTCACACTATGCGGGGACATTATCTCAGTCAGCAACGGCCTTCTACGCCCGTCGTCCCTCACTCGCCACTAATCTGCTTATCCTCCTGATAGCAAACACTTTAATGGCCTCCGCTAATGGAAGCCACTTATAAAATCGACTGGTTTTGAACAGTGACGCAGCAGTGTGTTACTATTTTTAAAGGGGAGTGTGTTCAAGTGGTGTTCAAGTCAATTTCCAGAGTGGAGGACTGACTGACTGACCCTGAAATGGAGGGATGCACGGAGGGATTGTACTGGTTTTGGTCCAATGGGTGAAGAAGAGCAGCTTTTGGCAAGAATCGCAGCAGAATCTTGTTAAAAGAAGAAAATAAACACCGCTCCTTAGTTTTATTGTGTAGTATTATATCCATTTCTTGCGTTTCTTGAATACATACGGAAACATCCACACACCCACTCGCTATTTGTCTTGTGGGTTGGATAGAAGTTAGACGGGGACCCAGCAGCTTATTTGCGTTCGTTTGATTTATGATTGCACATGGTGTTTGCATTGATAGAGTGTTGGGGCTATGTAGATCAAATATACAGAGAGCCTTGCTGTGATTATGGCTATTTCCGCTATTTTTTATTTTTTTTATGAAAACAGCCTCCAGTTTTATATCTCTCCATCCCCACTCTATCAACATACACAGGTAGGCCTGGAGAATTTGCACTGACTGATAACCGCTAATAGGGGATTTGAGAAAAGATGGTATAGCTAGTGCTGCAATGCAATTAGTTACAGATTAACGATTGTCCTCATTATACTGTAATAAGTATGTTTTTTATTACTGCACCTCAGTTATAGAACCTCATTACTGTGGTTCCTGTTTAAACAACTTTACACAAACTGAGCCTAAAGGTGTTCAAAGAACTGAGCAACCGACGATTGAAAACTAACCGTGTAATGCAGTTGAATAATTTTAAGACCAAGGCAAACAACATGAAAATATTCTCATTCCGTGTATACCGTATTTCATCGCAAAGTGACCGGGGCCTCTATCTTCCTCAACGGCAGATGGTACCACGCCTTTATTGGAAGCGGCTTATTTAAGAGGCAGGCTATTATACATCCAGTTCACTCTGCTTAAGTATTTTTCACACATATTTTCGTATGAATTTTAAACCAAACTTCTTTCTGGGTGGCATGCTATGCAAACACATCTATGGTGAAAAATTTTAGAGTGCTGGTAGCACTCTAAAAGTCGCACTTGTGGTGGTAGCCGACGGGGGTGTTACAGTTTTCTGAGTTTGCATGGAACGCACCACTTCCTGCTTGGCGCGCTGGAGAGCGGGGCATTTAGCCTGAGGAGCGTTCTGCAATCTGCTACGCAGCAGTAGCAATTGGAGTAAATTAAATACATCTACAATCAAAACACACTGTTTTTATTTGCTTTGTTTGGCACCGGAACAGTTCCGCAGCGCTGGTTTTACTATATTAACCCCTGATTAGTGTAAGTGTGGATTTAAAAGTGGCCAAAGAAGTAGCAGACGGAACAGGGAAGGGCCGGCTATTCCACAGCTTTTGGGCAGCAGCAGATAAAGCACGATCATTCTTTTGCTTCAACCTGGTAAGCGGGACGGTAAGAAGCACCTGGTCAGAGGATCTGAGTGGCCTAGAAGTTGAATGGGGGGGGCGCAGGAGGTCAGAAATGTAAGGTGATCCACTTTAAAATCGATTCTAAATCCGGCGGTACATTCACACTACAATATTTCCACTGGATGTAGACCTGCGAATGATCGTTTGTCCGCTGTATTCTTTTAAAAGATCCCTTGTTGATTGACGACTGTAGTACTCATAGTGCTGTGAAGAAATTGAAGCAGTTCCACCATTTAACTGTCTATACTGTCTAGGTATTTTTGGTTTTATACCAGAGAGGTATATTTTATTGTAAACCCCAGTTTTTCCAAGCTTCTCCTTAGAATCCACCAAAATTTGTTTTGGTTTGACTATCTGTAAGACATTCTTGCTTGTGTGTTGAATGAATTCACTACACCTGTTTCCCTTCCGAACAAGTCAAAATTGGCTTGAGTTCCAGTGTAGAGTGTAACTATTGGCCTCAGTCCTTTGGGGGGTCAGTTCCCACAACAGGGAGGTCATCATGGTGCATCGCCTCGATCTAAAGCCATGTTTTAAAGGCTCCTTCATTGGCCGAGATTGCAGCGTCGCTAGAATAGAGAACCAAAGTTCCTCTTATCAATTTGTCCGTCGCAAACAGCGTATTTTGAGACAATGCACTTTGACGTGAGGCATCTAGATCAAGGGTTCACAACCTTTTTGTTGTCGTGGACCAGGACCGGGTGCTGATTGAGAAAGTCTCCCCGATACGCACAGGGCTCAGGGTTTCATTCAATTAGGAAACGGACGAAAATAAATACGTATACAATAAAAACATGCAGTTTTGCTTTGTTTGGAGAAACGGGGAACAGGGACTCTGTTCAATCAGAGTCACTGATTCACACAATCACTCTGATTGCGCAGCGAAGCGGAGATCGGTTCTGAAAAAAAATTAAATAAATTGGGTCCCAAACAGTGGGTCCGAGGCCCAGTAGTTGGTAACCTCTAATCTAGAGGGGCCCTCAGTCAGAGAGTTCCGCTGTGCTGCATGAAGCGGAAGTTATACCCTGTAAAGGGCAGAAAGGGAAGGCTCTTATCTGGTTCTCTTGCCCAGTATACACCAAAAGGACTTTCAAGATGTTAAGACAATCAGAGGGAAATCTCTTAGCTAGATGGTTGTTGATTTCGGATCACAAGGGTTTCAGAAACTTTTGTGATCGGTCCCCTCTTGCGATAATATCAGGTTGGTTTGATGGGGTCTGATGGTGTTTGATGGGGTTTCCTCCACCTAACATCAGTAAGGACCCCTGCAAAAACATGCACATATCACCATCGTCTGACCAGCGACGGACACTTGGTACCAGGTCCCCGGGCACGTCGACGAATGCTGCCCACTGCTCCTGGCTGCCCCCCCAGAGGAAGGACAAGCCAGGATGGGAGAAATGCAGAGGCCACATTTCACTGGCCTCCCCCCAAAAAGCGTGCGTGTGTGTGTGTGTGTGTGTGTGTGTGTGTGTGTGTGTGTGTGTGTGTGTGTGTGTGTGTGTGTGTGTGTGTGTGTGTGTGTGTGTGTGTGTGTGTGTGTGTGTGTGTGTGTGTGTATTTATATGCATGTGTTGTAGTGCAGTGTATCATGTGACGAATAAAGATTCTTCTTCTTCTTCTTCTTCTTATCTTAAGTAGTGGCTTGTGTGCACTACGCGATGGTACTCACTGTTCGCAGGCTGCATGGGGATAACGCAACACACACCCAAGGGGACCCCACAATGTGTGATCCTCTGTGATTATCCTTGCTAAGCCTATACTGTGAGCACTACTGAGATGGAACAAGAGCCTTTTGGTGTATCCCCGCAATAAGTTGTCTCTCATATGTAGCCGAGTGGAAATTACGTGTTCTACAGACGTCCACTGTGTGTCGCTGTCGTATTTTCCACGTCCTGTCGCTGCAGTTTTGTGACAGTATGCCCAAAGGAAATGGTTAGAAAAACATCTCTGCCCTGTGGGTCTTGTTTTCCTGAGTTAATGGTAAATATTAATTTAAAATATTATTATTAACTACAAAATACTGTTATTAATGTGTTTGTACTTTGTTTACGAGTGTTCTGTAAAATGCTTAAAAGATGTGGGATAGACATGTGCTGTTGCTGTGCCAGTGAGCCATGAGCAAACAAGGTTCAGTATAAATGTCCAGATACTCTGGCAGTAAGTTTGAATAATTCAATTGTTTAATCTACATGCTTTAAAAATTAAGTTGTAAGTATGCATCAAAACATAATTATTAAGTTAATTATTTTACAGTAATATTTTGCAGAATGATTATATTGAATGAATTTATATTAATGTCACCTACTGTGTGATCTTGAATGTGTATTTTTGTTTGTTTGTTTGTTTGTTTGTTTGTTTGTTTGATAAAGAAACAAGAAACAATAGGCAAGGAAGTCTTTGTTATTTTTTCAAAAAAAGTAAAATTTTGATTATCAAATTATTTGAACCTTTCAAAAAAAAAAAAAGGCCCAAAAATCCCCAAATTACTCAACCAGATCTCTGATTTGCTGGCTCTGTGACGGATGCATATCAGCACTGACCTTTGCTGTGTCTGTACTTGTTATGTGATTTCCCAGCTGGAGGCGTCACTCGTCAGTTATCAAGGCAAGTTGATCAATACACTTTTTCTTGGGTTACCAACATCCTCGTTGTTCCACCCGGTAGTTCAAAGGTCCAATCTTCTCTAATACTGTATAAGGATTATGCCACGTAGCAAGACATTTGACACATGGATGGAACTCCCATGATTGGGAAGGATGGACTAGATGCACTGCTTGACTGTTTGGGTCTCTACCAATGTTGTCTTTCACCACTGGCACTGACTTTTGAAACATGGATTTGCATTCCCTATGTGTGCTCGAATCAATCTGCAATAGAGATGGGTGTTCTGTCGAAGCCTCCTTAGTAATGTCCAAAAGCCCTTCAGGTTGATGGTCATGGAGCAATTCAAGGGGAGAAAAAGTCCCAGAGTAGATTTTTTTAGAATTTATTTTAGGATCCCCGCCAATTCCTCAGCTGTATCAGCCCTTTGGAAACATTCTTGCAAATGGCAGTGCAAATAGGAATGGCCGCTGCATATGGTGTGGCATAGTTCAGACTAATATATACTGATGAGCTCTTGCAAAGGAGGCACGTGTCACCTCACAATTCACTCGAGGAGAACAGGGATTAGAGGAGCATGAGAAATTTTCAAATTTTCCAGGCCTCCCTGCCCTGGCAAGAACCCGTCAATGGATCCAGTCTGCAACCAAATTCTTGGGCTTGTCCGGTCCAAGGTGAGCACCTAATACTTGGGAAACAGCATATAGGGTTCCTCCATCCAGTGCTATTTGAGAGAAGTTAAAAACACTGTTGAGACATCATCTATGTCAATTAAATGCAAGGCCTGATTGTATGTACGTATACAGTCGGTATGGCTTTAAAGGGGTGTTGTGTACTTATTTACCTCTCAGTGCAATAATGCCAAAGTTTCAAAAAAAGACAGTTAATTATGTCCAGGAAAACTGGAATAGCAATTCGGCACCTGGCCTCTTCCTGTCAAAGTTATGGCAGTAAATGAGGAAGAAATGGAGAGGGATGCAACCAGGAGGGAGAGGGTTGCGTTCAAAGTAGTTGTTGGTGGTGTGTGTGTGTGTGTGTGTGTGTGTGTGTGTGTGTGTGTGTGTGTGTGTGTGTGTGTGTGTGTGTGTGTGTGGTTGTGTGTGTGTGTTGGTGGTGTGTGTGTGTGTGTGTGTGTGTGTGTGTGTGTGTGTGTGTGTGTGTGTGTGTGTGTGTGTGTGTGTGTGTGTGTGTGTGTGTGTGTGTGTGTGTGTGTGTGTGTGTCCGACCGACCGACCGGGTTGTGGGGGTGCAAGTCCTCCAAGC
The DNA here is from genome assembly GCF_960531495.2 of Zeus faber. Lineage (NCBI taxonomy): Eukaryota > Metazoa > Chordata > Actinopteri > Zeiformes > Zeidae > Zeus > Zeus faber. Next base: position 11,732,100 of record NC_137197.1, read on the forward strand.
ATATGGAACCCGAATCACTCGCACCCCTCCTGCCCTGGTGGAGTGTTGTTCCGAGTAAGATTTGTGTGCCAGTGTATGTGTTCTAGACTTATATGAGTGGAATTGAAATTTTGGGACGGATGAGAAGCACGTAGGGGCAGGAGCGTGACGGGCAAGATTGCAGCCGCCCGCATCATCCACATCCCCACCCACATAGCTCCCCCACCACCCGTCCTGCAAACTCTAGGCGTATTGTGTGGTGTAGTATGTACGGAGTATACATTTTGGCACTAGGTGAGATAGGCGAAGAGCAACCAGATCAATGCAGGGGCGCAGCAGGCCGGGAAGCGGCTTTGCGGCTTTGGCCCCCCATCGACAAGCAACCCGCGCCAGAGCGCCAGAAGACAGTTACCCAGGCAACCCGGTGCGACGACAGGAGTCTGTCCACACTGAAGGAGACCATATGAGGAGCCTCGTGCCCAGCATACCCGGCCAGGCTCAGGCCCCCAAGTCACAGGACCAGACGAAACGTCGTTCATGGTAAGGACACGCAAGGCCCATCACCCCGCCAACCAGGCCCCAAACGAACACATGGCACGAGCTGCAGGCACACCCCAGGAGCACCGCCTATATAAAGTTTATCAACAGTCCCAGTCAGTGAAGGTGATCTGCTTTGCGGTGTCTGTGGAGACTTTCAGGACAGTGTGGAGGAAGTCTTTCATCATGTGTTCTGGAGACTCGGTGTTGTTTTCTGGGATCCCAGAAGAGATTAGGTTTGCCCCTTATATTGGATAGTCTCTTCCGTTATTTTATTATATTTTTTTAATTGTGAGATTGTGAGATGCTTCGCAGAAGTTTTAAGATCCGCGTTGTCTTTTTGCATCTTGCCGACTGTGCGGTGCGGGAAATCAAGGCTGGCTTTAATCTCAGAAATGTCTCGGAGAAGTGGGCCAAGCATGTCCAGCTTCTTGCTAATCTCATCCAAAACACTAAACTCTACAGCGCTAGATATTAGATCATCGGTATCGGTTGCTGAGTCTGCCTTCTTCCTTTTCATCGATTCTTCCTGTCCTGGTCCACTTCCATCATGTACTCGTTATAATAATAATCAATATAATCTTTGAGGTCCTCCACTTTGGTTTCGATTTGTACTCACTTCCATCTTCTCAGATCACAGCATTCTCCCGGCTCCAAACTCCACTCTTTCATTGAAGTACGACTAGATGAGAATAAAAATTTTATTCTACATTTTTTGAATTACAGATTTACACTTCATGGAAAAGGATATCTATGGCATGATCGAAACTGCTGAAAGCAGATTATAATTGTTGTTAAAAAAAAAAAAAAAAAATGTTATATCAGTGGTATATGATCCCTCTCATCATTGGGGATGTATTTCAGAGACACAGCGTTGTGCGACTGTACTCTTTCTCTCTCTTTCTGAATCCCCCTCCAATCACTTATAAGAAGAAATGCATATGCAGTGAAGGGGGGGGGGGGGGGGGGGGGTGAGCATGGAATGAATCTTTCGGCAACTGTAAATCAAAGAAGACAGGCACTCACCAGGCTGCCTTTAATACTCAGCACCTCTCCCGGCTGCACAGTATTACATTTAAACCACTTCAGAGAACATTTGTTCCAAGACACATATTCAGACTATATGTCATACTTACTCTACATGCAAGGACCTGATTTATACACCTGAGTTGTCTGGGTCCATCAAATGAAGAACCCTTGCCTTCCAAAAGGCAAGAACTGCCCGAGCAAGACAGTCGGAGCTGTTCTTTGTCATCGCACGATACGGTATAACAACCCTTCACAGGACTGACTGAATTTCAAGAAGCTCCCGAGCGTTCTTCTGAGGGAAAGCTGCAAAGGGAGAAAAGCGTGTGTGATCCCAGGTGACTGAACAGGTCCACGGTAAAATTGCAATAATTAGCTGCTTTCACCCAGTGCGTGACCTTTGCCCATCTGTGGAACGGTGCTGCCTTTAATTTGATAAAGTTTTGCAGACTAAAGCAACCCTTCTTGCTGATACCAGCATGCTGGGAATTCTGTGTACGCAAGGATATTTTTATTTCCAATATGCACAGCGGTACTTGCAAACCCCGGCGAGTAAATAAGGCGTAATTTATTACTGATACAAGTTATCAGCTTCAAGTTCTTCACCCCAACTTTGTTTCTGAAAATGTTCACAAACTTTGGTGCACGTCAGTGGGTTATGATGACACTTGAGCAAGCGAAGGCATTGCTAACATTCATTTCATTCTTAAATCAATATTGTCAAAAGCTAAGGTATTTATAAGCATATTAGGAGTCGGTAGAGCTCTGCGACATGAATGTAATTCCAAGGTAGGCAATTGTAAAGTGCCTCTCTATTTACATTAAGATGTACTCTTTCTTTTGCAAGGTAGTGCAACATGATGACATGAGCTTCTCAATTTTTAGTCAAGCTCATCTGTGGTACGGTTACAGTTCTAGAGGCCTTCACAAGACCACATCAAATAAATTGTAAAATAAATGTACATCAAAATAAACCGTGTGACCATGACAACCTCATACAGAATGTGCAGCATCCATAAGGTGTTACCATGGCTCAATGCTGGGCTTCCCATTTATCAACAGGGTCAGAAATAATATCCATGTGCATCTCTATGCAGTAGTAGATGCGACTGCTATGGAAATATGATGTATAAGATAAAAAAAGGGTCCATCCATCTGAATCCTACTTGAAAGATGTCCATTGCAATCCAATGTCATTCTCTAACGTGCAATCACTTCCAAACAAAAGAAACCAACCTTGCATCCAGCCACAGTTTGAGAAGCAATGGCAGATTCCCCTGTTATGAGAGCGCCACCTGCTGCCCTGAAGTGCCTCTAGCACCCATGCGATACAGGATCTACAGTGCCTGCTAATGTTCCCTCCAACACCCACCCCGCCTCATTCCCATGTAATAATTCACCTGTGCTTTGTTCCTCCCAAGGTGCAAAGTTGCTTCAGCTGTTTCGAGACAATTTATAAAATGAATGTCTCTGAGTCTGATATAGTTATTGTATGCTTTTAATAAATCATCCACCATCTGCTGGCTGTTACCCCATCACTGGGAGGGGAGATGCAGCGTGCGCACACAGTCTTGTCGCCAGTCACGTTGAGGCATTGTTTTAAAGATGGAGGAGAATATACTGAGGCGTTTTGAGTCAAACAGAGAATAGAGTGGTACTCAGACTTGGAAATCTCACGGTAATTGTGGTACAGCAGCCATGGTTTAACAAGCAGCCTTTTTTTTTTTTTTTTCAAATCTCATTTTACTTCATGACTCATCCTTGACTCACACTGTTTTTGCTGCTGTGACCCAGGAATTTCCCTCCGGGGCTTAATGAATTGTATCTTATCTTGTCATACGGCACCATAGAACGCTTAATAGAGGTGTGTACTAAGTCAGACAGAGGAATAGACAGAGTTTGTATCGAGTTCTTCAGAAAACATACTGTATTCTGAACCGAAATGCTTGATTATTGAGATACAAGCAATGAACTTGTCTTTGTGCAGACCTTCTGTCACAACGCAGAATATCGTCTCATCGGGGAGACTTGGTCATTACTGTTTAAATAGGACTTTTTTGAAAGTTTGGAATTGAAACTTAGATCAACGTGGTTTTAGAGGTTGATACAGTGTGAAGCAGACATAGAACAGTGTGTTTCTTACTCGTGGCAGTGAGACATGGTGCTTCAGCCGCTCTCATGCATCTAATAGCAGCTGAGTGACTTAAAGGGGGCCGCTAATTTGCGGCATTTATCACATGATGGATCAGCACTGCCGCGTCGGGAGACCTACGAGGACCCCAGACGGCGTTCATAAATCTTCCTTCATGCATGGAACCACAAACGCATTACGTCTCTTGTTTTGCAACGTGAAATTAACTGTTAAATGTGATGGAATACACAGTGCCCGAGTGTTTTTCAATCTAACACGGGCACTGGTTTGAACTCTGAGATAAAATTATTTATTCACAACAGCAGTGTAATTAATATAAAGCAAACTTGGGAATTTAGTTTTATTTGAAGTTGAGTTTTATTTGAAAGTGTATCAAAATGCGTGATTGGTGCAAAAAATACAGAAAAAACAAAGATGAAAAAGTGCTAAGTACTGAAAAAAACGCTTTATAAGACAGGCCGCGTTTTAAAGTGTAACTTCCCATCACTTACCGTGTGTTTTCCCCAAGCTTACAGTGCTACGGCCTAGTATGAATCATATATGCATATGTACAGTATATAATAATAATAATAATAATAATAATAATAATAATAATAACAATAATAATAATAATAGTTATAATAACAATAATAATAATAATAATAATGGTTATATGTTTATAATAATATTTTTAATAAAAATAATATAATAATAATAATAATAATAATAATAATAATAATAATAATAATAATAATACAATTCTTTAATAATGATCATTATTATTATAAATAATAATAATAATAATAATAATAATGAATATAAAAACAAAATGCTTTTGCCCTCTCATGGCAGTTGTGACAATCATTTTTTTATGCATGTGAGTTGGGCCGGCAGGCTTCACCCAAACCCCAGGTGTGCAGTCTGTGCACTAAATGTGAAAATATTAAGTGAAAATGTCTGAACCACAGTCTGCCGTGGTTAATCCATCTAATTTGATAGTTTACGCGGAATACTCACGACTACCATCACCATCAATTAATGGATTTAAAACAATATATATATGAACTTTTTTGAAGTGTTATCAAGAAAAATATAAAATGATAATAAAGCAAATATCCCGACAAGCTTACAAACTATGTCATGACATTTGTAATAAATCCACACAGACATTGATCATTGACTACATGATATAACAAATTCATACCTGTATCAATAATAACAGAAAGCATAACAACATCTACCACTTGATTTGAGTACAACAAATGAACACATAGATCAATGAACACATCCATGGCGGTAGAGATCCAGGAAAAAAAAAACACATTTGACCTACAACGCCATAAAAACGCCATCTGATATTGTAGAGTCTTCAAACTTTCACCAGTTTGAGTAAAAATAATTAAGTATTACAGTTATATGGATTACTGTGTGATATAATTCATAATTCATATGGGTAAAGTTGTGTTTCAAAACATGCAATGCATTGTCAAAATGATCTTTATGGAATGTGTTCTTCAAAATTTGATGACTTCAGTCAGTCCTGCCTTGGCCTGTCCTTGCTTAATGAAGAGAAAAGTTTTGGAGAGTTTTATAACCAAATTAACCCTTGTTTTTATTTATTTATTTTTTTTTTATTTTTTTATTTTTTTTATTTTGAGGAGATCCTCTTGTCAAGTGTAGCCAGGATGAGGGGAGCCTCTTTCTCGCAGTTCAACACTGTAGGCTTAAAACAAAGATGTCTATGGCCAAACAGAAAACCTGGTGTTGTGGGCCCCATGGTAATAAACATTGTTCCATCTGGTGCTCTCAGTTCAGTTCAAAGTGCAGGGTTCTGGACACTCTGACCAGGTCAGATTGAGGTAATCCAGTTCACGGAAACTGCACGCTACACACTGGACAAATTTTATGAATTTCTGTAATTTGTTTTATCTAGTTCTCACGGCATGTCTGGTGGCATGGATGTGCTAAATAAATTACCGTGACTAAAAGAAGGCCTTCTGTTCGGGATTCTAACCAGAGGGGAGCTACACTCTCGCTGAGGGGACGATTTAGAACTTAATTTTTTTCTGTTGATATGTTACATTTACAATTTAAGCGTAGTTTCCTGTTTTGTTCTACTTGTTTTCTGTTACTGTAATTAATCATTTTATAACTGCAGTTTAATTTTGATTGCCATGTAAAATTGTAAACCCTTCTTTTCTTAGTTAAGATAAGTTAAGAGTTAAGATATTTTGTTCTTATGACAAAATATGTAGCGTATTTATATTGTATAATATTAGTCTTTATATAGTTAAGATGTTATAAATTGTAATCATGTACAATGAAGTGTTCATATTGTTCAAAATGTAGTTGAAGGCTGTTGTTAATGACATGTTGCATGGTTTGTGACATGGAAGGTAAATGAACCAAAACAGCTTTGTCTTGGGTCCTGTATTGTAACGTCAGATGGGCTTAGGTCCTGTAATGTTTGACAGTGTTTACTGTGATCATTTGTTTTCACTGGGTAATTATACAGTCAGAATCGGAGTGAGCACATACCTTGTTGTCTCTGAGTACTTACAGAGTAGTACTCTGTACTTACAGAGTAACAACGGGATAACAGTGGACACTTCATAATCCGGTCCACCCATTGTTGTTACTCTGTACTTACAGAGCAAGTTCTCTGATATACATATGTATATTATGACATAACTGTATTAGCTGCCCATTATGAGTTGCTGCAGTGCCCTACAAACATGCCTGCTAGGAGATAATTTTCCAAAGTATAGACCCATTTCTCGACTTGTTTTTATTCAAAATCATACAATGAAGTAGAAGACATAAGCATAATAAATCCCTGGAGTGTGGGGGAAGCTTGCCTGCCGAACTGGCATGAAAAATTATTGTCACAACTACAATGAACACAGGGAAAAAGCATTTGTTTTTGTTGAACTTCATCCATATGCATTTATGATTCATATGGGGAAGTTACAACTAAGTTTTGGGAAATTACACGGTACAAGTCGGAAAGTTATACTCTGAATCTCCAAGGAAGTTACACCGTACGTTCTGGGAAACGACACGGTATGTGGTGGGAAGTGTAACCAAAAACACACCACTGACAGACTGGTGCAGAAGTCCTCAAAATAATAAAACACAGCACTCCCAAAGAAATAAGATGGCACCGTGCAAGTGGCAGCCAATTACTGCAGCTCTGTAGCCTGGGAACCAGACAAATCTGCAGCTCATGTTTCATTTGCTCTGCAGAATACGTCTGGCACCCCCCTTCCATTCAAACCGATTTCCACCGAAATTGAAAATTAACTGAGAGATTCCAGACTAATATACATTTTTGAATTGGTCTGGCGATGCCAAGCTACTAGCTCTGATCACAATGTTTGTGAATGATAGATAGTGCAATCCTGGGCACATCAGTGTTAAAGAGCAACGCTGCACAAGGGACATTGAGCTTCTGGCCATGAGCATTTGGTCGGAGAACACTGTGCCGACCACAAAGGTACAGTGTTTCTCCAATTACAAACCCGGAGTCACCCCTGAGGTAAAGGCCATGCTGAATGAAAAGCACAGAGTTTTTAGATCTGGTAACAAACAGGAGTTAAGGAGAAGTGCTACAAAAGGGAACTTAAAAAGAAAATAAGGAAAGACAAGGACAGCTACAGGAGGAAGACGAGAGAGCATCTACAATGATAAAATGCAAGAGAGGTCTGGAGAGGTCTGAAAACTTGAGTCATAGCAAAGGCCGTGGCAGGGGCCCAGAATCTGGACTGGGCAAATAAACTGAATTTGTTTTTCATCAGATTTGATTCTGGCCACACTCCCACCCCCAGTCAGCTGCAACCACGTCAGACCGGAAGCCTTAACTTGTCACCTGATGAAGACCATGGAGAGAATCACACTCAACCACCTCTGTCCCCTGGTGAGCTCAAAGCTGGTCCCCCTGCAAATAGCTTAACAGCCAGGCATTGTGGTGGATGACGCAGTTATCTATCTACTGTACAGATTCCTCTCACACCTTAAGAACATTGAGAGCAATGTGAGAGTCATGTTTTTGACATTTCTAGTGCCTTCAATACAATACAGCCATCGCTGCTCAGTAGACTAACACCTTGCTGCATGGACCACCATCAAATACCTCACCAACAGACCACAGAATGTGAAGCTTTATGACTGTGTGTCTGATGTGGTGGTTTTCAGCACTGGGGCCCCACTAGGGCCCCACAGGGTATTGTGCTCTCTCTCCTTTTCTGTTCACCCTGTTCACATCGGACTTCAGACATAACACAGTCAACTGTCAACTACAGAAGTTCTCTGATGATGCAGCCATCGTTGGATGTGTATGAGAAGGGAACAAACAGGAATACAGGGAGGTCATCAAGGACTTTGCCAACTGGTGTGAGATAACCACCTTCACATAAACGCAAGCAAGACAAAGGAGATAGTGATAGACTTCCAGAGGAAGATGCCCGTAACTACACCGGTGAACATCCAGGGATTGGCTATAGAGATGGTGAGATGGAATACTGATAATGTATAGAATACTGATAATGTGGTGATAATGTGGTCAACACCCAGGTACAAATACCTGGGTGTTCACCGCAACAATAAACTGGACTCGTCGGACAACACGAATATCCTGTACAAAAAGGGCCAAAATCGTCTTCGTTTGTTGAGGATATTGAGGTCCTTTGAAGTGTGCAGGAAACTACTAAGAACATTTTATGAAACTGCTGTGGCATCGGCAATCTTCTATGCGGTGGTATGCTGGGGAAGTGGAAGCACTGAGAGGGACAGAAAAACACTCAATAAAACTGGTTAAGAGAGAGAGCTCTGTCCTGGACTGCCCTATGGATTCCATAGGGGAGGTGGGTGAGAGGAGGATGTTAGCCAAACTGACGTCAATCATAGACAACCATTCTCACTCCCTGCGTGAGATTGTGGAGGCTTAAGCCTGGTTCATAGCTACCGTAGTGTTGTTTAGTGCGCGCACCATAAACGACGCCATTGCAGCGCTCGCGACAGCGTCCCCCCGCGTTTTTCAAGGGGGCGCACACCTCCCAATTTTTGGGACTCCGCACCTTGCACTTCAGGTAATTCAAGATGGACGCATCTGAAGGAAGGTGCGCAAAGAGGTCCGCGGGTACAATCTGTACGATCCATCCATGCACAACCAAGAAGATAGTGCCGTCGCTGATTTGGACTATTTTAATACCTCAGGAATTCTTCGTAATGTTTACACCGACAATTTGCAGAAACTCACGACTATATATATATCTTCTTTTTTTTCCTCTCTTGTTGTCTGCTCCCGCTAGGGGTCGCCACAGCAGACCATCTGCTTCCAATACCTGCTGTTCTGCGCATCTTCCTCCTTTACACCAACCGCTTGCATGCCCTCCGTCACCACATTCATAAACCTTCTCTGTGGCCTCCCTCTTTTCATCTTCCTCCCTTACACCAACCGCCTGCAGGTCATCCCTCCCCACATCCATCAACCGTCTCTTTGGCCTTCCTCTTATATATACTGTATATTTTAAAAAACTGCAATGACTACAATAAATAAACATACATTTAACACTTTCTATTTTAATTTTACTGCTCTTTTCTAGTTGTTCAGATCCTTCCGTCTGGACTTCTTTGTAATGTTCACAGTTCTTTCAGTTTCCCCTGGTGGTTTGTGTACTGCGCCCCTTGTGTTTCAGGAAAATGTCACAGCATCTACATGGCAATGCGCAACTATAAGGCAAGGCAAGGCAAGTTTATTTGTATAGCACATTTCAACGACAATGGAATTCAAAGTGCTTTACATAAAACATAAAAAGCATTAAGACAAAGTGCCAAGAAACCCATCATGAAAGGACATAGAATAAGATAAAAAACAGAATACATAGAATGCGTAACACATTATGAAGTTAAGAAATAGAATGCATAAATCAAGTAAAAGTGACAGTGCAGTGCAAGAAAAGAATATTTGGTCTAGTAAAAGGCAGCGGCAAACATAAAAGTCTTCAGCCTTGGTTGAAGAGGTGACAATTTTGGCAGACCCCAGATAAACTGAGATGTCTGGATGGTTCCTAACGTAGCAGAAGATCAGAAAAATGTTTTTTGGCCGTAAACAGTTCTGTGATTTATAAACCAACAGTAGTACTTTGAAATCAATTCTATGACAGACAGGAAGCCAGTGCAAAGATCTGAGAACTGGAGTGATATGATCTACTTTCTTGGTCTTAGTGAGGATTCGAGCAGCAGGGTTCTGAATCAGCTGCAGCTGTCTGATCGATCTTTTAGGGAGACCTGTAAAGACATCGTTACAGCAGTCAAGTCTACTAGAAGATGAATGCATGGACAAGTTTTTTTCAAATTCTGCTGAGACATAAGTCCTTTTATACTTGATATGTTCTTAAGGTGATAGTAGGTGGACTTTGTAATAGTTTTAATGTGGCTGTTGAAATTCAGGTCGGAGTCCATGACTACACCAGGATTTCTGGTTTGGTTTGTGCTTTTTAACATTATCAATTGAAGCTGAGCGCTGACATTTAGCCGTTCTTCCTAGGCTCCAAAAGCAATTACTTCAGTTTTGTTTTTGTTTAATTGGAAAAAGATTCTGGCACATCCAATCGTTGATTTTTTCAATGCACTAGCTCAGTGATTGTATTGGACCATAGTCCCCTGGTGATATGGTTATGTCAATGTGTGTGTTGTCTACGTAATTATGATAGCATATTTTTGTTGTTTTCTCATAATCTGAGCCAGTGGGAGCATGTAGATGTTAAACAGAAGAAGCCCCAGAATGGAGCCTTGGGGAACTCCGCATGTCATTTTTGTCTGCTCAGATGTGTAATTAACTATAGACACAAAATAGTCCCTGTCCTTTAAGTAGGATTTGAACCAGGTTAGTACTGTGCCAGAAAGTCCAACCCAGTTTTCCAGTCAGTCTAGAAATATGTTGTGGTCAATCGTGTCAAAAGCAGCACTGAGATCCAGTAGTACTAAGACTGAAATTCTGCCAACTTTCAATGCTCGATCTCTCTGGTTGCAGTTATAACAGAGCCTTTCAGCAGCTCCTTCAGCAACAGACTGCTACACCCTTATCCTTAGTTTAGACGGCAGTTCGATTTTTCAACACCAGCATAAGATAATGTAACACTGTTGTCTCTGTCACCATCACCCACCACTTACAACATCACAGCTACTTTGCACTATTTATCTCAGGTAATTGCAATTACCCTTTGCAATTATCCATCACGGTCATTTCTGTATATGTGAAAGATGTATATAGTGTATATAGTTTTTATTTTTATTTTATTTTCATTGTATTCATTATTTTACTTTTTATTTTTATGTATCACTGAATCACTCTTTTCCTCTACATTTGACCCTTGAGCGGCTGTAACAATCTTTATCTTATCTTGATGAAACTTTGCTTTATTCAATACATTTATTTTACTTGCAAGTTCAAACAGTGTGAAATCAAGTAATCTCAAAAGAGCTTCTATGATGGCAGAAGCATGTATGTGTATGTGCCTATGTTTGTTTGTTTAGTAATTGTGAAATAATTTGCCAAACACACCAAGTCCAATATGTGAGATGAGTCAGTCAACAAATAATGAACCGGGTGTCCTCTCCGACCTGGAGCGATAGTGTTTTCTTAAATTATCTCAGCCTGGCTACATCAAAGCAGCCATGAAGTTACACAGCTCTGCGCTCATTGTGCTTATTGCACTTTTTGCGTCACTTTGCAACTGCGGTAAGTGAAACGTCTATAGGAATATTCCTTCAATGTTTTCCTTTATTCAGTATCTGACTTAATTTTTGAGGTCACAGCTGACCCTCGAGCGTAGCGTATTAACAGCAGCTTCCTATCAATTATTTGCTGAGCTCTCATCATCTATTATCCAGAATTATTATCGTGGGTAAGTTAAACATGCATATGGATTAAGAATTCAAACCATTTTTGCTTGCGATTTTTCTTGCCGCGGTGTATTTTTTTTTAGCTTCCCCACATAATCAGGGTCACATCTTACAGCAGAGACAGTATTTACCTTGGCTTTATCCATTAACTCTCTCTCTGTAGACAGATTTTTCTCACATCCTTTTTAAATCTGTATACTAAGCAATCATCTGGGAACTCAAACTGCAAAACGTACTTGGCTTTTTTTTCCCCCTCACTTTGATATTAACTTGTCATTTTAATTGGTGGTTTGATTGGTCAATTACTTTAACGGCACTTGCTCATCATCAGCATCAGTCGATGCTTTTAAACAGTGACAGTGTCCTCAATTGATAAATTCCTTTTGGAAATCCGGGGGGTTTTCGAGGGGTTGTTTAAAAAAAAAGTGTTTATGAGTGTTTTTGGGAGGTAATGGTGCAGTGAGGATAAGGGATATAAACTAATGATGCAAGGAGAATGTTTGGGAATCATTATTTATGTGTTCTGTGTTATTAATGAATTACTCCCACTGTGTAGACTGTTCAAGTGACAAAATTCTGGTGCCACCAGGTGTTTTTTCATACTCCAAAGGGTTATTATCAACCCCCGCGGAGGGTAAAATGCACAACCCGGTATGACGCTTTTTCATGCTCATAGTCACGAAAATGTATCTATTGAATCCTGTCCCGGAGCACGATTGTCTGACTTTTTTTGTGCTATGCAGAACAAAAATTTTAACTTTCACATTGGGAGATTTTATTCAACTTTAGCGATGGAGGGGGGGGGCGCAGATACGTACAGTGCACCCTGTAGTTACTTGCAAAAAAGTGTAAATGTGGTGTATTATGGATACTCCTCAAAAACTAAAACTAACCACGTCTTGTATAAAACGTACTCCACCCTGGGTAGGTGGCCTCTGGACATTTAAAGATGTCCTTAATTATATACCTTAAAAGCATGTATTTAGCAGAATTGTATTGCTTTTTATAAGTACATATTATTTGTTTTTTAGTGGTCCTCGAGGATGGTTTGATACGGCATTGATTTTGTTTGTAGATGACGACCTGCGGTTCGCCTCTTATTACGGGGACCATATGGTGCTGCAGAGGTCCCCGGAGCGAGCCGTGCTGTGGGGCTACGGCCCCGACGGAGCCCGGGTCACCGTCTCTGTGACGGGGCCCACAACGCAGACCGCCCAGCCGGTCAGTGTCACACAAGGTGAGGACTGAGCTCTACATGAACCCTGGGCAACCAAATTTGGGCCATTGTCAACCATCCTGGCACAGTCCTGTTGCCCCGTTGTGGGCAATGATAAGCGTGGGAGACCAAACCTAACTCTAACCCAAAGCATAGCTCCTGAACCAAAAAAATGCCCAATAAAACCCCAAAACAAACAAACTAGACTTCAGTCATCAGTCCATATCCCCGCCTGTAAACACAATCATCCTCCACAATCATCATAGCTCGGGGTCCCAAATGCCAAGGTGAACCAAATATCACTTTTCAGTTATGGAAATGTATTGAAAATGATTGAAAGTGATTTTCTAACACCTAACAGGCGTCTGGCGAGTTACCCTTGAGCCGGTCAAAGCCGGGGGTCCGTACAATGTGAGCGCTGCCCTGAAGAACCAAAAGGTCCTTCTGACAGACGTGTTGTTTGGAGATATCTGGCTGTGTGGAGGGCAGAGCAACATGGCTTTTACAACGACCCAAGTGAGTGCGATCGACCGCATTGATACACTCGTCTTAACAAGGAGAAATTGACCAAGGATTCTAATACAATAAATTGAGTTGAAAAGACGGAAATTCAATTTGCCCTTTTCCACGGATAGCAGAATATTTTATGGATGGCGAGGGGACTTTGATTAATTAGCTGATTTACTGTTGAAAAAAAATAACAAAAGAAAACTAACCAATTAATCGCACAATGTGATTAATAACGATAAAACGCCTTGAAATTAAAACGAATGTAATGGATTTAAAAAAAATTGAAAACACCTACTATCCCCTGTGGACTTCAGAGCTGCTATTTAGTCTCTTTGTCATAACCAATGGCAGCCAATGTGAAAATAAATAACTAAGACATCAATGAGATGTTGTAATTGTATCTGAATTTATTGTTGTGCATTTACTTTAACAGATGTTCAATGGCTCCAAGGAGCTGGCCCTGGCATCTCAGTACCCCCAGATTCGTATCTTCATGGTCGCCAAGAACCTAAGTGAGACCCCGGTGGATGACCTGGGTCCAGTGGATCTGCCTTGGTCGGTGCCCACAGCAGGTAGGGTGCTTTTCAATGTTTTTAGTTTAACCATCTGGCCCAGTCCATAAGTATACGGATATTTTTGAAAAACATTATTTTCTCTGCATTTTGACCTCCCGTCCACACAAAAACGCAGTTTTAGGTCATTGGAAACTGAGGTTTGTCGAGTCCCCAGGATGCAGATTTTTCGAAACTCTCTTTTCTGTGTACTCCTGTATAAAAAGTAAAACAAGACTTTCTTGAAAACGCTGGCGTCAGGGTCTCAACTCGCAACCTACAAAGCGACGGCCAACGACAATTGTGTTGTTCTCCATGTCTCCATGAAAAGTTGGAAAGTCCTGTGGAATGGCGTCTATGCAGTATGGTGGATGAATATTATGAAGAAGCTCAATATGCATGCTCCAAATGCTCTTCTGTGGTGTTTGACATAGTTTTATGACATATTATCAACCCCTACTGGCCTGGCGTGCTTATGTGAGCGTTGGACAGAGTGTGGACGAAGAGATTTTATTTTAACAGAGGGGGAGAGTTGTTTTTTTGAAGTTAATTATGTATATTGCCTAAGAATGTAGCCTAACAGGTGGACCTTCTTGCAGGGAGTTTGGCACAGTTCTCCGGGATTTGCTGGGTGTTTGGACGCTACATCTATGACAGCGTGAAGGCCCCCGTGGGCCTGGTGAAGTCCTGCTGGGGGGGCACGCCCGTAGAGGCCTGGTCCTCTCTGACGGCGCTGCAGCGGTGTCGCCTAGAGAGGTGTGAGGCTAAGAAGACGCTTATTTCTGATTTTTCTGATTTCATTTTTATTCATATTTACAGTATTGTTTCCCTGACTGTTGCTAAACCCCTTACGTGTTGTCCCAGGTTTGCCCCCTCGCCCTTTTATCCCCAACATAAAAACGCTGTCCTATGGAATGCAATGATCCACCCACTTCTAAAAATGACTCTGACCGGAGCCATCTGGTACCAAGGTAATTGTCGAGTTTTTTACAGACACCCCACCAGTTTGGGTTGTAAACATTAACAGCTCAAAACAAAAACGTGTCTTTATAACCTGAAAGTTACAATTTGTGTTCCACTACCTGCCAATTGTTCAATCCTTCCGACATAAAAACATTGGAAAGACGCATCTACGTAAGAAGGATCTACCTTGGAAATTCACTCATTAACTCGTTTTACTAAAGTTCACCACTTTGAAAAGCTGAATAAATGTGTTTTGCTTGTTTTGGAAATGTCTCCCTTAGGTTCCCCTGACAGTCATGTGCCTCTCTTATCTTTCCCTCCGAAGGCGAGAGCAACGTGGTTTATCACCAGGACCAGTACAGCTGCTCCTTCCCCGCCATGATCGACGACTGGAGGACGGCTTTCCACCAGAGCTCTGGCGGACAGACAGCCTTAGACTTTCCCTTCGGATTTGTCCAGGTACGGAAATACATCATGAAATAAAAGACAATACGTCAATAAAACAATTACGCTCATATGGATGACTCACACCTTTGTGTCAATCAGAAGTTGCCTTACAAGGCAACTTTTGATTGACACAAAGGTGTATTGTATTGATTTTGATTGATTGACACGTATTGACACTAATCGATAGAAATGTTTAGCCAAGTGGCCCTTATAGGCCACCATAGGAGAACGCTTCAATTTTTAATTTAAAGGTGCTACTCTGGCCATGTTAGCCATGTGGGACTCCACCAGCTGATCTATTTTATTGCGTGAGCGATCGATTTATATCTCTCTACATGACACTGTGTGTCCCCTTGACACTAATAAGTAAAAGCACACAGACACATGTCCCTTGGAGAAGGCTTACTTTAGGCTGTAAACATGTGGTGAAGATCAAGGTCATCAAAGTGGAAAAACACAAACAAATGAAAAATACAAACTCACTGTTTCCGCAAGGACAATGCAAAAAGTAAATAAGGAGGATGCAGATTACTTCTAAAGCCTATCAGAATGAGTTTCTTCCACCAAGTACTACATTTTGATATACAACACATTTTTTCATGGTGAGTATTGCTGTTTCTCTACGGACAATTTGCATAAAAAAAGTTAAATACAACTAAAGAAATATGTAAAAACGAAATAAAATACAAATTAAATAAAAACAATAATAATAAATAAAGCTGCGGGCAGCAGTACACGGGGTCCAGTTAAGTTGCGTAAGGTACGTATTAGAGTTTTCCGAGTTTCCAGAAAACACACCAGCATTTTGTATCAACAACAGTTACAAATTTCTGACTTCCCACTACTCCACGATTCTACAATTCCAATACTTCACTAATTTCTGCTTAAAATAAAGACCAATGTCGATTAAATGTGGACCACAGCACGCGATGGGCGAAGCGAGACTTGGTTGGGTCGCACTGAGTAATACATTTGTCAATAAATGTATAAATAAATATATATGTCCATAAATGTATAAATAAATATACAGTATACATACATAAATGTGGCAATATATGTATAAAATATGCATTAAATACATGCACATATAAAATAAATACATGTTCCTTGTATTTAATTGTTCATGGTTATTGTTACCAGTAATTAAAATTCTGGAAGTTTGTATACATTGATATCTCTGGAATGTCTATAAATTCCGACAGTGATGTTATTGGGTTTTTATTTTGTAGAACTTACTCTGGTGCGTGTCACTTGTCTTCAGAAGCGTATATATTTATGACGTTAAATATGCTGCGCTTTGTTTAACTCAGTTGTCTTCTGTCACTTTGTAACTTCCTATGGTTAAGACTTGGTATCTTTTTTCCTTTAGTTAAAGTCCCATCACGATTACACATGTGCTTGACAGAATCTTGGTAGGGTTTGGGTCACTGACTCACGTGATCGGTGTACTCTGTACACAAACTCCATCCACAATACTGAACCGCCCATCTGGATGAAACTCTGATGATGCCATGTTGGAACTGCACAGAATACACATCTTATTCAGACTGTCTGTGGGTTCGTCGGATCCATGACGTCCATGAAAGTTGGATGTCAGTCCCATCTACACGTGCCGCCATCTTGTTGGGGGCCCGGTTGTTGAACAACCACGAGACTGAAATGCTATCACGTGACCTGCGCAAGCCTTCATTTGCACATGTCCAAGCGTTTCACTGATGACAAAAATTACAGCTTTTGACTAAATTATTCCACAATAATGGACCGATTGGCATCAAACTTGGACAACGGCATGTTGGGACTGCCTCGAATACACATTTTATTCATCTTGTCTGTGAGTACAGCAGATCCAAGACATCCTTAGACCACTGACATCAGTTTTTCATAAAAAAAAAAACAATAGGGACCCCTAATAATTTTACACATTTCAGGGGAATGGCCCTTTTTACTGGTCTATATTGACAAAAGATGAGGTTTACTCGCCCACGTTCAAATAAATAAATTATTATTATATATTATATAATTATTACTTTCACTCAATTATATTACAAAAATTATAAAAATATAAATGTATCTATTATAAAAATGTCCTACATTTTCAACAATTCGCACTAGATTTTTATATTTATTTATAAATAAAATGTAATTTAACATAATATATTATTATATGCAACATTTCCCCATAAATCAAGTGCCATCCCACTCAAACATAAATTTCGGTGGGAATTTATTTCTCTATAAATTGTGTACCGTTGCTGCGACACTCACACACCCTCACACACCCTCTCCGTGACATCTCCGCGTTCTGATTGGCTGACAATATATTCTAGTAAAGTTACGATCGGCATTAAAAGAAAACGCAAATTGCAAAAATATAAATGACGGCCCACCTTCGCCCCCGAGCCCTACCAAGCCGACCCGGAGCCGTTCGCGGTGCACCACCGGCGGAGGAAACGCGCCCGACGGGGGCCGGCAGAGGCCCGGGCGGAGTTCCCTAACGAGGGGATAGACCGATCAATAGTCAAACTCAACGCGTAAAAGTAAAACTAGGCGTGGGACGGAGGATGAAACAAGAGGACAGAAACAGCCAAGGCGACGGGGACACTAAAAGACATAATGAAACAACTGATTGTGAAAATGGCTCTGCCGGCCTGAGCTGCAGAGGGATTAAACAACCCAGAAAGACGATGGCCTGGCGATTGGCCTGGGCCGTCCAATATAGCGAACCCGCTTGTGATTTCGAGGTTGGAAACGCTCATTTCGATCGATTTTCAATTTCGAATAGGATCCGTAACACCCCGTCCCTACTCAAAGGTCATCAGTAACATCTTTAAAACGTAATAGATAGGACGCGTGAAAAGCACAACGCATTTTTCTTTCAAGTGAGCTTCAGTTGGTTTATAGCCTAATGTGTCCATCATGTCAGTTGAAATATGAAATACCAAATCCAAAATCCAAGCGCTTTGACGTTCAGCGGTACTTAAAAATACTCTGACAAATCCAGCGCGAGAAGACGGGGAGGGAGGGAGGGAGGGCTTATGCCCCCTTCTTCTTTACGCAGATTCAAATAAATCCCCAGAAATAACTCGACAAACAGCCAAATAAGGAGCCCGCGGTATTGTCTCCCGCTTAATTCTCATCACCGTGAATCCCACAAAGGGAGTGTCCTACCTGACTCCAGATTTTTTAGGAGGGAGAATTGAAAGAGGATTTAGGGGCTTGTTGTGAGCCGATACGGGATGAAACAGCTTCCTTTTTTATTTGTATTCGCCTGACGTCGAAAAACAAAAGCACTCGCCCTGACGTGTTGTATTTTCCTTGTAACCGCACTGAGAAAAAATAAAATAAAATAAAGACATCGCACTGGAAACACCGTTTGACTCGAGACTCGGCTCCGCGCAGCTCTCCACCTTTGAAAAGGACTCCAGAAACGAAGGGTTTCCCAACATCCGCTGGCACCAGACGGCCGACGTCGGCTTCGTTCCCAACCAGAGGATGAACAGAACCTTCATGGCGGTGGCCATGGACCTGCCGGACGAGAGCTCGCCCTATGGAACGTAAGGACACTTTGAAGGAATGCGTGAATTCACGGTCCGCCGGCAACGAGCAACGATGCCGTTGCAAACTCCCTTTCAAGTGAGTCCACGATACCTTCGTACTCCCCCCTGTAACGTCAAGATCCGTCTTTTATCCCCAATAGTTTCTATTCTACACCTTCTTTTTGTTTTTGTTTTTGTTTTTAATGCAGCATTTTTTAATTTCATCTTCATCTTGATGTTGATGCCGGCAGATTTTGGTCCATTTTTAGGTCCCCAAAGTTCTCCCGACAGATTGATACGAATAATTAATATTACTTTCTTCATCTACTTCACTATTTACTATTAATGGTCAAAGTTCAGATATTCCAGATTGCACATTAGGGAACTGCTTCATGTGAATTTGATGGAAAGGACTCGGGCTATGTAACTATATGCCAGCGCATGGAGGGAGGATCAAATATAAATTATGTTATATTTGAAACCTATTTACCAATAAGTTTATATATATATATATATATATATATAGAGGAAGTGTAGATCAATCAAATATTAATATGTTTGTTTTTAGAAATGCCCTGCGACTCCCAAGATGGTGAATGTCTCACTTAGGGTGCATTTGGCGTGGCTGTTAACATTTACCATTTCTTCTTCCACTGATGAAAATAAATAAGTACGGACCTTCAAGAACTCATAAAAAAAGTTCCATTCCAGCATCCACCCGCGCTACAAGGAGGAGCTGGGGTACAGGCTGTCGCTGGGAGCCCGGGCGGTGGCTTACGGGGAGAAGGACGTGGCGTTCCTCGGGCCTTTCCCCAAAGAGATTTCGACCGCCCGGTCGTACATCAATGTCAGCTACGACCAAGCGGTCTCGGTTTCCCGGTCAGATGACATATTTGAGGTAAGGGCGAAAGCGGCGTTGTCCATTGTCTATCTCAGCCCATCGAAGGATATAGGAGAAGTTGGTAAAATGTCATTTTGTACGCACGCATCTGATTGACCGCGCTCGTTGTTCTCCGCAGCTCTGTTGCTCGGGAGAGAGGGATCAGTGCGGCACCGATCCCGTCTGGGTTCCCGCTCCCATCTTGAGCTGGGAGCTGACCAGCGTGCAAGTGTCCAACGGCAAGTGTCCGTCTGACAAAATAGCCGCTCTGCGTTACGCGTGGAGGGACTGGCCATGCGATTTCAAAGCCTGTGCAATCTACAGCGCCAGTAGAGTTTTACCTGCTCCCCCTTTCAAAGCCAACCTGTAAATATATGGAACGGCATTTTACTCAATGTTAAATAATTCATTAAATAAAGGAGTACTATGGAGTAAATACAGTATGTCTATGAAATAAATCATTAAATAAATAAACAAGGCAATGCATATTTAAATACATGTAAATATAAATATATAAATGGGTAAATATAGTTTAATAAATATTTTTTTTTATTTGAGAGAGGACATTTTTCCAAAAAATACTTTTATTCATTTCAGGGGACTTGCATTCCATGATTCCACGTTTATTTATTTCAGGGGACTTATTTCCTCATGCCACATTTCAATCTGTCGTATGAAATGAATGGGGTTTGGTTATCTCACAGATTCAGAGCCGGCGGGAATAGAGGGAGCTGGCGCTGCCATTGGTGCTCGCCCACGCAACAGCGGTCGGAGAGGTTGCTCGACGCTGGTCCTCAGCTCCCTGATACCTCCTCGGTTGGAGCCAGGGGCCGGTAGGGATCAAGCCGGTTACAGTGGAGGGCCACCACCGGGTTCCGCTTGACCAACCTGAGCGCTAGGCTTGCTTTTACTCCGCATTCCCGCCGCGCTCTTGCTTGGACACAAACTCCGTAGCCCGGTCGACTTGGTGGCGGGGTCGGAGGCCTGGGCTACCTCCACAACCTCCGTGGGTCTACTGTCCGGAGAGAAAGAAGGGCCTCTCCCACAAGCTGTCGAGGCCCTTGCGCTGTGCTGGACCAGCTGTCGGACGTGGTGTGCGCTGGTCAAGCGGAACCGCGTTGCGGCCCTCCACCGTGACCGGGCCGCTCCAACCGAGGAGGTATCGCGAGCCGAGGAATAGCAGCCATCCGAGCAACCACTGTTGCGTAGGGGAGCGTAGGATATCTCTCTGCCAGCTCTGAATCGGTGAGATAACCACGCCTCATTCATTTGCATATAAGAGATAGAAATGTGGCATGATGAAATAAACAGCTCCCCCGAAATAAATAAAACTGGCATTATGAAATAAAAATTCCCTGCTATTAATAAAAGTAGTCTTTTGAAATACATGCTTTTTAAAATAACCTTTTTTAAAGTGTTCCCACTCGTAAGATCTTAAGAGCTGAGTACCCCCTTTACTGGCATTGGGAGAGGAAAAAAAAAAAGAAAATGAACATAAATGATGAAGTGTATGTCTTTTTTAAACCTTATCTATAACCAATATCTTTAAACACGTTTTTTTTGCAGAACCCCAAAGTAGAGGGAACTCAAATTTGGGGTTCTCAAACGGGGGAAACATTTTGAGAAACAATGCTCGAGACTAAGGGGCGAATTCACGAAAGGATTTCGCTGCTTGTGCAGCCTGTGCAAACCTGTGCAAATACTGCAACAGAAAATGCAAGTGTCTAATTCACAACCTACCCGCAAACGGTGAAATGTACCCCTAACTGTGCTGCCACCCAAATAATGCCTCGGTGCTCCGTTGCTATTTGTACGTATTTAAATTACGTATTATTCATACAGTTGTCGCAATATTCTTTCCCTTTCAATGTAAATGAGCCTCAATGCAAAAAAAAACGTCCAATTCACAAACACCAGCGCCAATAGCGTCGCGCAGTTAGAGTGAAATTATTACTGTCTGCAGAGAGCTTGGGGTAATTGTGCGAGACTAAAAAAATAAAAAATAAAAAAAGGACGCCGTGCAATAGACTTCAGAGAGCTGGTGCAATTTAAGCGCAATTCTAAAGGGTGTCACACCTAGACTTTCCAGTGATCTGTCAATCATATTGACATTATTATTACAATTGTCAAAACACACCCTAAAAGCAACTTGACACTTTGAATGATTTATTGTACAAAAAAGCCATTACAAACGTTGACAAAAACACTCCCATAATTCCTATTAAACTCAGAAGATATCGAAAAAAACAACAAAACGTTATAGGGAATAGCGATCAAGTTGTCCGTCCGGCTATATAGAGTATGAGGGCCACGCAAAAGAAAAAGAAAATACTCCTGTGTTTCCAGAATAAACCTTGAAATTCTTATGCGGGCGTAGGCTCCAGAGCGACCAGAGCAGAAATCCCTGTGCGTGCCGCGTCCACAGAGCCACTGATACACATTTTCTTCTTCTCTCTGCCAACGTCCTGCCTGCGTTCTAGGTGCAAAGCCACCATTTATACTTGGCCACATGGACCATCGCGATCAGACGCAAATGAAGCACAAATTGCACTCCGCAGCAAAACTTTATGGGCGTGTTTGTGCCGGCATATCATTAGCGCACTACCATTTTACCCACGACATATTTATTTCCCTCAATGTCAAAATAGAGGAGGCCTCCTGCCCATTGGTTGCGAGCAGAGTTGAAGCTTTGGTGGTTAGGTTTGGCTGTTTCCACATTGCCAAGCGAGTCCATCGAGGCTTCCCCTACTGCTGGTGTCACGTGCCTCTGCAAGGACTACCTGTAGTGGGGTTTGCTCTTGGGATTAGTCGCAGTTTAGTCAGGCTGCTGGATTTCTTTGTTCAACCAATGCCCCATTCAAGCATTTTCTGGCATTAACTACAGCCGCACAAACCCTCATTTCACGGATCAGGACACAAGGGGAGGAAGCTGGAACTACTTGCTGCGCTACCTTTTCAGCGAGCTTCAATGCAGAGAAATGGGACACCAACATAGTCCATGATAAATCCATTTCAGAAAAGAGTTGAAATCCAATTAAAGTGTTGTTTTAGTTGGGTTGTTGTGGTTACAAGTGAACTGTACTAATTTGCTTGCCTGGTTAAAGTAGAGGCTTTCGACCACTCCAACCCGTTCAAGCGAATCAGAGTGTTCCATGGAGTTCCAGGCAGGCAAGTGTTCTCTTCCACCCCTTACGCTGATCCCCAAAGCACCAAGTTAAGCCACTGATGTGGCCAGATTTTTGGCTCTGCTAGTCCAATGTGGGTGACCGAGGTAAGAGGACGTTAAGGCCCCAAAGGAGAATGAAAAATTTAATAAAGTCTAATTTAACGTACGATTCTGTTCTGGTAGCAAATCAACAAGGTGTTGGGGATGCATATCTATTCAAAACATACATTTCAGATGTTTTGAATGGAAAAACTACAAATCCTAATGATTAGACAGGGTTGGTTACATTAGTTCCCTCGTGTTACATGCGATGAATACACAAAAAGAATGTGAAATTCTTAGCTTTCTTGCCTTACCAACACTATCAACTGAGGTACCTGTACAGAATTCCAATTAGGAGTCAAAACAATTGATTAAACAGATTTATTGGATGAAAGACAATGTGTGTATGGCTCAAGTACCAGCCACTACTTGAATATGTGTGGCAACTTAAGAGGCTAGGTGCTAATTTAATATTATTGTACATTGTCCTTCAGTGTATTGACAATGGTAACCTTCATAAATGATAATATACAACCCCAAATTGGCCACAAAATAAGGTCCCACTTGCATTGCATTCAGCAGTTTATCATAAACTGCTCACTGTTCAACCTCTAAATGCACCACAACCTTAAACCTTAAGAGTTAAAGTAAGAGGTAGAAGGCTTCAGACTGGAGCTGGGATGGAGAGAAGATCCAGGAGACTGTGGTGTTTGTCCTAGAGCAAAAATGGAGAGATTCTTTTATTCTATTATCTTATTGATATAATTCAGGTTGTTTCCAGGATCATAAATTAACATAAGAAAATACAGTAAGGTCAAATTAAATGTAAAAATGACAAGGGAATATGGGAGAAGGGAGACTGTAATATGCGACATGATACATGTAATGATTGAAATGAAGATCATATTTCTGAGAGAAATTTTATATAAACATATATATACACACACACACACACACACATATACCGTGTATGTGTGTGTGTGTGTGTGTGTGTGTGTGTGTGTGTCTGTGTGTCTGTGTGTGTGTGTGTGTGTGTGCACACATACATAGACACAAAAGGATATCCTCCCTGAAGAACTCACTAACCAACCTGTGGTGTGGTGATCAGTCATGGTGCTCTCCTCACTGGCCTGATGTCTCTGGTAGGCCTCGAAGTTTACCGAGGGGTCGTCTTCGGACAAGCTTTGAGGAATCTGTCCGTCACCAGGGCGACACACTTCAAAACGGATCCACTGATAGCTGTGAAAACAGTAAAAGTTACCGTGAAGTCAGATTTACAGTATATAGCACTTCATACCTACATCATACCTCAGTAGTTGACAAGCATTCTCAACTCAAGGACCTCAAAATACATACTTTGATCATATACTGTAAATATATTCTACTTTCCATAACTCATAAAACAGTGAAGAAGAAGACAAGACAAGACAGACAGAACAAGACTTGTGCCATAATTAGGTGGAAAACATTCATTTAGCAGAGTCAACTTACTTGCTACACTTCCGCGCTCCCGGACAGCTCTGAATGAGATTCTGAATGGTTGGGTGGGAGAAGCCAAAAAAGTCTGCGCCTGATGGCACGATGGGCACCGTGGGTTTGGATCTAGAACAACACAGGTTGGGTAAACAAACTATCTGCAAAAACTCACAAATGGATGTATTACATGGGAGGTGGATATTTAGAATTGGATTTGGATATTTTAGTAACACCCATCTGTGTAAAAAAGGAAATCAATCATCTCCATAGACACACCGTCACTTAATTTAATGAAAACAGTCAGGATGCTACCGTTCCAACAAGTCACTTCATCAAATATCTGCCCAGCTAGTGCTGTCCCGGGAAGCTGCAAGTGCTGTTATGGTTAAAGTGGAAACGCCATGCGGCAATAACAGCTATATTGTGAATTGGCAGTTTACACAAGATCACAGAAAAGGATCAGAGAGCGCTGCAGCATTAGCGTTGTAGTTTGTAACCATTCTATATTACAAACATCAGGAAGTGAGTAAGCAGGGCAGCAGACGCTGCTGTGGAAACGACTACAAAGAAGATTTAATAGCTCAATTGAAAGCCCTACGGTCCAAAGGGAATATAAGACACGGCTTTTAAAAACACTGATAGTTATCGGTTCTCGGGGGTTGCAAGTAAAACTACTTGGCTGCCTACTTGGCAAGTTCCACTCTTCAGCCAGGGGTCGACATGAACTTTTTGAGGAACTTGTCCTTCGGACACGCAAGTTCACTTGTCCAGGCACAAAAGTCGCTTGTCCGGGGAAAAATGACAATGACTTATTTTTTTCCCATTTTGATTGTGAATTCAGAATGCAGAATTCAGACGAACAAACAGTTGAAAGCATCCAAACAGTGTCAACATAAAAATGATTCAATTCATGAATTTTATGAAAGTGGCTAAATGCAACATTTTCATTATACAATGCAGAGTGATACCAATGATTGTTCAGCTAAATCCCGAAATGACCTGCTTTGGCTAATTTGTTTTTCTCATAACGAAACTGGTATTCTAAATGCCAAATGGCTCTTGTAATTTTTATGTAGTTCCTAAGAACTTTATCTTAAAAGCTAACTTATCACACACTTAACACAACTATAAATAGCCGAGTCAATAGTGCTGGGCAATATGGCCAACAATCATGATAAAATATTACATACCATTCGATAACGATCATTATCAGAATATATATGAAATATTCTAAATATATAAATAATTTTAAATACATTTTAAATATCCCAAAAAAAACACCTAACTATTGATGTATGTGGCCCTCTTTTGTCAACCATACCTATGATATCAGATATCATCATATATCATTAAAGACACAGTATCATCTTCTCCTTCTCCAAGTTGCTCATTCTGGATGCTGCTGCTGTCTACAAGTGCAACCTAACCATGAGGGAGTGGGCGGGCCTTCTTTCTACATCGACAAACCTAATTGGCTAGAGGTTAAAGGTCAGCTTTAGGTCGTCCAAATTGATTGGCTTTTCCGTTGCCTCTTGCCTAACGCGGCTATAAATGGACAAATCTGCGAAAGACTTCAAAATGATCTAGCTTATTAAGACATTGAAGGAAAAAATATCATGATAATCATCGTTTTATCGCCCAGCACCAAAGACACCCGGTATTTTTTATTTTTTTGTGTTTTTGATTTCACTTGTTCAGTGGGGCAAGTAAATGGCTCTTCCACTCACCCTACAAAAACGACAAGACAAGCCTTTATGTCGAGCCCCGTCTTCAGCTTTAAATTTGTTTACACACAAACTTGATTTATATTAGTAAACGCCTTAAATGCAGCACAGTTCAAAACAATGTGCAGCTCTTTAAAAAGAATAACATCAGTAGTAGGTACCTCACAGATGCAATGGCCTTCAACAGATTAGAATGGCACGTCAGAGCGGAGGAGGCAACGATGGCATTCTGCGGATCTTCCTCGGGAACAATCTCAAACTGTGAGGGAAACGTTTTAAACAATGGGTTACACACATCTGCCAGATCCTCAAGCAGAAGGTGTGTTTGTCTCGATAGCAAAGCATGGAGAATGACCGGGTGTGTCTGAATGTGTAGTACCTGTGGCCCCACTCCCCCATCTTTAATTTGGCAGGTATACAGGCACTGCTGTTCTGGGATCTTCATACTGGCAAAGACCCGTGTGCTGCAGAAGCCCACTGGGTAGATGGCACACTGGTCATGGAACAACATTCTGTCGGTGATGATCTGCCAAAAAACAAATATTTGGTCATTGCTATGTTGGTATGTCGGTGCCATTTTCACAAGAGGAAAGTAAACTAATCTACGTGAAAACCCAACTGACATTTAGAAAATGTGTGTATGTGTGTTTGCTTAGTGATTATGCAATTATTAACACTTGGAATTCAGGCATGTGATCTGCAGTCAGTCATCAACAAATAGTCTGTGTGTGTGTGTGTGTGTGTGTGTGTGTGTGTGCGTGTGTGTGTTGTGGAGGCAAGCCCACAGGGTGTTGTGATGCGTTTAGTGCAGTAGCTAGAGGCGAGGTTCAGGCTTACTTGCCATCTGCTTGCAACCCTCTTGCTTACAGATCGCTGTCGGTGGCTAGTCCTTGTGGTGAACAGGAAAGCAGCCCCGTTTGTAAACTTCTCCTGCCAGTACACAGTATCTCCTTTACCAAGACCCCTACCGGGCCTCCTCGTGGTCACACACGGTAACTGGGTGTCTCGCTACCCCAGGCAACTCGACAGGGGACCTCGAAGTTGCAGTGGTCCCCAGAGGTCTGATGCGCAGGCCCACGTGTAGTGGACACGCCCTGGCATTGACAAACCACTGTCCTGCTGCCTTGTGGGTAAGTCTAGGAAGACAAAGGCAAGGGGAGTACACCCTGAGAGAAAAGCAACGTGATTGGCGGCGCACGACAGGCGGTCCTCAGAAAGACTGGAGCTCCGGCAGCATCCTGCAACTGTGAAAGAGAGGCCATCCTGGTCATCGACCTCCCACCGGATTCCACCCTCTTGCAGTGAAGAAATGCTGCTGGGTTGCGAGCGGCCGGGTTTGAGTGGCAGCTGCTCTCGGCAGACCGCTGTGTGACTGAGCAGCCCTATTTAGGAGCTACACTTAGTGAAACCGGGTTCTTGGACGAAGGCTCCCTGAAGGAGGAAGGACAGGGTTACACCTTCTTCTGGAAAGGATACCCTCGAGGAGGGAAACATCAGCACAGCTGGTGTGGAACTCACAATAAAAAACAGCCTCCTACCAAAACTCAGTGAAACACCGATTGGCATAGGTGAAAGGCTCCTGTTAAGCCCTGGTGCCCAGCTTGCTGCGTCAGCAGATGGATGTTTGCAATGGAGAAACTGGGCCTCATTTGGAACTGGTCATATGCATGGGACGCTGATTATTCTTTCTTATGGGGAATGAAGCAATAACTGAGGGGGCGGGGTCTGTGTTCTTGATACGAGCACATCTGCGATTGCTCAAAACTGTAGTTATGTATCTGTCACTGCCCATGAGGTAAAAAATACTTTTAAATGTTTTTGTCAAATTACATTTTGGAAACAGTTTGATTACTACAGTCTATGAAATAAACATTTTCAAAAAATCTAAAAAAAAAAAAAAATTAAAAAGAAAGGCTCCTGTTACTCAGAATCCCTCTGGCCAAGAAACGCTATGCCACCCTTATAAGTGCTTACTCTAACATCAAACGATGACGTAAAGGACCGCTTCTGCCAGGCATTAGATGAAGCCTTCCGTTGCATATCCAAGGAGGTTAAGATTTTTTGCTGGGCGATTTAAATGCCAGAGTGGGGGAAAAAAACCAAGATGTGGAGCGGTGGCATTGATTGGCATGGCATTGGGCAAATCAACGCTAATGGTCTGCGGCTGTTAAGCCTCTGTGCTGAGCAAGGCGTGACCATTACAAACACCCTCTTCCAATTAAAAAAAACAAGCAAAACATCCTGGATGCACCAACACCAAACATTGGCACTTGTTAAAACTACATAATTGTGAGACACTCTAATATAAAAGACACCTTACTCACTCGTGCAATGATAGGTGATGACTGCTGGACAGACCACCATGACCAGGCTCCAGGTAAAAGTATGCCCTGCAATTAATCTCCAAAGGTCAGAAAAGAAGAGGCGGGACTGTACCCAGCTAGAAAAGTCTACGGAGCGGACAAACTCTGACGCTCGCTGGCTGAAAACCTGGAAGACATAGTCTCTCCTGAGCACAGATGATCCCATTGATGGAAAATGGTCTTCTGTCAGCTCCATGTTTTATGAGGCAGCATAATCCATCAGCCATGAGAGCAGAAAGCTCCAGGACAGGTTTAATGACAACATAGGCACAAAAACTACCACACTCAAAGGCATGAACATGCCGTAGGGTTGTTGAGTGCTGTACCCTATGGCAGCTGCACTCTGGCAACAATGGCAAGCATCCAGGAGAGAGGTGCAATCAAAATTGTGTGCCCTGCAGAATGAGTGGTAGAAATCAAAGGCAAATGAAACGCAATCCCATACTAATAAAAATCATGTGCACAACTTTTATGATGCAGTGAAAACCATGTACAGCGGCTCTGTAGAAGGAGAAACTGCTCTGTCTCCCCCTTGATAAAGGACCAGAAAACTTGTCACAAAAAGATGGGCAGAACATTTTGAAACCCTTCTAAATCGGCACTCTCCAACAGACCACTCAGTCGTGGATAAACTACCTGTCTGCACCACCATCCAAGATCTCGATTTTCCACCAACTTTTGAAAGGTTCAATGTGCAATAAGGTCTCCGAAAAACAAGACCCATGACCCTGACAGCATCCCTGCAGAGATCTTTAAACAGGGAAGGCTACCTCTGCACTTTTCCTGTTTATCACACATGTCTTGAAGAATGAAACTCTCCCTCAGCAGTGGAGGGATGTCAAGGCAACCTCATTTCCATATACAGTATAAAGGCAACAGGTGACAAGTCCCTCTGTGGCAACAGCCGAGGCATTTCCAAACTGGCTGTTGCTGGCAAAGTCCTGGCCAAAGTTATGCTACACAGACTGGTGCAAAACATCACAGAGGAACTGCTGCCTGAGTCACAGTGTGGGTTCAGGAGGAACAAGAGCACTGTGGACATGGTGTTCACAGCACAGCTTTCATGGACCTGTCAAAGGCAGGCAAAGTTTGGATGCCCACGAAGGTTTATCAACAGCCTTCAACAATTCTATTTGGGGATGATGACACGTGTGACTATTGGAAACCGGGAATCCGAGCCCTTCAGGGTGTGCACCGGTGTACGTCTGGGGTGCATCCTTTCTCCAGTTCTTTTTAACATCTTTCTCTTGGTGTGACATTGCTGCTCCATAAGAAGATCCAGAAGGACGGTGGGATTACTGTGGACTTCAGACTTGATAAAAATCTGATTAACATGCGAAGGCTTCAAGCAGTTACAAAACACTGGCTACACTCTTGTCTGATAAAGCAGCGTAATAAATCAAGCATTCGTCCGAAACGACTCATGGTGTTGGTTGATAGATCTGTATCCAGAACAAAGTCATAACCATCAGTTTCCATGTTCTGCTAGTGGTCGCACTGGAGCCGAAGTCTACTTTATATG
Organism: Zeus faber; assembly: GCF_960531495.2. Taxonomy (NCBI): domain Eukaryota; kingdom Metazoa; phylum Chordata; class Actinopteri; order Zeiformes; family Zeidae; genus Zeus; species Zeus faber. The sequence goes on from NC_137197.1 coordinate 11,762,074, forward strand.
AAGAAGTGGAGCTTGTCGGCCTCATATCCATGGGTCTCAAATTGCCAAAAGCACAGCCACAAAATTATCTTGTTATGAAGGTTTTTAATGTTTTGGGCAGCATCATTTTATTTTGTGCCATGTGCAATGTTATAAATGGGAATGTAATTATTAGGGGTGTCACAATTCGGATTCAAAAATCAATCTAAATGAGCGTTTGACTTCGAAATCACAAGCAGGTTCACAATTCTCCCCGTATTTTTGTGGGTTATATTGACATGGTCGCCATATTGGGAAGGTAAAGATCAGCTGGTAAACAAATGCAGTGTGGGCTTGGGGGTCCGGGCGCCTCCGGAGTTGACTGCGGCTTGGCCCGCTCCGAACCGACTGTCATAAAATTTGGTTTGGAGTTGGGCGAGCTGCAGTTGGCTCCACGGAGGGGTCCTCTGTGCCGCATCCCTCAATGTACACTGCACCCGCCCACCAGCGGATCTTGACCAAGCCAATATGGTGGACGCCAAGACTCGGGCTGCGCGATAAAACCATCTCTATAATTTTCATGATAAAATCTTCCACAATAATAAATTTTAAATTTATCATCGTTATTTAATTTCGGTACAGTTTTTTGAGTCAACAAGAATAAACAGCAGGGTTTTCCCTCCCTAAGACTTGGGCGCAGCGCCCGAAGCGTTTTTTTCACAGTGCTGGGGAGCGATGCTGCAACTCCAAGTATCAGTAGTATTTTATCCGCCAGGAAAAATCCGAGCATAGAAACAGTGTAAGTGCAGTTTACCGTGTTCTGAAACTGGAGCGGAGAGAGAGAGTGGGTGGGGGGGGGGGGGGGCTGAGGCTCTCTCCCTCTCCACTCAGAGCTGCTGAGTAACCACTGGTGATCAGGTCTCACTTCCTCTCTACAGTGCCGTGCAGAGACTTTGAGGGGCAGGTGCTTTAAAAAAAATAAAATAAAAGGGACATGGGCCCCCAGCTCCAGTTCTAGGGATTTTGCCGCTCTGGGCAAACGGAGCAGTACAGCGGAGTCGCTGTGCACATATAGCAGGTGCGCCAAAGTTCGAGGTTCATGAAGAGTTAATCATGACTATATCTTGCCCAGACAATCTGCTACCTCGACACCCATTAATTAAAAAAAAAAAAAAAAAAAAAAAAAAAAATGCGCCTGATAAGAAGTGTGCACCATGGGATCCATGGGGCAGGTGCTCGGGCACAAATTTAAGATCAAATTGAATTGCGGATTTGGAGAATTGTGACACCCCTAGTAATTATCATCATTAGTCACCAAAATTACTCACTAAAAGTGTAAAAAGGATAAGGCTGTACCATTCATTTTGTGCCATTCAGTATTAGCGCAAGATAATACTTCAATCTGATTGGCTAGTAGAATTCTGCGATGTGATTAGCTGGTAGAACTCTGCAATGCGATTGGCTAGTAGAATTCTGCAATGTGATTGGCTGGGTCAATACTGCAATCTGATTGGCTGGTAGAATACTGCCCGCTATTTGAAAATGGCTTTCATAATAAATTAAAAAAAAAGGAATGCCAGTGCGAAGTGATGATGTGAGTTAGGAAGCTGACCTCTCCCAGGCTGTACACAGTCAGACCCCCCAGGACGATGGGGAAGACCGGGCGCCCCGAGGAGTCCAGAATGATCGGCTGCACCAGCTTACGAGAGCCGTCGGCTAGCTTCCTCTTCTTAGACATCTTCTTGGTGACTAAATAAATCGATAAATAAAACAGAAGCAGAACAGAACAGTCAAATACAACTTAAAGGTTACATAAAAAAAGCTGTCTTACCGATTCCGGACCAATTGAATAGCAAGTGAACCAATTGGGAAGTTGTTTTTTTTTTTAAATGATAACATAACTACAGCATTGATACATTTTCCTCAAATTTTCTAAATCTGTAACTCAACACTCTGTGCGCAGCACCTCACCCTCCTCCTTTCCGTTCTCCCTCCCTCGCTCTCTGCGTTCCTTCTTGTACTTCCTATGACCTCCATCATCTCCTGCTGAGACGGCTAAGCCCGCGTTTTGCACGCCTGGACCCCCTGCAGGACCAGAGGTTGGCATCACAGGTGGTGCCGGGTGAGAACTTGTGCTGGGTGTGGGCAACAGCTCCCCTTCTGATAAGGACTGGTACTGCAGCAGGGATTTTAGCAAGAACCTGAAATTTTGAAGAAATTACTTGTCAGGTTTTCCCAAGGACATTATACTGTAATGAGGCTTTGAAGGAAGTAGGACATCTCTGTTTACCTTCGTTCCTCCTTCGCTCTCAGAAATTTCTCTTCTAGGTGGGCAACTTCATCGCACAGGGCAGCATTCTCCTGCAGGTAAATCCTTTTTTTTAAAAGACACTAAAAACACAGATCCAAAGAATTTCCCTCCAGTTCATTATAGATATACTACAATGAACTACAAGGAGGGTTGAAATAGAGGAATCAAAGTTTGTACTTTTCTGGTGTAAAAATGATAACAAATGGTCATCTTTCCATCGGAATGAAGCGGTTTTCCTTCATCCCAGCTGGTTTACTCACAAAGATCATGGTGCGTGCCGCTCTGCGCAGCCTCAGGTACTTGAGCCGGTACTTTTCACTCTGGTTCTTGCGTGGGCCCCTCCTGCCCTTGGCCTTGGGCTCCTGGGAGCCAGTGGGGGACGGGAAGGCGGGCAGCGAGGCGGCCGAGCCGGAGCTGGAGGCGGTGGTCTGCGGAGGGGATCCCAGGAAGGACTGGAGCGCCTGCTGCCGCTCCCCATCGCTCTACGTGAGGGTGGGGGAGGAAGAGGGGTGAGGAAAGACTACTACTCACCCTGGGGATGGGTTATGTAAAATGAGGACTTGGATGATGATGAGAAAATTAAAACTGAGAATTTACAGTCATAAAAATAAATGAATTTAAATGGAAAAAGAACAACCTTCCGCTGCCTACATTTTCATTTCGGGGCAGTCTTCTCATTTAAACCCATTCTATATTTGATGATGCATCTTAAGAGGAGTCACCCCCTGCACCGCACTTCTGCTGTATATAACTCACCAACAACGCAAAGACTCCATTTCTGTTCTCAATCCTCTTGAATCTCCTGCTTCCTTTCTGTGTCTGAAACACAGTGGGACACTGAGGCTGAAGCGTTTTATCCCTTTGATCCCAACGAGTGAAATTGAACTAACCACCAGGCTCCATTTAAAGTGTCTTGGTATTAAACAACTCAGTACAAAGAGTACAGTCATTCCATGAAAGGAGTGCCATTTGGGTCCGCGTTGGGTCCCATCACTGATAATAAATAAGATAAAAGGTTTTTTTAAATAAATTATTTTATTTCTTTTATGAAAAAAACATGTTATTTACGGGTAATTGTTAGCTAATGAATTTAACCCAGAGTAAATTTTTGTGTGGCAACTTTATTTACTTTTATTTTTTTGATGTTCCACCCCCACCACACGCACGCACGCACGAGTAATGCATGTGTAATGGATGATAAAAATACGGCTGTTTAGCATGAAGTGGGAAAATATGTTTTCTGAGAAGTTAACATGTATGAAATTTCAAAAAAATTTATTCTTGGTTATTAGAAATTCTGAAAATAAAGACCAAATGGCACCCATCTCGTGGAATGACTCTGCAGTGTTCCAAATTCAATGTCTTCACGTCTGCCTCTTTTTTCCCGCCATGAGGGAAAAAAAAAAAAGAAAAAAGCATGAGAAACCAAAAGAAAAACAACACATAGAATGAGGTACAGTATGAATTGATCTTGTGTAAGCGAAACGCAGAGTGAAGTTGTAATTTTCCGTCCTCAACAGCAGAGGCTGCTGGCAGAACGTTTCGTTTCTCTTACCTCTCGGTACATAACCGCCTCCAGGCTTGACTTGGCGCTGCCAAAGAGAGGGCAAAGAGGCAAGGACCCCACAGGGTTCATTCTATCAATACAACATCTAATTTAAGGACTTCCAAATATATTTTCAAGCACAATTCTTTTCATTTTAAAGGACTTCATGCAAAACAAATAATACATTTTCAATGTGATAATTTAAATTAAAAAGCAACAATCTTAATCGCATTGTCTATTATTTCAATTTGTATACATATTATATACTTTTAATTTATATTTACATTATATATATATCTACTCATCTACAATTATAAGTGCCTTTTTCCAACCTTTCTGGATTAAATGTACATTTCCCTGGCATAATCAATGTCAGAAACGAGATTCTTGAAAGATTTTATTACGTTACGATTTGAATAACAAAACCAGGGGGAACAACACAGCTTTTTAATCATCACGTTTTATTTCAAGGACTTTTCAAGAACTTCTGCACAAAAGAGGGCTATTTTAAAGGAATTTGAGGACAAAATACAAGCACTCAGGAGAGAGGAGTGCGTGAGGGCGAGAGTGGATCATCTAGTAATCTGAAGGTTGCCGCCTCAATTCCCGGCTCCTCTTGGCAGCGTGCTGAAGAGTCCTTGAGCAAAACACTAAAGGCCTGATTGCTCCCGATGGCTGTGTCCATCAGTGTATGAATAATTGTAAGTCACTTTGGACAAAAGTGTCTGCTAAATTAATATGTGAAAACACCCTTCCTATTTTAGGGAGGGTGTTTTAACACCCTTTTTTATTTACACCTCAACAGACTTGCTAGGTATTTGTTTCTAGGAATCAGGGACACACACTGATATTTCAATTAATCTTATGCTTTAAAACTTGGCAGTGATACCACATTTTCTGTACAAAAGGCATTGTACTAACTCCTTCCAACACTATGTAACGTTAAATGTATTTTGTTTAACTACATAATTACATAACAGACTATGACTTAACCACGTAAAATTTATATCTCCAATTATTCTCCTTTTGAATGTCTCATATTCATAAAATATATTCTTATTGTGGTATTGTGTAGCAAATTGTCAAAACTGGACTTACTTGGATTGAACCAGGCCTCTGTCAATGATCCGTTGTTTGATATCCTTGATGTGCATGGGACGCCCAGCTTCCTCTAAGACAATCTAGAGTCGAATTAAGAATGAAAACCGAGAAAACACAAAAAACAAGAATAAAAACTGTGTGTGAAGCTAAAAAAAAGTCTCTATAATAACAATAAAGCACGACAACATAAGGAAATAGAAGATGTATTTACCTGTGCAGCATCCAGCCAAGTGAGATTTGGCTTCTCCGCAATGTCGCTGGAGGAGGGTTCACTGGACAGAGAAAAAAACTGTTGGAATCACATTAAGCAAAGACTGCATCTTAAGCGAGCCCATATTACAGTGTTGGTTTATGGGAAATCTCTTGTTATAATATTGATAACTTAGCTTTTTAACTGGCAAATGAAGGCAAATTAACAATTAGGTTTCACTTTAATTTTACTGCCAAGCAACTTTTTTGATTGAGGAATTCATAAAAATCTCCGGTTTAATCATAAATTTCAGTGTGGCAACTATCAGGCCATTTGCAATGTACTGTATGTTCAAAGTCAATATTAAACCAATCATTTCAAAACAATTAATACAGTACTGTATTTTAGACAATATAAAATTGGGGTGTAAGTGGGACAATACGTGTCAATGTATGTATTTATTAGACTGAAATATCGTCCTCATAACTACTTCGACACAATGATTATTATTGTAAATGAGAGACTTCATTCAGATTTAGACGTTAAGAGGGTTTTTAGCGTAGAAGCCTCCTCTAAATCCACAACATTCCACCCGTGATGGCATTATTCTGAAAGTTTGAATCACATATGCAGCCCTTTCAAAAACAAACACCTCTCCAGACTCTCTGGTGTCCCCGACAGGACTGCGATGCTGTCCAGGGCAGGGAACAGGGAGTAGTTGCCCTGCCCGTCCGCCTCCATCTCCGACTCAAAGGTGTTGAGCGACTCCATGGGAGACAGGCTTCTGCCCTGCGTGCTGGAGGTGGAGGGCTGCGACGCGCACAAGAGAATAATAAGCACACAAAACGGCGACACACGGACCCAAATACGTTTTGCACTCTTTTAATTGACTTGTTGACTTTGGACTATACTGCAACTCGCCCGTGTTGGGCTCACAGGTTAGCATAGTGCTACTAGCTAGCATAGTCGCTACCTCACGTTAACTCGTGTAGATAGATGTGTACATATTGGGTATTTCTCATCTCATTTTAATTGGTATCCCTTATACGACTGTACTTTTTTTTTTTTTGCTTTTTTGCTGCTGTAACGCCTGGATTTCCCTCCGGAGATAAATAAAGTGTTATCTCATCGCATGTCCACACATTTACAACCCAACGTACGAACATCAGTAGGAGTTGGATAGAATCGCAATGCCCACCCCCGTCCTTTCGAACCGCTTCGCCTGCTCTTTGCCATGTATCATCGGTGAGCCTTCATTCGCGTCCATGGCATTGTTGACGTGGGACTCCACGCTGACGTCCACGCTAGCAAACCCCAACCGTACGTCCGTCGTGCATTTCACTCGAAACTATTTTGATAATAAGTCGCTTTTTTTGTTGAATAAGCGACTATTGCGCGTGATAAAAAAAAAAATAATAATAATAGAAAACTCGGGGATCACCGGAACTAAGCTCGGCGGCTAATTTGATGTGGTTTGCCGACCGGACACATGGCTGGTAACACTCCACACGGATATCCGGTTTCAAAGTCGGGTTTAAGGGAAGTGGAGTTTGTCCGTGGTTTTCGCTCGATATTCGATATTTGGAAATGATTTAATGCATTTAAATATTATATTAGACACGCACATATATTTAAAGATATATATTATTTAATAACCTATTGTTATACATAAATAGGAATAAATATGAAGTCTTCCTTATATAAAACGCATATATAAATAATTAATCATTGTTATGATGTCATGCATTGAGTTTAGTTGAGTTAATAGTAAAAACAATAATATAATGATTGTAGTTTTTGTTTTGTAATTGTATTTAGAATGACAATTCTGAGGTAAATAACAAGACTTTCAAGACAGAAAAAGTATGGTTCTGGAAATGTATGGCGGACGACTTGTATAGCACAACATTTTTTTACCTTCATTCATTTGTTTCCTTCTAATTTTTGTTGTTGTTGTTGTTGTTGTTTTTGTTTTTGAAACAAATCTTAACCTTGCTGGCAAGTTGAAAAATAACTCGGGCTGCATTTACTGTACTTTAATACGGGTGTTTCTGAATTGCTTTGCTCGTACAGGAAAAACAACATGAACACATAGAGCGAGTAAGAGACAATACCAGCAAAAGTTAACTTAAATAAAAGGCAACGGAGAGATTATAACGGCAGCATCAGAGGCTACAGAGAGGTGAGCATCAAAAATACAAGTTTCAAAGAGATTCTGAAACCACACCAAAACTGTAGACTATTCTTTTTTTTTTTTTTTTTCCTGAACATGACTGTTTTTAATGGTGCAATCGTCTCTGCAAATAGGCCGCTCCTTCTGCTCTACTTCTACTTATTGAAATAGCTTTTCCTTTTTCATATAATCTCCTGATGACTTCATGACCCTGTATTTTACTGTTGGGATTCTCCCTGCAGTTGATCATGTTGGGGGGGAGTTGGACCTCAGGTTAGGATTGAACTCATAACATGCAATTTCTTTATTTTCTTTTTACGGCGACGTGCTTCTGTCTTCCCTCTGAGGCCCTTTAAATAGAGACACCGTAATCTTTCTCACAGTGTATATGCTATAAACGGAACCCTTCTTTTGATCACATTTTCAAAATCCCACAATGAAGTACACTCGGTTAATGATATTCTTCCCCATCCCGTATCACCGTGAAATTGCTTATGTGCCGCGTTCGTAAATTCTTGTTTTCTTTGGTGTGCAGTGAACAAGGCTCAGATTACAGGGACGTCTTGCGGAGCATAATTACCACGTCTAGACCCAATACGGCTCTTGTGAGGATTAACACACAAGCCAAAGTTCTGTCCATGAGTGACACTGATGGTCATGATTTTTTCCCCCCCTTAATTCACAATACTTGAATAATCTGCATTATGGCAACGGTTGTCAAACTGGGGTGTGGGTGGAGGCCGACATCCCAATCCAGTGGTGAGTCAGTTTACTAAATACTGGTTGTATCTCTTTTGTGGCCAAAGTGGAGATAACACTCAACCACTCTCCACATAATTTGAAAACCTCAGACGCCAGAAAAGTGTACAACATAAGCGTTGAGATGATTTAGGGACAAAGTGTGCATGCATGTTCGTGTGTTGAAGAGCGTCGCAGGGGATTCATTTATCTCACATTCTATCAATCTGCTCTATCAAATAAGGTTTTACCAAAAATGTAAATTAAAAATGCCACACAAGTCGGGTCCTGTATTTGAGGGCGTGGGCATGGTCAATCGTTTAATTTGTAAATGATTGAAAGTGAGGGACAGAAGCAAAAACCCAGAACAACAATATAGGATACAACTAAAGCATCTATACAAAACAACAATTTTGAATATAAAACATTTTATAGTAGGGCAGATCTCATGTATCAAATCTTGTATCATTTTTTAACAATTGTTTTTTTTTTTTCTTCGCCTTAAGTAAGATTTACATTGAATCCGAAAACGCATCCGACAGTCGAATCCTCTGGCAGTCGTCGGATGAACGGCATCTGGGTTTTGCATCTGAGAACATGTCAGGAAAAATGGGAGAGCGAGTAGTTTGCTCAGCGGGACTGGATTTACCATTTTTCCATGAATGAGAGTTGGGGGGAAAACTCCATTTATATAATGTTTGCAAAGTGTGAACAAAAATAAAACACACACACACACACACACAATTCATTAATATAAAATGAGATTTATTGATAGTGAATATGGTGACATCCAGTGTTCACGTTAATTATGTCATGATTTTATATACATGACTTATTTGCTTAGTTTTAAGTCCACTTCCAAAATCACCCCCCAGTGACTTCCAGTAGTACTGTCAGGGACTTAATCATATACCGTAGCGTAGCACAGGTTTTCATATGTAGACTCCAATTTTCCCCAAAAATTCATGCACTTCCTGTTTGAAGCTACCGTTTGTCGGATTCAGTGTAAAGCCGGCATCACAGATGATCAACAATGCAGTGTTGTGCAAAAAAAAAAAAAATTCAAGACATGGCTCACACAAACTAGACACGTTCAACCCGTCAACATAGCATGGCATTCACAAAATGAAATTCCCTTTTGAAATAATGGATTTATTCATGCAGTTCTGCAAGCAAGTACAGTTGGTCAGATTAGATCAGTTGTCCTCAGTAACAGTCGAGCCAGCCGTAGTTGAGAAGAAAACGCATCACGCTCTTGGAGGCGAAGTAGTACTCGCTCTGCCTGGGACCGTCTGAGAAGTATAGGTATCCTGTGGGAGGAAACATGTACATTACCATTACACTATGTAACACAAAACGAATTGTGCTTGACTTAAAGAGGACCTATTAGGCTCCTTTTTACACAAGTCAATATAGGTCGTTGGAATCCCAAAAAACATGTTTTCGATTTTTTTTTTTTTTTTTTGCCGAAAATACCGCTCAGGTTATGCATTCCAGCCATTGTAAACATGCCTCTAAATCCATCGTGCTCCTGACGCTCTGTTTCAGTGGGAGGCACCTCCCTCCCGAAGCCCCGAGTCTGTGAGCCAATGGGGTTTGAGCTTTACTCCAGGTTCCTTTGTATTTACTCCGTAAACGTTCGTTGATTTCACCTCATCGGTCCACTAAAATCTGGTAATTCTGATGAATTACATCCACCTAATTTAAAAAATTGTTCGTTTCAGGGTTTCAGTGTTTGGCTCGTTTCAGGACATGTTTTCTGAAATAGACAGCTTATGAAAAACTGACTGGGTTGTCTTATTTCACAGTTTGTGTGTTAGTAGGCCCATCAGAGACCCAAATGTATGTGCACAAGCACTGAAAACCCGAGTTTTTCATAATAGGTCCCCTCTAAAATATTGACATTTCATATTCTTCTCGCCAACAAAATGGGTGAATTTCAGGTTGTGGACGATTTCAGATTCCTCACCTCTGTTCTCGAAGGCGGCATCTACTTTCGAGCCAATTCCGGGTAAATCTTGAGTGATCCATCTCGGGTAGCCGTAGTCCATTTGGTTTCTGCGCTCATCGTAGCTGGAATGTGCACATTGATTATAACGCAGAACTAACGAATCAACCAAAGAATATGAACAAATAGAATGCTATCAGATATCAAGAGAGAGAACTCCGGGAGCGCGTAATTCAAAATAAAAGTAAAATGGAAAAAAACATTATCCCACCTCCAATATTGACTATTGACAAAGATCAGTGTCTTCCCGGTGGTTGGCACGTAGACGGCTGCACCCACTTTATTCACAGATGAGGGAAGGCCAAGTCTGGTAATTGGCTTTGGATATCCTGGAAGTTTTGTCTTTGCATAAGCCCTTATGGCCCAGTACTGCTGACCTGTGGACAATGTGTTGGTGGTTATATGCTGAAAAAGCGGTCATCGAGACCCTGCTCCCTCATTTGAACTGATTGAAGAGGTGTGAGAGGTACCTTCAAACAGATACACAATGTCCTTGTATGGAACTTCATAGGCTGCGTCGACATAGTTTATCTGAGGCCATTTTGTGCTCACTTTGGTCAGCCGAATGCCTCGGAAACTTGTACTCTTTCTCCAGTAGTAACTAGATAAAAATATATATAGAAAACATTTTTGCGGACTTTGAATGACTGCTTAGTTGGTGCTTGAATTATAGCACACCATAGTCCACGCACAAAGGACAGGCACAATAATTACGCCTTTAAATGTACCCATTTTTGAAGAAGTACAGGTCTCCCCTGATGGAGGTAGCTGCATCAAACACCAGGTTCCGGCTGCACTGCTCCTTTCCGGGATTGGGTCTGGGGTCAGGTCTGGGGTCGGGGTCCTCTGTGGGTTCCTCCGGCTCTGGCTCTGGTTCTGGCTCCGGTCTGGGTTTGGGTTTCTGTGTGGGGCTAGGGCTTCGGCTGCCTGCAAGACAATTACGAAATCAATCAATCAGACAATCATCAGATCAGACAATTTATTTTCTCGGATTTGCCCGTAATTGTAGTTTGAATAAGAATGCAGGATCTGCGTGCGTTTGTTACCATACAGGGCTTGCACCCCAAGCCTGTCATCGTCTGGCAGTTTGTATCCATTGGTGTTGACGTATCTATAGGTGGGATACATCAGAGCTCTTCTGTTTCTGGAGTGATCCAAGCCCAAGGCGTGACCAAACTCATGGGCCGCCACCAGGAGAAGATTCACACCTGATTCAGAAAATGTTATGTTAAAATGTTGAGACTCAAAAGATTCAATCAGGTGTTGAATGAAGAATGTGGATAGCTATGTAGCTATACTTTCAACTGTGTAGTCGTTAAACTTAGCATTGTTTTGCCTATAGAGTTCCACTGTCTTAATGGTTGACAACAAGACCTGAAGCCAAAGCGAATGATAATTTAGGAGCTTTGCAGCATAACCAGATAATTTCACCTAGTGCGGAGCTAAGAACTACATTTTCTGATCCTATTTGTGAATGGACTTTTTAAACTCATAATAAAACAAATGCAGTAAAGCACCTGGACTTAGGCATTTTTGGACGTAAGTTGACCAAGTGGCCAATTTTGTCTGTTAACTCAAGAAAGCTTAACATAAATAATCTATACTTTATTAAATGTATGCTTTAAGTTCAAGTTTTTATTTTCCCTTTGCAGATAAGGGGACATTTCAAGTGAGCTCTAATTGACTCTTACTTCTTTGGGTTAGAGTCCATGTTTCATCGTCATCAAAGTGTGTGTCTCCTCCTTGGCGTCTTCCAGGTGAGTTTGCGTGGGCCAGGACTCCGTTGGGCCCATCAAAGGGGTAAAAGTCTCCGTGATCTGTATTACAACACTCTAATTTATTGCAGAAACATACACAAGCCCAGAGCCTACTCTCTCACCAATAAGCATATAACAGATGTAATAGACACGTAGTCCGTCTGCAGCAATCATTTTGAGTTTTTTCCTTTAAGCTGAAACATAAACGGAATCAACAATCATAGGTTTTATATTATTATGATTATTATGATGATGATGATGATGGTGATTATTATTATTATTATTAGTAGTAGTAGTAGTAGTAGTAGTAGTAATATTATTATTATTATTATTATTACTGTAGACTCACATCCGCCTTTAAAAAGGATCATGATGTCCGCAGTGCCACTGTAGATCTGTTTGAAGTCCAGAGGGATGACGTCGCTGTAGAGCTGGAAAGCCTGACCGATGGTGGCGTCCACCTCACGCTGGCTCAGATCACGAGTGTACTGGGTTATCCTGCATCCGTATGGGAGGTTAGGTATGGAAATTGCCTTTATACATATGCTCTAAACCCTATCAAAGTAATATACAGACCAAAGTGGAGCATTTATTTGGGGAAAAATGTGGGAAAAACAGACTGAAAGTAGAGTACAGTACCTGTAGGTTATCAGCCTTTTCTCCCATTTGGGTCGGCCGGCAAAGTGTCCATATCTGCTGATGTCCGAGACGCCACACCTCGGGGCCTTCATCACCTCCAACGTTTCATTATCCAGGACGCCAGTGACCTGTGGGAGTGGATCGCACACCACACTGAGGGGTACGTATCCCTGAGGTCTTTTGTCTATTTTCTATCTGTTTTTTAACTATTTGAAAACCATGCCTTCATCAATGTTTAATGTTTGGTATCTTGCTTTGATAGAGAAGGCACTGGTTTTGTAGAGAAGTTTAAAGCAACACATTTAACCTGACCCAAGTGATATAAAGTGATACATAAAGTGATTATAGTATTTTTGCCATTTACATCCATATATGCCATATTTGTATGCATATACAATTCCAGTCAATGCCACGTAATGCAGCATTGTAAGTTCTTAAATTAATGTATGCTGACTCCTTATTCTATTCTATCTACTGTACTATACAACTATTTTCTACTTTATTCTAGCCTTTAGGAGCGCTACATTCCGTTTTGTTCCAAGGGAATAATACAATTTGATCGAATTCCTTCACTGGGCGGTACAACAAACCTCCAGGCCAAAAAACGCCTGCATGGCCTGCAGACTCTCGTTGAAGGAGTTCAGGCCGATGCTTCTCACTGAGGAGTTGGTTATTCCGACATCAGCGTAGAACTTATAGAGGTATTCCTGTTACGGATCAAGAATGGAAGCAGTGTTAGTTCATGTTTTCTGCATGAGATGGATCGATTTCATGTCATTATGATGTTTATAAGCATTTCGATAATAGTTTATGATCCAAAAAATATATCAACCAATTCTGCTTCTTTTCAATTCTATGTCAATTAGGCCAAATTCAAACAACCAATCAACACACAACCTCTTTGCTCATGCATCCCTCCATTACCTCAGCAAATGATTCCTCCACCTCAGGTGAGAGTTGGACTTCAGGGACAGCGAGAGGTGCTGCGCAACACAGAGCCAGCCACACCAGCGACACCAAGCAAGAAGCCACCAAGGAGCCCATGGTGGTCAGAAATACTTCCTTCTCTTCCCCCCGGAACCCAGATCTCTGCCTCTCAGCTTCACTTTCCCTTATATAGCTTGTGTGTGTGTGTGTGCGTGGGTGTGGGTGCGTGTACATGGGTGTTTCTCATGGACTAAGATAAGGTGTGTAGAAGCAATGTCCGCTGGAACATTCCAGTAAGCGTTTGGACTGGCCCCAGTGCTAGAGGGAGAATGGATGTGAAAATGTGTTCCCTGATAAGAGACAGAGAAGGAGATGCAGCCGTCGGAGTTTCAGTTATATCACGCTTCTGTTTCACTGCCAACCTTTTGCCTTTATTCCTTTATTGTGAAGTATTTTTACCATGCATCTCACAGGTTTCCTCCATTTTATGTCAGATGCAGATGTTTTTTTTCCCCCAGTCTTGGAAGTTCTTAGCAAGACGCACTCATTAGAAGAGACGTTTCCCAAATTTCCAATCCCAGAACATAGTCAGATTTGTGTGTGTGTGTGTGTGTGTGTGTGCCTGCGTGTGTGTGTGTGTGTGTGTGTGTGTGTGTGTGTGTATACAGTGTATATTGGTAAATAACAAGTACGATTTTTAAAGGGGTGTTAATATAATTGAGATACATACATTTATAGTATATTGTTTATTCATGCATATCTGTGAAGTTGAAAAACCCAGTTTGTTCGATTTTTGACATAATTTGTTTAAAAATTCCACAAAACCGTAAATAAAGCCTTGTAGGCCTAACTGTCTAAAACACGGTCGCACCACCTGACATTTTTACACATTTCAGCCACAAAGCCCCCCAATGAATGACGTTAACATTTTTTTAAGTGGTTTCAAATCAAGAATACTTAATAGTTATTTTCTTTCTATTTTACATGTGTCTTCATACCTAGTTCATTAATTGATTCCGACACACAAAAAAGAGAATCAAGTCATTGACTCATACACCGATCAGCCACATTAAAACCACTGACAGGTGAAGTGAATAACATTGCTCATATGGTCCCAGTGGCACCTGTCACATGGTGGGACATATTAGGCAGCAAGTGAACAGTCAGTTCTTGAAGTTGATGTGTTGGAAGCAGGAAAAATGGGCAAGCGTAAGGATCTGAGCCACTTTGACAAGGGCCAGATTGTGATGGTGACTGGGTCAGAGCATCTCTAAAACAACATTTCTTGTGGGGTGTTCCCTGTATGCAGTGGTTAGTACCTACCAAAAGTGATCCAAGGAAGGAGAACTGGTGAACCGGCGACAGGGTCATGGGCGCCCAAGTTAATGCGGCCATGATAGAAAGGTGTCAGAACAGACAGTGCATCGCAGCTTGCTGTGTATGGGGCTGTGTAGCCTCAGACCGGTCAGAGTGACCATGCTGACCCCCGTCCACCACCCAGAGCGCCTACAATGGGCATGTGAGCGTCAGAACTGAACCATGGAGCAATGGAAGAAGGTGACCTGGTCTGATGAATCCCATTTTCTTCTACATCATGTAGATGGGTGGGGTTAGGGTCCGATCCGATGGAGCATCTATAGGATGTATTGGAACAACAAGCCTGATCCACGGAGGCAAAAACCTTGCAACTTCCAGGCCTTAAAGGATCTACTGCTAACGTCTTGGTGCCAGATACCACAGGACACCTTCAGAGGTCTTGTGGAGTCCATGCCTCAATGGGTCAGAGCTGTTTTGGCAGCATGAGGGGGAAGTACACAATATTAGTGGTTATGAGTGATGGCTTTAATGTGGCTGCTCGGCGTATGTAGAAATGTTATGTAGTAGTATGTAGTGTACTTGTGTATGCATGCCTCATTTATTTACTTATTTATACTTATAACATACAGTATATACACATTAACTAGTTGATTATATAAAACAATGAAAACAACTGGGGGAAAGCAGGGGAAGTAGTTACAGAAAATAACATTTGATTGTAATTATGTAAATTTCTAACTTCATTAAATTCCTCTGTGTTTCTTAGCAAAGTGGAATTCAGTGAGCCATCCAGGCGTGAATGTTGAATTTGTAAGCGTCAGATTGGAACACAGAGAATAATTACTTCAGCCTTTTACTCCAACTCCCAGATTCCGACACCCAAGCTTTATGCCAAGTGAGGTTCTGGATCCTGTCAATGGGGGAGGGGGGGGGGTTCTGTACCTGTTATTTTTTAAATTAGTACATGCTTGCACTTGAGTCGTTCCAGTGCTACTTTTGGGGGAAAGGAGCAGGTACTTATTGTACTTGTCTCTGATGGGTTGTAATAATCCAGCCACATATTGACAATGCAACAACCGGAATCATTCACCCTGTCTTTTTGTTTCTTTTATAACAAATTCACCCATTCTCATGGTATTTTCATTATTTGGATTGAAACACAGCAAATATTAAACACTTGTTCACTTGAACCAATTTTTTGTGTCAGCAGCCCAGCCAAGCGTTGGCTGGTAGTGTATTCACCGCCCGCTTCTGCCTGCAGTCATACTGGTAGGCTTTGGTCCCAATGAAGAGGTAGATGGTACCTAGCCATTGTACAACATACAAAATAAAATGGTATATATTTATATATAAACATAACGCGTGTGTGTGTGTGTGTGTGTGTGTGTGTGTGTGTGTGTGTGTGTGTGTGTGTGTGTGTGTGTGTGTGTGTGCGTGTGCGTGTGTGCGTGTATATGTATATATGTTTCTTTTAGTAAAATAGCACGACACATGACAATTGTGAAATGAAAAGCATGTGAACACGAAGTAATCACCATATTTCACTGTATAGTATAGTGTTGGTTTCTTCACAGGCTTGCAACTATACGTTTTTGTTACATAATAAATTAAAATAAGAGTATTAAATCATCCTGACTTCTGACTGTCTGTTGGTTTTTACCTTAAATGATTTAGTAGGAATGTATCTTTCAGGATTGGTTAGTCATCAATAAAGGATGTTTGCTCACAGAACTTTCAAATAATTTATATGATTATTTATACCTTGTTGTGAAAAATGTAGATCAAAAACATATAAAGTACTTGCAAATATATCATATATATTAGATCTACAAATGATATATCCCCTTATAGTCTCCCCTGTCTTAACATCTACCTGGACCACAGCATCAACCCTTCTGCCGATGCCCGGCCAGTCTTTGCGGATGAGTCCGGGGAAGCCCGGCTCCATCTTCCCTTTGTTCTTGTCATATCTGCGAACACAACATACAGCATAAAACTGAAAACATGCTGTATAAAAGAGGAAATCCCCTTTCTCACCATGGAAAGAAAGAAAAGGCATTGTTAAAAAGACATTGTGTGACAACAGATGGAATGTGTGACAAACACGCCGAATGTATCTGGGAATTATTATTATGTTTTTACCTGTAATATACATCTACAAAGAAATACGTTCTCCCGTAATCGCTAATGTGCAGGGCGGCGTCAAGGCGCTTGACTCTGGCGGAGAAGCCGAACTGGTAGATGGAGCCAGCTTGGCTCTTCGCATTAAGCTGCTGAACCACCCAGTACTTATGACCTAGAAAAACACAGCCGTGTCACTGCGTTTTGGCACGGCATGAGAAGACGGCGACATACCACAGGGGCCGCCGAGCTCAACGAGCCTCCTGGATGGAAGTGCAAAGCTGTAATTTTGGGATGCGACATTGTGTTCCTCAAGCCGGAGTTCTAGCCTTGTCATGCTGCAGCCTAAGTGATGCCTTGCACAGGCCTTTGGCCCGGATATCGTAGGCGGCGTCCACCTGAGAGGTAACGCTCTGTAAGAAGACGCCGCTGGGGCCGTCTCTGAGCTGGTTCCAATTCATGGTCCCTGTTGTTCCCAGCCACAAATACCTTGGTTGTATTAGGGGTAAAAAGGTGACACACTCAAGCTTTAAGTCAGAAAAATATTTATTTTTTTCCAGATGTTAGACAGTCTTCAACGTATTATCATGCCTGTTTTTAAAGAAGACCATCTCTCTCCCTATCACCGCAACCACATCCGCAGAGAAACTCGGATCACACTTTTTCGGAACGCTTGGAGTTGATGCTTTTTCGGTTGGCCTCCCTAATAAACAACATCAATATACTTTTTAGCAATGTTCCTAATGCATTCATAAAGTTATTATACTGCTATATTTCACTTACCATACAGTGTCTGAATCCCACTGACATCATCCTGCGACAGTTTGTAGTGGGAGCTGTTGTAATATTCGTATTTGGGGTACATCATGGCAGAGGGGTCCTTGGAGTGAGGTAAACCAAGCGAGGGGCCTAACTCGTGGGCCGCCACGGAAAATAGGCTGAAGCCTGAATCAACAAACAAAGCAAAAAAAAATGAACAGTAGATTTCACCTCTGGTAGGTTCACTCAAAAGTATTTGTTTTTCCGCTTTCCTGAGTCGTATATTTTTGGAAACCACAGATGCGTTTTAAGGGGCAAAACAAACAAATTGATCCCATTTAATATAATTCATAATTGCTACACCATGTATCATAATTCTGTAGTCTTGTTGGAGGCAGAACCTCACTTTTGTTTCCCCATCGTCCATGTTTCATCGTCGTCCAAGTGCACGTCTCCTCCCATCCCTTTCCCCGGTTTGAATGAGTGGGCCAGCAGGCTGCCGGGTCCATCGAATGGAAAAAAATCTCCATGATCTGGAAAAAAAAACCATGAAATGAATTCAGTCTAGACGGATCGGAATGTCTGATGTTTGTAGCGTACGTAAAGTGTTACGAAAGCCGTCCATGCTTGCCATTAAACATAATACGGCAATCTGCTTCCCGCGGTGTAGAACCCAGAAAGCAAATTGGAGAGCGGGGAGGTTTGAGCTTAGTACTTCCTCGTGCAAAGTAAAGGAACAACATCAGTGCTGCCGTGGTTGACGTTGACGAATTTCAGCGGAGCCACATCACTCCAGATCTGCAGGGCAGAACGAAAGGAGCTCTCCACATCCTTTTTCTTCATGTCTGGAGTGTAGCGTGTGATCCTGCATGCCGTCCCCAAAAAACGAAAACAAGAACACTGGGTATCTGAAGCACTATGAATATAAATACAGACAAAACATCAGAAGAAAATCCTAACTTTGATGTAGCTACAGCCTTAAAGCCTCTTAAAGGAACAGCGTCAATAGTACCCTGCACCTGTACGTGACGGTGCGCTTTTTCCCACCTCGGCTTTCGGGGTTAGGAGCTGAAGTTCCCCACGTCGGGAACGCCACACCGGGCTTCTCTCGTCACTGCCAGGGTGCTTCCCTCCAGGCGGCCCGTTCGCCTCAGACCGAAGAAGCCCTGCGTCTCCCTGATCTTTTCCTCCGTGGCCCCCGTGGCCTCCATGGCTGTCCTGGCCCTTCTCCTCCGAGCTCCTCTTTGCGGAACCTCCCGAAGTAACCCTGTTATCGAAACGGCTTTGTGAGGAGCTGCAAGCTGCAAGCTGCAAGCCACCCTTTATTTTGAATGCACCTATTTGCATTGCTCCTCCTGTAAATGTTAACTTTTCCACAGCTCATTGTAAAGAAATAAATTCCCTCTTAATCAACACCATTAAATGTTATGGCCAAAAAAAGTACGGTGTACAATTCAATTTCATTAAGAAATGTCAGTCACTGTACACTTCTGCAGAAGTCATTCTTAAATCTGATCGGGGAGAATGATTATAAGGTTGACAATTTTGCATTGAAAATAAAAAGGTTTCACTTGCCCAATCCAGATTTTACATGTTACAAGAAATCTGAGAAATGGCAAAATCTTAAATGTGCTGCTCAAAATGGCTAGACATAGGCAGTTATATCAAGATATTCTATGGGTAGACTTTATTTGACGCAAATCTAAGTCTTCTGAAATACACATTTGAGGTGTACTACTACTTATATGCCTGCAACAGTCAAATCTGTCATGATATATCAAATACATATAGCAACAACTTAGAGCTTACTGCACATACTGGAGACCTTGATGTCATGGTCAAACTAGCAATCAAATCCACATAGAAAAGGAACATTCATACAATTAGCTAAAATCATAATCGAAAAAAATGTATCTTCAGTTTTTAAGAGTGAAAGATAAGTCTAATTTAATCAACTGTGATTATTTAATATAGCAATATTACTATTGTAAGTAATATCACTATGTAAGACATTAGAGGGAAGTTGACACACAAACCTCAGCCAGCTGTAGGACTTCAGGCCTCAATGAGTCTTCTCCATCAAGGGCTAAAGCCCTCGAAATATCCACAAACACCAGCGAGCCCAAGGCGCTCATCCCTAACCAGAACAACTCCATCGTTTTAAATGAGGAGCGACCCCCGATGTTATATACACAGTACGGCGGCATTCCTTCAGGTTGTTAGGCAATCACATGGCCCAAAGGTCCTCAATCCTGAGGCTACCTGCTCCAATACTCTGGAGGTTATTGTGGTTGAAACCAGCTTGTGAAATGTCTGCAGTGCGCGTCTGGGTTTTCCCTGTATCCCATATTGCAAAACATGTGACATACGGCATATCATTGTTTTCAGTTTTCAGATCAGATGTGTTAGCTGAGATTTTGAATGAGGGCTGAAATTATTATATTTTGGTGTTTTCAATTGATACCAAACTACCTGCTCCAAAAGTCAACTTGTGCAATAACACTGGTATTACACTGTACATATTGTAATAAGCTAGTTAGGACATAGTAAAAACTCACAATTATAATTTATACCCTTTATACCCATAACAATAATTGATCCTGTGCATAGTATCACATTTTGTATATTCTGCCTATTTATATATATATGACTATTTCTGTTCTATAATTCCTGGCTATTTAGTGGTTATTTGTATATCTTTTACTATCTAAATTTAAAACATTTATTCGCTTTTTATTTAAATTTACTTTATTAATACAAGGTATTTGACATATGATTAATGAACTACACTAATCAATCTCCTGCACGTATTACTGCGGTGTAAACACTGCACCACCCCACCCGCCCACAAACACACACACTTCAGAGCCTTTCAATGTCATAATTTATTTTGACCAAAACAAGAGCTAGATGTCATCCATAAATAAAAAAAAAAAAAGAAAAAACACTGTTTTGTTTTGGGGTTTCTTTCCACTTAAATAAAAAGTCCTTCAAGGATTTCCTCATTCGTCAGCGGTGATGTGTGATGTGCGCCCCAGTGTTTCAACACCCCAGCCAGGCGTTTGTCTTCTCCACCCCCACGATGCGTTTCTGGGTGTAGTCGTACTTGTAGACCTGCGGTCCCACGAAGAAGTGGATGAAACCTAAGACGACACAGATCACACCTCAAAGTGGCACCGTGCGCAGCCTACACGGCCTGCATGGTTTGTTGCTGTTGATGTTTGGACGATGTTTGCAGTCAGTTGCTATGCTCCTGCTGCTGCTGCTGCTGATTATGATGATGATGATTATGTCGATGCCAGCGAGCAGAGTTGGCCTGGAGATCGCTGTTTTTTTCGACATAGTTCGACTGGCAGTTTAAAATAAACGGGTCGTGGGGCCGCAGATGTTGTAACAACTCACAGTACTACTGGGTTCGTGTTTAACGTCTGTAATTGCTGTAATTGCATTCCTGTGCCACTAATGTCTACGGGAACTCTCAAACACCCCGGAGGCATAGACGGCGCTGCAGAGGGCTGTTAAAACCTTAGACAGATTGACGGATGGAGGCCGTACTTCCAGCACTTAACGTACCAAAGCGCAAGCCGCTCTGTCAACGCGTTGTGTGATTTTGGATTTGGAACAAAAAAAAAAAAAAGATTTCTGAAGGCATTGGGTAAAATTAATCTTTATTCATAAACTAAGTGCTCAAATATAAATGTCCCTTCTCTTCTCTTCTCTTCTCTTCTCTGAACCCACTCCCTGTCACTCTACTGTGCCTCCATTGTTCATCAGAAAGAGTGGGTCTGAGAGGGACAAAGGAGATTCACAAAAGTCTATGAGCAATGGGAGGGAGTCCCAGAATCTCTGGCAGGAGCCAAGATAATTGCTGGATATTGTCCAACCCTGATGCTAAGCCATAGTTCAAAGAGAAGAAATAATACATATCAAAAACTTCCCGGCTCTATGCTGCTGACAGGTGCTGGAAAGCCAAGTTCCTTCACATTTCACATGTCTTAGTTGATAGATTTTTAAATACCCTATAGCTTTAACAGCTTCAGTCAAATAAGCAGCTAATGAACAAGAAACTAAGATGGCTCTGAGACCTTTTGGAAATCCTTAATGGCGCCTCTCATACTTATTACCCACTCAACCTAACCTTTAATGGGAAACCAGCGGATACTGCATGGCAGCAGTGTGCGCAGAGCATTTTAGGGGCAGGGGCAAAAATCAGAGAACGGGCACTTTTCACGGGTGGTCTGGGAGTTGAAGAAATGTTATTATTTTGAACACCTGAAATACCATTTTGTGCACCCTAGAGCCTTCGAATAGGTGTAGCATGGAGGGGATGTAATCATCCTATGGAAGGCCACCTGGAGGGAACTTTATACGGTTTTCTTTATCGTAGGGACACTCTAGAGGGCACTTTACACCATTGTGTCTATTTTAGGGGCACTCTTGACGGCATTTTATAATGTTTTCTCTATCATAGGGGCACTCGAGAGGGCACTTTATACTATTGCCTCTATTGTAGGGGCCTTCTAGAGTGCGCTTTATAATGTTTTCTCTATCATAGGGGCACGCTAAAGGGCACATTATAATGATTACTTTATAGTATTAACCTACTCTCATAGGGCACTCTAAATGGCAGGACCAAAGGGCCTCAGGGGGGTCACTGCACGGGAGGGAACATAGAATGGAATACAGCTGAAAATACTGTGTAATAACATAAAATATAGCTCACCTTCTTTATGAATAGCAGCACTTATTGTTGTGTTGACTCCAGGAAAATCTTCACTGATGTACTTTGGGAAACCGATATCCATGATTCTCCGGTTTTCATTATAACTGTAAAAGAAACTCACAGTCACTATTTGAAGTAATTCATTTTTGTTTTGCATGCCAACATTATGGATAGGTACGTTTTGTGTCACAGGTATGATCCCAACAGATGAAGAGAGAGTCATTTATTATTGAAACACAAAACAGAGGATTAAATAAAATCAGGATGCCTTGTGAATTTGTGTATTTTATTCGTCTACCTCCAATAAATGTCATGGATGAAGAAGAGGGTGCGTCCTGTTTTGGCTATGTGCACTGCTGCGTCAACGTCCTGCACCCAAATTGGGAAACCAAAAGTACTGAGTGGTTTGGGCTTTCCTCTCACACGGGAGCCCTTCACTGTCCAAAACATGGATTCTGTAAAGGAAACCCCCACTTTAGAGCTCTAGGTAGAAAAAACCCAATGTGGGTTTGTTTCAACAAATGAATGCTTTCAAGAAGATGCAAATACAATGACACAAATATGGTATTTAGTAACATTAGACATGAACAAAGTGATACTTAAAGCCATATCAAACATGCCAGATACTAAAGAGAGGCAACTTTATTTAACTTTTGCATCTAATGACCCCAAACAAATGGTCTAAATTCAGACCAGTGGTCTCAAACTCAGATGATCTGGGGGCCACTGGCCATGTCGTCTTCCTATATTAAAAAAAATAAAATAAAATGAAGTACATCTGTGTGGATTAATTTAGCATTAATATTTGAAAAAAAATATTTATGGGCCAGATTTATTAATATCTGATTGTTAAGTAAAAGCAATGGGTTGGATCTGTATTTAGTCAAAACTATAATCTGACATAGAGGACTAAACAAGCCGTTCACAAACATGAATGCCCTGTATAACAATTGTGATGGCAAATTACAAACTGTTACTATGTATTTCTAGAATTGTATGCATCTAAATTATATTATCCAACTCTCTCTGTGTGTGTGTGTGTGTGTGTGTGTGTGTGTGTGTGTGTGTGTGTGTGTGTAAGGTTACTCTCGGTCCAACTTTCACTGGATGTGTTTGCGTTTAAGACCAAGGTTGTATGTTTACAACCTGGTATATTAATGGAAGTTTAAGACCAGCATCTGGATAACTTCATGCTATGAAGGAGCTTAGTATCAATTATACAGGGGTGCAGTATAATGATCCTTGGGATATCCTCCTTTCGGACCCTGTGGTGGGTGCGTGTTACCGATGGGCTTGGTATGTGTGCAGTTCAGACAGAGGTCACTGAGAATGATATAAACGTGGCTCTCTGTTATCGCTTGTGAGAACATCTTGTGGAGTTCCTGCGTGAGTACGTGGTGATGTTCTCTTGAGCCCAATAAAGTTATTTTTACTTGTACTCTCACCGAGATTGGACGTTAACTCATTAAAGTAGTAAAAGTGAATTTCTACCACACGACGAAGCCATTCAGCTGTGTAAATAATAATGATGAAATATGTTACCATGGATGAGGTAAGCGGTGGATCTGCGAGGAACCCAGAAAGCAGCGTCAATGTTGGCTTCGATCTTGGGCATAAAGTTGGTGATGGGACCTTCCTTGATGTCGTACTGCTGATTATGCTTGATCCAGAGATACCTGCTTGGAAAATTGTGGTAAGCTATACCAAAACAAAGTCCTCCATGACCCCAATACCGAAAAAAGCATTTTAACATCCCTATCCCTAACATTTATCCCTTCATCCCTTCATCCTTACTAGTCATAGTCTCATAGTCATTGTGACTCAAAATGAAAAGACATTTAAAGGGAACCTATTCTGAAAACTCACTTTTCCAGCGCTTGTGCACATACATGTGGGTCTCTGATGGGTCTGCTAACACACAAACTGTGAAATAAAACAACCCAGTCAGTCTTATGTGAGCTGTTTCAGAGTACTTAATGTCCTAAAACGAGCCCTTCAGCTTTGTGTCTCAGTACAACGTAGCACTGAGACACATTCGAATTAGAACCGCCCGCCATCTGAGTAACTCCGCCCACGGCTGGATCGAGACCGGACCCGTGAGCATTGAAGCTAAGAGCTAGTCATGGGAAGTGCTCTGTTGGCTGCAGAGACCAGCACAAATCTTTTAAAAGAGCGAGGGATTAATACCAACTGTCCGTGACAAAACTGCAGACGAGGAAAATGTAAGTATTTAAAAATGTATCCCGGTATGTGTTTATTTCTGTGTGTGTGTGTGTGTCAAAGATTGGTTGACGGTAATTTACATGTAGGCTGGAGCGCCTCAGATTTTGTTTTTGATTTTGATGTTTCCGTTAATGACAAAAAAACAAAAAAGCCCCAAGCCATGCCGCGTCCCGGGCTGCTCCGAGCTCCGTGCTGAAAGTCACCGCAGCGAAAGTCGGAACAAACTTTTGAAATAGGCCTTGTAGATCCAATATGAAGATTCAGCGACTGGATTGCTTTATTTCTCGCCTCAAATTTGTTCAGAAACAGATTTTGGCGAACTGATTAGGTGAAATCCGTGAAAGTTTCGGAGTAAATACAACGGAACCCGGAAGCCATGTTCAAACGTCATTGGCTCATAGAACTAGGGGCCTCGGGAGGGAGGCTCCTCCCACTGAAACAGCCCGTTTTAACGGATGTTAGAATGGCTCCAATACATAATCTGAGTGGTGTTTTCAGCAAAACAAAACTTTAGAAACATGTTTTGGGCTCCTCAGAGACCATATGTAGAAATATTATATCAACTTGGTGAACGGGAGCATAATAGGCCCACTTCATGGCTAAATCTAGGTCTATGTCTCTCTCTCTAGAAAGGCTAAATTTGGGTTAATAAAAGGCGTCATACCTCTCTCTGAAAAAGAACGTTGCGTCCCCGAGGGTGGACACGGCGTCGAACGACAGGTCAGGGGCACATTTGTTCTCCATGAGTCTTGGGAACTGCGGTCCCGAGAGCCAGGGGTTGTACTGTGGGCTCCAGCCATACCTGGGGAACAACTTCGGGCTACTCCTGCTCGTACCTGGTTCACATCGGGAGACACGAAAAACTAAAGCCGCTGTTTGGATTTCACTGGATTTCAACTTTTAAAATGTATATTTCCCCGTAACCATAGACATTAAGAAGGTAAAATTGTTACATTTTTAAGGAGCCAGATTTATTGACAGATACTGTGTTACATATAGACATACATGGATGTATCTCTATCTCTCTACAAATAGTAGTCAAGCTGCAATAAAATACATACATATTTGTATTGTATGTATCATTTATGACGATTTAATAAGACATAATTATATATAAATATAAATATATAAAATATTAATAACATTAATAATGTTTTTTTTAATAAATAAATCGATTTTTGACATATTTAAATTGATAAATACATATAAATTAAAATACATACAGTATATTCATAATAAAAATAATTAATCATGAATTCCTTCTGCATGTATGATGGTTGAAGGTATTGTAATACTTCAGAATGAAATTGTTAATATAAATAAAGCCTTATCATCACCACTTATTTACCGTAGAGCGCATTAATATTTGCAACATCCTCCTTGGACAGCAAGTCCACTTGTCTTGGGTGCATGTAGGTTGGATACATAAGTGACTCTGGGTTTCTGGAGTGTTTCAAGCCCAAAGCATGGCCAAACTCATGTGCCGCCACCAGGTAGAGGTTGAAGTCTAAGAAAAATCGTCAACATCAGACGCATCAATTATCTAATAACTTTCTCTGAAATACTCTGAAAGACCCCCTGCCCCCGTACCCTTTTCTCCAGTCGTCCAGTGCTCGTCATCGTCAAAGTGTGTGTCCCCTCCCATGCCGGCTCCTGGACCAAAAGCATGAGCCAGCGTTCCCCTGGGTCCATCGAAGGGATACAGATCGCCATGTTCTGCAGGATCACATCATAGAAAATAGATATCACAAGAAAAACATCTGTACTTAAAAAAAAAAAGGTAAAATGACACCCCAAAGTTTGCTCCATATAGATGAGGCTGGTGGAAACTGTTGGTTAAATGCAGCCGCGGTGCTGGTACAATGAGAGTTTTGTATGTAATTTTCGAACAAAGTTCAAACATTTATGATTATAAACTGTTGGTTAAATACTTAGCACCACCTTGCAGTATTTATTGTTAAACCAATGTTGTTGTTACACTAATCTCTGTCTCAATGTAGCTGAATGTTATTCTCCCTTGTAAGTCGCTTTGGATAAAAGCGTCTGCTAAATGACTAAATGTAAATGTAAATGTATAATTATGTGATGTGTCATGCAAACCGATGTTTGATCAAAATGTTTTTTCCTCTCATAATTCCTGCAATCTATTTTCCATTTTAAGCTCAAAGTGGCACCCACCAGAAGTGACGAACTCCACCTTGATGTCAGCATTTCGGTTGTGCGACCTGACGAAGGTCAGACCGCTGGCTCGGGCCCAGACGCTGAGCGCTGACTGCACCACAGAGTTGATAGTGCCGCGCGGCAAATCCCTGGTGTAGTGACCGATTCTGCAACAGAAACCAGAAAATGCCAAATAGTGCTGGCAAAATTAGATAGATCTCAAGCTAAGCAACCCTCTCTAGGACACTTACCATTAAATTTTGAATTATTTTATCACAATAAAAGCTTATGCCAGAAGTTAACTATTGCAGAAATATGTATAATAATTGACTATTAGTAAAAAGCAATCTTAACCAACAGCGTATATCAGCATTAACAAAATCAATGAATTGATATGTAAGTGAATGTTTAATGGGTGACTTTCTAAGTACAAGTACAAGTATAAGTACAAAATAACAACACAAAACGAAAGGCTCAATCAATTAGACATGCTTGAAGAACAGCTTATATTACTTAGAAACAAATACAGCACAGTGAGGCTTCACAGATGCAGCACTTTGATGCCTTCTCCAGACATAAGCATAAATTCTTATGAATATAAATGTTATCAAATTATATTAATATATTAATAATTATTAATACATGACTACATAGATGATTAAACAGATGGCTTTTGGGGCCAAATAGAACCCACAAAAGATAAGTCATCAAATAAACTTCCAATTAAAGTAGCAAATATAAACAATGCCATAGTTTTATTAAGATTAACTTAAAGTCAATGTTAACATAAGATAAGATACTATGGGCTGTGATAAAAATTAGAAATCGCTTTTTTTAATGCCTGGAGGACATTCAGGCAAAATGACCAAGTAAATCTTTGGAAGGATTCAACAAATAACCCTTTAAACAATGAAACATTCATATGCATGTGCATATGCATGTCGTTGACATTTAACGTATCTTTTAGATACGTTTTGAACACCAACAGCAGAACCTCCTGTTCACCTGTAGGTGATGACACTCTTGCTCCACCGCGTTCCCCGGTTGTGTATGTAGTCCTCCACGTCGGGCACCCCACAGCGAGGGCTCCTCATCACCTCCAGAGTCTCCGTGTCCAGGACCCCCGTCGAGTTGAGCCCGAAAAACAGCTGCATTTCCTGCACCGAGGAGGTGAAGGATTGCCCGCTGCGCTTCCAGCGACCGAATGGTCCTTCCTTCAGATGGTAGTACCTCTGGAGGTATTCCTAGTAGAGAAACAATACCATAAATCAATCAGTCAATCAATCAATCTATTTATCTATCTACCTGTCTGTCTGTCTGTCTGTCTGTCTGTCTGTCTGTCTGTCTGTCTGCCTGTCTGTCTGTCTGTCTGTCTGTCTGACTATCTAGATGAAGTGGTAAATCATCACCATCGATAAATATTTCTGTCTGGAGGCTCTAGAGATCATGTTGAGCAGCTGAAAGGAAATGGGAGAAAATCTGGACTTGAGGTCCATAGTAGCATTTATAAAGAATCCCTATTTGTATATAACAATACTGTACGTGCTACAAGAAAAAAACTTAGATTATTGCAGAGTGGCAGTAACCCTAGAATATTGTTTTCCCACCATTGACCAACTGCTTAACCCAGACCCGTTTCTTGATATTTTAAGGCCACCATCTGTCACAAAATGTGAGGAATTTGAAATTTGAACATTTTTTAAAAGCAAAATTACAACAACCAGGGCAAGTATTACTTCCTCTGTTGGAAATTTCAATAGTCAACCATACAAAAGGAAAGCATCCAGGACGCAAGCAGGATTGTAATAGAGAGTACATTTCCACCTGCTCTTGATCCTGTCCCTACTATATTCTTTTAGATGGGTTTATATTGTCTCAAGCTCTGCTTTGAGTCATTCACTCATATCATTACTAATTCACTCAGTCACTTGAGACTGGTGATTTTCCAGATGCTTTTAAATCTGGTGCTGTGAAACCATTGGTGAATAAACCACACTTCGGCTGTGGGCTCCGAGGCAACTACAGGCACATATCAGACCTTCCGTTTTAAGGTTAAGTGCATGAGAAAGTTGTCTGTAATCAAATTTACAACTTCGTAGATGAAAACAAATTTTGGAGAAGTTTTGTCAGGTTTCAGAGCCTATCACAGCACAGAAACTGCTCTCACCAAAATGCTAAAGGATTTAATACTTAGCACTGACAAGGTTTCAGTTCTGTTTTTTTGGACTTGAGCGCAGAATAATTTGATAATAATTGATCACAATATTCTCAACAATCTTCTGGAGAACTGGGTTGGTCTGTCTGAATGCCAATAAAGAATTATCTAAAATCTTATCTCATCTTATGTGAACATATCTGAACTGGTTCAGAACCTACATTACAGGGAGGAAGTTTTTAATCCATCTTGGAGATCATGTATCACAGAAACATGATATAACTTGTGGTGTTGCACAAGGGAGCTGTCATGGGCCCTTGCTGTTCTCACTTTACATGCTCTCATTAGGTAATATTGTCGGGGAACCTAATGTCAATTTCCATAGCTAAGCCAAATCTTGCTGATGCCAAAAGTGCTCTCACCACTTGTCATCTTGCTATAAATGATTAGATGAGTAAGAAAATATTAAAACTAAATGAAGATAAGACAGAAATCATTTTGGTTTGGCCCCAACGCCAAAAGGGAGGAAGCCTCTGAAAGACTGATAAGCTGAATCCCTGGGTCGAATCAAATTCTAGATTCTGATTTCAGTTTTAACTCCCGTATTAAGAAAGTGACCAGAACAGCATTCTTTCATCTTCGAAATGTCTATCTATCTTCAGCATATTTGACGCAACGTTATTATGTAACTCCTATTTTCATCCCTATTCACCGCCAAAGAAAACAAGGGAAAAAAGAGAAACAGGAACGAGAGAGTAAATTAGGACTGTCCGGGAGCAGGGAAAATTAGGTGGCAAGACAGGATACAGAGCGCAACAGAGTAATCACTGCCAAACTCTGAGGGCTGTACGAGAAGTCACCACCGCCCCCCACCCACACTAATGGGAGACATATATTAAAAAAAACACCCTCAGTAGAGGATGCGAAAACAGATCCTTACAATTTTCTCCCCCATTCCCTACCCTCCATCATTCAAAACAATGATTTGTTTCTTTCCCCAGCAGATGCCCTCAGAACCGAAATACACAGCGGTTGAAGCACTTACTGTGGCCAGCTTGACATCACCCTGCGTTTCGGAAGTAGACCCCTCTTCCTGCGGAGCCAGAGAGGGAGCCGAGCGGCACGGCCCAGGCAGAGACAGCAGCAGCACCGGCAGCACACAGACGCAGAAGCACAACACGAGATGCATTTCACGGCCTAGTCCTTTCAAAATACACATGTGAGTCCACAGGTTCTGGTTAATGAGAAAGCCCTTTTTAAATGCTTATTGTGACTCATGCTGCGGCCAAAGCCCAGGGAAGCCTCAGACAGTACTATGGAATTAGGGAGGGGTTTGCCTCAGAGCCGAGGACAGCCAAAAGAAGAAAGAAAAAAATAGAAAGAAAGAAAGAAAGAAAGAAAGAGAGGAATGAAAATTTTAGACGCGATTTTAACTTTCTATGTCACACGATCGCTTTTCTAACCATAGCCGTCGTAAGAGAGTGCGCCACCGCAAAATTTTCAATCTCGGTTCTCGTCCCAGTCATGCTGCTGAGTGATGCTGTGACGTGTGCGAGTCCCTAAGACTGACAGAGTTTTTATGGCACCTTTTTGGAAAACAAGCTGCTGACTCACAGATAATCCCAAAGAAATGGTGAAGTTACCAAACACACAAGAGGACTTGGCGCAGATGATGATTGACTCATAAATCGCCCCCCCTGAAATATTTAGAGCTGCCTTGATATTGGGAAAACCTCAACTAACATGTGAATGCCACATCTCCCTTAATGACATTTCCACCTCATCCAGACTGATGCAACAACATAGCATGTTGTACGGCCTCGATCCCACGCATTCCGCAGGCGCTCCCGAAATATCACTGCCAAAGCCCATTCTTGTCCCGCTATAGCAAATCCATGTCAGTCTGTTGAATGAGAGAGTTCTATGGAAAGAAAACGAAAATGACTCTAATTGCAGGGATTTTGGGGCCCTTCAAAAAAAGAAAATGGCCGCCAGCCAGGGATACACCGAGTGGCAAGGGTGGTGCCAGGGAAATTTCAGGCTACAATTAGGGTTGATTGGGCGCTGTGGAGCTTTTAATGGGACCAACAGCATTCCTCCGCTCGGGGAGGGGACAGAAGGCGACTTTCCCGGGGACACACAATGCTCGTCCGCAGGGCGATTTAAAATAATTCCGGTCGCTCTGGTTTTACGGTCAAACAGACAAGGTAATGAAGTCATTTTAAGCCCTGGTGATCTTGAGAGCAAATTTTAGTGTAGCCATGTTACAAGCTGGGAGAGACCGTTCCGACCGACACGGTAATTAAAGTGGCAGGAGCGCTGCCGTTTCGCCCCAAAGATACGCCCGCCTAGTCTGAAGGTCCCGGAGCCACCGCTGCTCAGAGGAGGTCGGTGGAATGGACGATGTGTTTCGTAGAATCGTTTTTCTTTGTCACTTATTATGTGCATTGTGAAAAAGATTTAATGGCTTCTTTAGTGATTCCCAACCCGGAGTGCCTGACCCCTATAGGAGGTCGCCAGAACCGGCAGGAGGGTCTCCGGGCCTTGGACGGTTTGAGGCATGTTCCCTAACAGTCAAATATCGGTTCAAAAAGCCTCGGCTCAAATATAATATAAAATATAACATCCAAATGGGGGAAAAAAATTCAGAGGCCCATGCCACAAACACATGGGGTACCATGAAAGACAGAACATGACGTTAATTTAAAAAAAGAAAACATGTGAAGAGCTCTGGTCCAATAAGACTTTTACATTTGTATGTTCTGAAGAAAGTCACGGCCCAGCTCAGTTCGGTTTTTGCCGCACGGTTTGGAAAAGAGGAGTGAACTCTGCAAAGAACACAAACAACAGACAGATCTGAGGACAATGGTACACACCACAGAACACACAGCACACACGGCACACACAGTACATACAGCCCACACAGCCCACACAGCACACACAGTACACACAGCCCACACAGCACACACAGTACACACAGCACACACAGCACACACAGTACACGCAGCACACACAGCCCACACCGTACACACAGCACACACAGTACACACAGCGCACACAGTACACACAGCACACACAGTACACACAGCACACACCGTACACACAGAACACATAGCACACACAGTACATACAGCCCACACAGCACACACAGCACACACAGCACACACAGCACACAGCACACACAGCACACACAGTACACACAGCACACACAGCACACACAGTACACACAGCACACACAGCACACACAGCACACGCAGTACACACAGCACACACAGTACACACAGCACACACAGCACACACAGTAAACACAGCACACACATCACACACAGTACACGCAGCACACACAGTACACACAGCACACACCGTACACACGGAACACATAGCACACACAGTACACGCGGTGCACAATGGCCGCAAGGTGGAACAAAGTGCTTGTCGCCGTGCCGCCCAAAACAACACGGTGTCTCCCTAAATCACAACTTATCCCATTCCACTTAAAACAAGCTTTACATCGTCCCGTTTTGGGTGACAATGAAACAACAAAGGAGAAGCAACTGCAACTCGCAGACGTCAATACCGTAGGCAACTTTGAAATTTGTGTTTAAGGGCTGTTATTACTGATGCATTCATCTTAGTTGCACCGTTGTGTGTGTGTGTGTGTGTGTGTGTGTGTGTGTGTGTGTGTGTGTGTGTGTGTGTGTGTGTGTGTGTGTGTGTGTGTAGTATGAGTGTGTGTGTGTGTGTGTGTGTGTGTGTGAACCTTTGTCTTCGTGTCTGTGTTTTATTTCCTCCCAAATAACCACGCTACATTCTTTGCCAAACAACATTGCGGCGTAATCGCTCCATACACCCCAACACCGTCGTCTTCTGTTTTCACAATCTGCAGCCGGTGGGCAAGGTTCACGGGAGGCATTCCTAATGCGCAACCTTGCACAACGTGCACCAACCGCACATTGCAACCATGAAACCAAACAGTTTCCCAACAAAGATATTTTTGTTATTGCCACAAAATGCCTCTGTAACATGATTAGATCAACAACTAATCACAGTCTGACAATCTGCACAACAAATATTTGTTAATATTTTGCAATTTCCCTCTTGGGTGAATAAAGTATCTATCTATCTATCTATCTATCTATCTATCTATCTATCTATCTATCTATCTATCTATCTATCTATCTATCCATCTATCTATCTATCTATCTATCTATCTATCTATCTATCTATCTATCTATCTATCTATCTATCTATCTATCTATCTATCTATCTATCTATCTATCTTTCTGACTATCTAGATGAAGTGGTAAATCGTCACCATGGATAAATATTTCTGTCTGGAAGCTCTAGAGATCATGTTGAGCAGCTGAAAGGAAATGTGTGAAAATCTGGACTTGAGGTCCATTGTAGCATTTATAAAGAATCCCTATTTGTATATAACAATGCTGTATGTGCTGCAATAAAATACCATTTTGCAAAGATTACTGCAGAGTGGCAGTAACCCTAGAATACTGTTTTCCCACCTTTGACCACCTGCTTAACCCTGACCCGTTTCTTGATATTTTAAGCCCACCATCTGTCACAAAATGTGAGGAATTTCAAATTTGAACATTTTTAAAAGCAAAATTACAGTCTATCTAACTATCTGTCTGTCTGTCTGTCCGTCTGTCTGTCTATCTATCTATCTATCTATCGATCTAGAGGTGTTGCTGTAGCTTTCTTCATTACAAGTGAAATTGGCTATTTTGCCGCCCAAGTGAAAAAAGTACATTTTCCATACTGAAAATATACTTTTAGGTGTGTGAAAAGTATTTTTACTTTTTGCGCGTGTACTTGATGTGCATTTTTGTGAATTGTTATTTACTGTTGTGTACTAATTTGAAGTACAGATTTTGTATACTAGTCATTAATATCCTGTAAGTGTGATGAAAATACCCTTATAAAAGTATGTAGAAAATGTATCTAATGTAAACTGTCAGCAAGGCAAGTATTATTTTGGTCATCAAAAAACAAAAATCCGTTAATAAATAGTTTTTTTTGCATATTTTAACACAATAACTACAACTTTAGTCGTTTCAATGAAGCACAACTTCATCGTATTGATTGGATGTTCTCAGATAACATACTTGTAATGTACTACTTCACTCGAGAGGGAATTGTGTTTTCTAGTTTTGTGGTTTCCAGTTTTTGACTGTTACCTTGTTTTGTAGACATGTCAGCGCCACATCGTTCAAAGTGGCAATTTGGCAAAAGACAAACATCCGAGCCTGACGTCAGAGCAACTGGAGCGCTGCCAACGCGCGGTCACAACTGGTCCGGTTCCTTACGGAGATTCTGCTGCCACCCAGCGGTGAACTTGAGTATGACGCCGTCCCGAATTCAGCCACAGCAAATACCCTGAGAATAAATCATCTGCATATGGAAAAAAACAAGATGATATAGGTGAAATGGAAATGTAGGATGGATGGGAATGGATAGATAGATAGATAGATAGGTAGATAGATAGATAGATAGATAGATAGATAGATAGATAGATAGATAGATAGATAGATAGATAGATAGATAGATAGATAGATAGATAGATAGATAGATCGGTCTGTCTGTCTATATATCTGTCTGTCTGTCGGTTACGGTCGGTCTGTCTGTCTGTCTGTCTGTCTGTCTATCGTATCTATCTATCGTATCTATCTATCGTATCTATCGTATCTATCTATCTATCCATCTATCTATCCATCTATCTATCTATCTATCCATCTATCCATCTATCCATCTATCCATCTATCTATCTATCTATCTATCTATCTATCTATCTATCTATCTATCTATCTATCTATCTATCTATCTATCTATCTATCTATCTATCTATCTATCTATCTATCTATCTATCTATCTATCAATCTATCTACCTATCTATCTATCTATCTAACATTAGTAGGTGTAAACAGAATAATAGATTGACTCATTCATACAATCAACAGGGGATTTTGATAACCGTATACAGTATACAGGTACCTATGACCCGATGGGGCTCCTTTGAAATATATAGATCCTGGATAAATATTAATGTCAACAAATCACATCCAAAGGTCAGAAAGTGAAACTGATGAGTTTGTTGGATCTTATGGTCGAACATTAATGGCATTCTGAGTGGTATTGATCCAAATTTGATCTTAATTCCCCATTAGGGAAAGGTATTTTATTCAGTAATGGTTATGTTTATGGTTACATCACTTGCCAATATCCACAGTAAACTGTTCAAACTCTACAACATATGACGATTTTTTCCACCTGTTCAAAACAAAACAATTATTGCACAATTATTATTATTATTGTTATTATTATTATTATTATTATTATTATTATTATTATTATTATTAGTAGTAGTAGTAGTAGTAGTAGTAGTATTTATATATAATAAAAATAATGAAGATGATGATGATCATACCAATAATCATCATCATTATCGTCATCATTATAATAATAGACTTCAGCTTGGCAGCGTAAAGCTCACAACTAAGAAGACAAATATTACAAAGAAAATAAGAAAAGAAACAATCAAAACAATGAGAAGAAAAAATGTCATTGCTTGACATATTGTACAATTTATCTTATATATATTTTTTTATTATTATTATATTATTATTTAAAAATATATATTTTACCATTATTTTATTAAGTGTCAGCACACTATTTTTTTTTTAAATTATTATATTTTAAAACGCAAAAGCTGAGAGCTCCGGCTTTGTGGGCTCTGGCTAACCCTATCAAATTGTTTCGGTTCACCATCATCACCGCTACGATATTATTAACACACACATACACACACACATGCACGCACACACACACACAAACACACACACACACACACACACACACACACACACACACACACACACACACACACACACACACACACACACACAGGTGGACTCACAACGGGCACACACACACTACAAGCACCTGCTTCAAAAACACTCCCGAAGAACCCTCCTGATTACATTCTTCTCCTTTTCTCCCTCATTTACTGACATAGCTTTGTGTTTTTCCAGGTACATGTTGTTGTTTGGTTCTATATTTATTTGTTTCACCCGTGGTGATTCTCCCCCTCTTGGAGTAGTAATGATGATTAGTTGCTCATGGACCAAAACATTGTAAGACCGTTCTCCAAAGAGGGGGATTGGTGATGGTTCTGTGTAACAAAAAGCTATGCTCCAAAGTCAAACTCCACTTGCAGACTTACTCTGTCCGAGATGCAATGGCATACAAATACTCTGTGTTGTATGCCGAGCACGCTGTCAGCACAGGTAAAAAAAAATGAGAAGAACAAAACAATCAGTGGAATGCATTTCTAAAAAAATAAATCGTGTAAATGAAAACAAAACAAAGGGGGAAAGGAGCTGGTGTCCAGGAAACACCCATGCTCCTCCATCATCTCCTCGTGATTATTGACTCATAGTTAAAGCAAGACACCTTACCCAGCGAGAAGCTTTTGCTATTACGGGACCAATCTAAAATCCAAAAACATATTTAACAGATTCCCATTTAGTCAGTGCTAACATGACGATTTCATTGGGAACATTTGTTTCAACCTATTTCAACCTACCTGTTAGAGCGTGAAGGTCGTTTTTTAGTCTAAGAGCACATTCGGTGTCACAGAAATGGTGTTGACAGAGTGGTTTTAGGGATGGGAAGGTCAGCCATCAGCCTGACTAATTGTATCAACCAACAACAGTTGAAGGGTTGCTGCTTTCCCCCTCAATTTTTCTCCAAACAGATGTTTTTGTATCTGGGGTGTCAGAAATCCAGTGGCAGGTGTCAGTATAACCAGGGCAACCAGAACAAACAAAGCTGATTATCTTTGAATTGGCTCAACAGATTTGTTTTCACTGTCAAAAATATTTTATGGTCAATCAGGAATACCTAGTTTCCAACAGAATAATATGCTACTAGTTATTCTTTATTATTATTATTATTATTATTATTATTATTATTATTATTATATTATTATTATTATTATTATTATTATTATTATTGTTATTTCTATGTATTTTTATTTTTTTATGGCTGCCAAAATGGTGAGAAAAGTGGGAATAATGCATAATCATGCGCACAATCAGCAAAAAAAAAAAATGCTGGTCTAGTTGAAATAAAAAACGCAGATCAGCGGTCAACACGCTCTTCGTCCTGTTTGTGTCTTTGCACTCCTATGTGGCTGGAGAAACAACCAAAAAAAAAAAACCCCCCTGTCCTGCTCTCCTCCCCCCGTGACTCAGGGGAGCTGTCAACCGCTGTCTGAACAGCTCCAAGACGAACTGTGTGGATCTGTTGTGATGACACAGTTGTTCTCACGATTATAACGTCACTTTTTTTTCTACAGTGATGTTGATCTGAGTTGTTCTCATTCCATGTTTGAGCTAAAGAGTTACAGTACAATCACAACCATGGAGATATCTTCTGATTTTGAAATATCATCTCATACTAGGACTATGTGTATGTATGTATCTATATACATCTATATATATATATATATATATATATATATATATATATATATATATATATATATATACAGTTTTATATTTTTTTTCTTTTTTAGACATGTATTTATTGATATATTGACATATACATAGGTGTATCTATATATATATATATATATATATATATATTTTTTTTTTTTTTTTTTTCTACAATTTTCACTTAATGTTATTGAGCTGAACCATACCATATCGACCAAACAACCAGACAACTGTTATAAAAGCATATAAATCTTCTCTATGCAGCTAAAACAGTTTTTTGTTGTTGTTGTCGTTGTTGTCGTGTTGCTCTGGATATCCAGGTCTATTTGCAGCAATGGCCGTGAGCTATTTCAAAATCTGTGTTGTGGAATTCAGCTAATCACACGGTCTCAGCCTTTAGTGTATGTAAGGCTCGGGGAATCCATTGTTAAAGCATATATTGATAATAATAACCCCTTTGCAGCTGGACGCACGCACACGCACACACACATACACAACACTTGCAGACGCAGTAGAAAGCAACTACAGGCAACACGTCCTGACCTGTTGAAACACAAGTAATGGAGTCAGACCCCCAAACAGTTTATTATCCCCGAAATTGGAAGTCCTTTTGTGACAAGAAAACATAGAAGTAGATTCTGTATAGAAAAAATAAAATGCTTACACCAATTTTAGGCCTGGATCTGCAGTAAAAAAGAGTCCTAACTCTATTTGAGCAGTCGGATCGTCTCTCCTACTGGGCGCCCGATAAAACTGCATCCGCGTTTCGCAACACAAAACTTGAATTGACTTTGTTTGAAGCCAGGTCACACCCAGTTGACATCACTTCTGGCAGTACTGTCGGACCAAAACTTTGGAACGTATCCCGTAGGGTATTAGAACGTGTTAACTCAGCATTTATTTTTCGATATTATATATAGAACCTACTGTAACTTCTGAATAACACAGTAACAAATAAGATAAAAAAGATAGTTGCATATAGTAAGAAACCTCTCCCACACACCTGTGTCTGGCAGGAAATCCATATTTGTATAATTATTTTTGCTTTATAATTTTAGGTGACTTCCCCTGTCTTAGTCACAGCGGCTGTCTCATCCTGAAATAACCGGCCGAATGACTCTCATGGGACATGTGCATCTGAATGATTTCAAGAGCGCCGTTATGCGTTTCCCTAATCTCGGTAAAATTAAGTATGAGCCTATGAATACTGTGAGCCTTTTCTGTCAAAAAAGAGCCATTACTCTAGAAAACAGCAGAATGAGAAAAGAAAAGAAAAGAAAAGAAAAGAAAAGACAAGATAAGATAAGATAAGAAAAGATAAGAAAAGACAAGATAAGATAAGAAAAGATAAGAAAAGATAAGAAAAGATAAGAAAAGATAAGAAAAGATAAGATAAGATAAGATAAGAAAAGATAAGAAAAGACAAGACAAGATAAG
The DNA here is from genome assembly GCF_960531495.2 of Zeus faber. Taxonomy (NCBI): domain Eukaryota; kingdom Metazoa; phylum Chordata; class Actinopteri; order Zeiformes; family Zeidae; genus Zeus; species Zeus faber. The sequence continues at coordinate 11,800,830 of NC_137197.1, forward strand.
ATAAGAAAAGATAAGAAAAGATAAGAAAAGACAAGATAAGAAAAGACAAGACAAGATAAGATAAGATAAGATAAGATAAGATAAGATAAGTCACCTTTTATTAATCCCATTCATTCAGGCAATGCGGTCAGATAGGGAAAAAAAACTAAATCTATATTATAACTATTTTTTCTATGTTCATACCAATAGGGAAAGAATATTACAGCATAATGTCCTTGAACAAATAAAAAAAATCAGAAAAATACATAAGACACACAAATAGAGATAAAAACCCCAAAACTTCCCTGCAGCTTTACCTCTCTTTTCAATTACATACATTTGGGACGGAGCAAAGAGTGCCCAAAAATCTCATCAGTCAGAAAAACCTGTCTTACAGTACAGTACATTGGACTTGTCTTGTAACTGTTTATCCTAAAAAAAAAAAAAGAAAAGAAAAATTCCCGAAAGCATTTTCATGTGCATTAAAAAACGGTTTACCCAAACCACCATGTTCCTACATATACAAGCAGGTTTTGCTTGTGGTTATTTTTTTAAGCGAACAGAGAGGAAGTGGCTAGGTGCTTTTACATGAATCACAGGGACAAGTTTCCCGAAAAAAAAAAAAAAAAAAAGTAGCTCGAGACTTTAAATACCCCTCGGCGCCCAATTCCACCCCAATGACTGGTCTGGAGAACAAGGAGTCAACATGGAAGCGACTGTTCTGCTGCTGGTGCTGCTGGTGCTGGCTCACTCCTCTGCTAAGCCTCTGTCCACGGAGGAGACTGCCAAGCGGCTAAAAGCAGAGGTAACATCCAGACATTAAAGACAAAGATTTTTTTAATTATTTTTGTTCAGTTGTTGAATGATAATGCCTGAAAAATGGACTCGACTTTGAGAAGGTACCGCCTACTCATGCTTGTACGACTGATTCTGCTCACGAGTCTTGCTCGTGCCCTACGCATATTACTTAAACGTCACACAGTTGACATAGGGTCGACTTATTCTGACCTTGCCTCTGTCTCCATCGTTTTTTGGTTTTTTTTCCCGCCGGTTCTACAGAGATACCTCCGCCGCTTCTACGACCTCCCGGCGGGTCTCCTGGGAGCCCAGAAGTCTTCGGACGTCATGCGAACCAAAATCAAAGAGATGCAGTCCTTCTTCGACCTGAAGGTGAGCAAAAGCGCCTCGTTGAGTCAGCCCCATTGGGGGACGTACTTTGACATGACAATGTTAAAGTCCTACCTTCCTGTATGTGAAAAGGAAAATGGCCAAATCATAATGAAAGAAAATAGTTCAATATTACAAAGAAAATAGCCAATTCATGTCTCGCATTCGGTCGTCTCAACTCTTCCAGGGGACCTCCTTTGTGCGATTACCTCTGATTCCAACAATTATTACATTACCAGTCGCATTGTATTTCAGTAATACAAGGTACTCCAAATTCTAAGGTTATGGGAAAAATACGATTTTTAAGAGTACAGTATACTGGAATGGAATCACTTCCCACTGCTCTTCCCATCTTACCAAGGTGACCGGGAACCTGGACGCCAACACGCTGGAGGTGATGGAGCTGCCCCGATGCGGCGTCCCGGACGTCGGGGAGTACAACCACTTCCCCAGGAATCTGAAATGGCCGAACAACAACGTCACCTTCAGGTGAGCATTCCGACCCGACATAATGTCTAGCGCTGATCCGCTTTCCCGCCCCCGTGTCATTCAACGGCTTTTTTCTCCCCCCGACGAAACGTTTTCCAGGATAACGAATTATACGCCGGATCTGAAGAAGGCCGACGTGGACCGGGCCATCCGCAACGCCCTCAACGTGTGGTCCGGCGTCACGCCGCTGACCTTCAGGAAGCTCTACAGGGGGAATGCCGACATCATGGTCAGCTTCGGGTCAAAAGGTACGAAAAAAAATAATAATAATCACCCGCGTCAATCCTGATATGACCTGACCGAGTTATAAGGTGAAATCTTTTAGAGCTTTGTCGAGAATGAAGTGCTTAGGTCTGGTCTTCACATTAATCAATGCATGGATTTGAAAATACGTGAAAACCCAGAGAAAATGACCTTTGTCTGAATAATGTGCATTTGAACTTTTGCACCTACAGTATATAGAAAAGTGGACTTTCCTGACTAATAAGTAAACTATCTGGGGGATGTCCTTGCGAGTAAGGTGATATTCTTGATTGGGATTATTTGTATTGATTACACTTCTTTAATCAATTTCTCCCTCGTTCTTGAAGAGCATGGGGATTACAACCCTTTCGACGGGCCCGACGGGCTCCTGGCCCACGCCTACCCTCCCGGCAAGGACATCGGAGGGGACACGCACTTCGATGAGGACGAGCACTGGTCCAAAGACTCGAGCGGTAAGTGTTCTTCATGATTCCATAACAGGAAATAAGGATTAAATCAATTAAACGACAACTAATTTACCCCACCCCCATCCCGCCGCTGGCAGCTTACAACCTGTTTCTGGTGGCGACCCATGAATTTGGCCACGCCCTGGGCTTGTCCCATTCCTCGGACCCGGGCGCCCTGATGTTCCCCATCTACTCCTACGGCAGGGGCTACCCCCTCTCCGAGGATGACATCGAGGGCATCCAGGATCTCTACGGTGGGTTATGAATAGGCTCATTCATAGCCAAATTGCCGCCTTGAAATGTGACGTTAATTTTCTTAAGATCCATTTTGCGAAAAAAGTGAAACTTAAATCCGAACCGCAGGCTCCAACCCCAACCGGAGGAAGGTGAAGCCGAAGCCCGACGCCCCGAACAAATGCGACCCCATGTTGAGTTTCGATGCCGTCACAGAGCTCAGGGGGGAGACCATCATCTTCAAGGACAGGTAGAGGACTAGCTATACATCGAATGCCGGATCAATGACTTGGGTCACTGATCATCTTTTAAACCAGAACTTTTACGTTGCCTTCAAGCTTTCACGTACTAAATGCGGAAAAGCTGGTGAATTGGCGAAAAAAAAAGTGCACCACTATACCGAATGGATTCATTGCGATAAAAAAAAAGCAGGCGTAAAAGGCATAAAAAAGAAATGTCGGAAACACAATTTAAATTTGATCAAACCTGGCCGTGCTCCTCACAATGTAGTCATTGTCTCTTCCATACGCTGTGAACAGACCATTGGGGGCAGAACAGACTCAGTAGTAATTACAGACGGGGTGCGGCCATTCAGTGAAAAAAGAACAGGCACTCAAAGGGGCGAAAAGACAATGACTTATTATGCTCTACAGCTGTAGTTCTCCAGCGTCGCAGGCCTACACTTGCATATTCACCAGGCAGGAAAAAAAACAAAACGGTATAAGATATGAAATTCCCTACCCGGGACCTCATTCCGTAACGTCCAGGGGTCCCGCGGCTCTGCTCTTCGTCGAAAGCGTGAGAAACAGTTCGTTTTTTACAACGGACCCGGCGCTAATCGTACCCTTCCTGGCGCCAGGTTCTACTGGCGCCTGCACCCGCAGATGCCCGAGCCCGAGCAGACGCTGATCAAGTCCACGTGGCCGTCCATCCCCAAAAAGGTGGACGCCGCCTACGAGAACCCGGAGAAGGACCTGGTCTTCATCTTCAGCGGTGGGTCAACGTCGACAGTTTTAAGGGTCGGTCGAGGAGCGAGGGCGTTGGGGGGGGCGGGGGGACGCGCGGCGGACAGGTTACGGGGGTGATTATCGTCTCGCCTGAAACGGGCGCCACTTTTCTGGTATTTCGGCAGGGATCCGCATGTGGGCCCTGAACGGGTACACCCTGGCGGAGGGCTACCCCAAGTACATCCACAAACTGGGCCTCCCCAAGTCCGTGGAGAAGGTGGACGCCGCCGTCTACATCAGGGACACGGGGAAGACGCTGCTCTTCGCCGAGGAGGACTACTGGAGGTTAGCGGGTTTTCAATGGACGAGAAAAAAAGACGGGATTTGTCATTTTTCGATGGTAACCGGATGTCGAACGCCACGCGGTTTTCTCATGCAGCTATGACGAGAGCACCGGCACCATGGACAGCGGCTTCCCGAGATCCATTGAGATGGACTTCCCCGGGATGGGAGACGAGGTGGATGCCGCCGCTTATCACTACGGTACCTGGAACAACTCCTTCCTCCTAATATCGGTAGCCATTAGAAAACCCCCTAACCCCTAACCCCTAAACTCTAACCCCTAACCCCCTAACCCCTAATCCCTAAACCCTAACCCCGACCCCGACCCTGACCGGAGTCACCATTAATGTCTCCGTGCTCTGTCCATTTTAACAGGACACCTGTACTTCTTCCATGACCACGTGCAGTTCGAGTACAGCTACACCTCCAGGAAAGTCATACGGATCCTGAGAACCAACTCCATTCTCAACTGCTGATGAGGGGACGTGGATCCTGACGTGGTCCTCAAGAAGTGCGGGGAAAAACAAAGAAACAAATATTTTGGGTAGCGTCGGAGATGATGGCGGGGGAGGAGACACCGGCAGCAAAAGGGTCTCTGCCGGTTCATTATTTGCAGTTTAGGACTTTGATGTATTTGTGCTGGACACGCGTACGTCCTCTATACTTTTTCGGAGGCAGGTTTTGTAGCTATTTATTTCAGACATTTGTATTTAACTTACACAACTCACTATATACAAACTTACTATCTTATAGTTGTTGCACTGACGATGATGATCAACCATTGTCATTTAATTTTTGTCGTGAATTTTATTTTTTCCATTTCAATACATATATTTATAGCTTCAGGGAAAACAGAAATTGGTTTTGTAAGCAAAATAAATAAAAATAAATATTTTGTGCCATGAATGTGAACTACTGTATATATTATTTAAATATTTGTCTTACATATATACAGTACAAATACCCTGATTGACACATGACTCAATGTAAAGTTGAAATACCACGTTGACATTTCTACTTAAGTAGAATATAAATACTTGCTCTTAAATGTACATACAGCAACTAACGTAAAAGTACTCGTCAAAACAAGTGCATTGATATAACAATAGACTGTAATACGGCATAAAGTGCTCCTGTACCTTTTTATCTGCAGGTGAGTGCTCATGCATATCCTGATTGTTAACAATTGAATAGTATTGATGCCAAGTAATGCCACTAGTGTGAAAAGTATATCATATAAGTAATAATAATATACTAGTATACTCTATAATAATAATATAATAATATACTGGTAGTAGTAGTAGTAGTATATATAGTAATATTTGATTTCAATTGTAGTGAAGTAATAGTCAAAAGTCTCCAAAGCTTAAATACTTTTCAAGATTCAAGAGGTTTATTCGTCACATACATATACATACTTTCATACATATATGCAGTGAAATGTCCCACTGTACATAAGTACAGATACGTGAAACTTACTGAAGTAGGTTTTACAAGTAACAAAGTGCTAGTACTACTCAAAGTACTACTGCTGTCACTTTCCAGCACTGGAAATAACCATAATAAACGACCTCAAAGACGTATCCAGGTTGACAAACCGCAGTTCTTCAACGGCCCGCTAGAGGGACCTCTACCCCAACGCTTCGGAGCAATGAGGGCGAAAGCAAACCCGCTGCTCTTGACGATGTCATTTGGTGACCATCATGAAATAAACACAATAGAACGGAGCAGGGATCGCACAGCAAAGCGCCTCCAACATCCCTCAAGCAGCGCAGTGTTGTGCGGGCTGAGCGAGGCACCTCTTCACCCGCAGCCCCAATCATGTGGCTGCAATTAAGGCGGCGGGGGCGGCTTCCTCCGCGAACTTCCGGGCCTGTGACGTCACGCCCTCCCTGTCTGGGTCTTCTGGGTGACGCTGGTGAACGACTTGGCTTTACAGCTGATATATGTGTGTTTACTTCATTCATTCATTTATCTAGTTGTTTATTTGTTTATTTATGTGTTTGTTTGTTTATTTATTTGTTTGTTTGTTTGTTTGTTTGTTAATTTATTTTTTGTGGGTTTTTTTTGTTTTGTTTATTTGTTTGTTTGTTTGTTTGTTTATCTGTTTATGTGTTTATTTATGTATGTACGCATTTATTTATTTATTTATCGGTTTATGTATTTATTTGTTTATCTATTTGTTTGTTGATTTTTTTTTTATTTGTTTGTTTGTTTATTTATCTGTTTATGTATTTATTTATGTATGTACGCATTTATTTATTTATTTATCGGTTTATGTATTTATTTGTTTATCTGTTTGTTTGTTTTTTGTTTTTTGTTTATTTTTTGTTTGTTTGTTTATTTATCTGTTTATGTATTTATTTATGTACGTACGCATTTATTTATTTATCTGTTTATGTATTTATTTGTTTATGTATTTGTTTGTTTGTTTGTATATTTATTTATTTATTTATTTATTTATTCATTCATTTATCTATTCATTTATTTATTTTTCATTTTTATTTATTTTATCTTTGCATACACAACGTTTGTGTGTATTGTGATTATGAATGGAGCCTATCTGTTTGTTGCTGTTTTTGCCGCTGGTTTTCTACTTTGATATTGTTTGTCATTGTTATGAACTTTTACCTACACCGCATATTTCTTGAGCTGTTTCTTACTTTCTAAATGTTATTTCCTGTGTTTATTATTTGTTAATTTAGCGTTTATAATCCTACTTCTGAGCTGCTGTAATGCCCAAATTCGTCATAAGGCACCAGATCAGCGTCTATGCACAGGAAGGAGAACAAACAAATACACTTATCGAGTGACCTTTGGATTTACAAATGTTCAGAATTCACAGTTTCTTTGGAATGAACCGAGGACTGGTGTTTGAAAGAACAGGACTTCAGTGAGAATCATTTCACCAAGTTTGCACTGTTATCTGCAATAGGCGGGTGGAATTACAAAAGAAACATTTAAACAGCAAACAAGAGCCTATTGTGTGTTGCAACGTCAGATACTGAGAAGGGCATGGACCATTGGTGCTACGACCTTCATGGTGCTGCGACCTTCATGGTGCTACTATACAAGACAAAAAACATGAAATATAGGTATATAATAAAAAACATAATAATAATAATTATTATATAATTATATAATTATATAATATATATAATTATTATTATTATTATTATTGTTATTATTATTATTATTATTATGAGTAGTAGTAGTAGTCGTCATCATAGTAGTATTACTAGTAGTAGTAGCAGTAGTATATTAATATTATTATTAGTGTAGCAACTACTGGAAGCAAATTAAAAGGTCACTGTGAGACTGAGGTAGGGCCCTGTCTGCCGATGGTCCGACGCGCTACCAAAAAAGATTTGCAGAGATCCAAACAATACGTTTCTGTAACTGTATTTAAGAAATCAACTTAGTATAACGTACAGAAAATATACTCAAATTATAAAAAGATCATAGACAAAAACAGCGGTCAACAAATACGGCAACCCACTCCCCCTTCCCTCTCTACCCCTGCCATGCAGGTGAACAGGTGATACACTAATGTCCCCGTCCATATCCATGTGACCTGATTACATCAGTCACCGTGATTGTGCCATAACAAATAAACATCCAAAATAACCAAAAATATAAACCATCACACATTATCCATTTACAATACATTCTAAATTTACAATAAATCTACTCATGGCTCCTACAATTTGTATTATCATTATTTGTACTATTACCATTATAATTATCATTATTACTATTATTGTTAATATTATTATTATAAGTGCTATTATTATTACTATTATTATTATTATTATTATTATTATTACCTAATCCTGTTTCCATGGTACGATAAAAGCCATAAATAAGAATTGCTCCCTGAGGTAGGTCAAGGAAGGGTAGCGAAGCGAGGAGAAAAAAAAAAAAGTGGCCCGCCCTAATACACAGCAACCCCTGATGGAAACCAGATGTAAGAGGACGTAAGGGGCAACAATCCCAGGATACATCCCTCTTCCGCTAGGAAACTCCCTCCTTGGGCTAAGGGAGCTGAAGTAGGTTGACGCAAGACGTCTGCGGACCCGTGCGATTGTGTGGCGAGGCGGCATGTTTCGAATACAAGCGTGGGTGCCTTCGGAATGAGGTGATGTCTGAGGAAGGGGGGAGGGGGCGTTAAGATTGCTCACTATCAGTGAAGGTTGCTTTCCCCTGAGGGAATGGCATTCTTCTTCTACCACATGATAACACGTTGAGGAGAGCCATTTCGAACCGCGTCTAATTGGGTTCCAGCATTTCAAACCCAGGCAGACGTTGCGCTGCGGGACCAGTTGGGTGCAGCTCCTCTCCCCTGGGGCAGGTAGGTGCTCAGTTCAGAGCATTCCACATGGATTGACACCAGAATCAGGGCCCGCCATCTTTTGGCCTGATTACGTGTCTTTTTTTTTTTTTTTTTTTTTTGCAAACCACCAGGCCAACATGCTGCCACACGAAGTGTACCACATGCCATGCCCTCATGGGTGATGAGACTGTTGATATACACTGTATACAGGTAGAAAACAGAATAGAATAGACCGGAGAGTTCCCAATCTCCCTTGAATCTTCCCTCAAGACCAGGGCTTCCCAACCTTTTTATTATCACGGGCCTAGGAAATGGAGTAAAATAAATGCATCCACGATAAAAACACACTTTTTATTTGCTTTCTTTGGAAACAGGGATGGGCAGCGGAGATTGCGTCAGAATTATTATTTATTCAACTTCTGATTGCTTGTCACGCGGGGGGCGGGGCAGCGATTGTATCAGGGTGGCCGTGGCGGCGCATTTGAATTTGGCGGCGCACACCGTTAAGGGTAACCTAAGGTTTACTTTGAGCGGGTTTTTTACTTGAGCACAAGACCAATTTCGATCTCAACGACTGTTTGCTCCTGTGCATATGTAAGTTTCATAAGCTTGCGAAACAAACACAACTTTTGGGCACCCCTGCCTGCCTTCTCACCGCCCCGGTGGCAAATGCCCCGCGGCCCCGGCACCGATCCGAGGCCCGGTGGTTGGGAACCTCGGCTCCAGACACTGCAACGTTCTAAAGCACTCGGAATGAGTTGATTTATGAGTCGGTCGTGTGGAACCAGCGAGGGCTCTGACCCTAGGGCCGGGCTGTAAGGCCATGTTGTAAAAGTGACCGGTCTGGAGAGGCGGGAGTGGACGCACACTCCCTAAAATGTTACGTTTGACTAAAGCTCCCGGCGCCTCGGTGGTTTCACTCACCCAGATGAAGCAGCCGCCGCGAGACCCAAAGTCACTTTCTCGGCTTTACGAGCCATGAAACCCGTTTTGATGTCTTGAAAAATGCCCGGGCGCGAGGGCTTTCATTCGATATTGTTCGTTTATTCAGAGGTTTTATGGCGTTCTCATAACACAAAACACACGTGTCGCCAGATGCTTGGCGACGAATTCCAACTGACATTCAACTATAATGTTGGAAGTCACACCCTTCACTTTCGCCAGGCCCAGCTGTCGAATTTGAAGTCGAATTTGTACTCTTAGTCAGACTCATATTATGGGTCTGACTAAGAGTACAGCTTATGACTTCAAATATGACTTTGACTTCAAATTTTGTTCCAGACGTTGGTCTATGAATATTGAATATTGTTCTATGAATATTATTCATAGACCAACGTTTGGAACAAAATAAAAGGTTGGTAAAACCTGCAGATCTTTGCAGCATGGGACGTGCTTAGGTGATCGAGTTGTTTTCTCGATAAACAAAACTGACCCGCTCCAAACTCACCCGGAGGCAGTGTATATATCCCATGTCAGGGTTGTTAATCAAGATCATGTTACATTTGATATAGAAACGGTAAACTGGTCTATGGATCATTAGAATGCACTTCATACATACACTTATAGAAAAACTGAAATTCAATCCATGATTGGGCACTTCTTCCTTGTTAAAAGTAACTAACTAACCAACAAACTGCGATTACGATGACTACATGAACTTCGTGAATTCCATGTAATTCGTCTTAAAAGATGTACGCGGATTTCCGTCCCGGGGTGTAGAATAACACGAAACGCGAGAAATGTGGGGTCACTGCGGAGGTGAAGCAACAAAAAAAAAAAAAAAAGCTAAATGAGCTGCTTGGAAGGAGCTGGATCCTCCGGAGAATCCGTCTCCCAGGGTCGGATTACATTCGTGTGATAAGCGCTGGAGCGGACACGGAGCGCTTTAATGAAGACGCCCCGGCTCCGCCTGCCCGCTCCGGTTACACACACTTCACAGTCTCCTCTTCGACCGCTGCTGAGAAAGTCAAAATCAAACTCGTTGATTCGTTTTGTCAGACCCCAAACAACTTTTCGTGACAACGGGAAATCGGTTGGATTTACTTAGAATAAAGTTTTTTTTTTAAGTTAGTCGCTGGAAAAGGTGCAAAGATGCAGTATTTATCCTTATAAAACATATCACAATGACGCCATTTTAGTGGCTTAAAAATGCCAAATACAAGGAAAATAGCCCAAAAAACATGTGATGATGAAAAATGAAAAATGTCGTGGCACTATTGTGTACATCTCATAAAACTTTTTTTTTAATGTACAATATACTTTATGTCTGTGTTTAGAAATAATACGGCAAATCATCACATTTCCAGTTAATCCTGGATGCAACATATGACCACGTAGGCAGCAATCTCAAATAAGTATATTTAACATATAATGTCTAACATGTAAATCCCACACTTTTTAGGAATATACTGTAGTCTTGCATTGCCCTCCATTTAAAGCTCCATTTACAGTCACATCTAACTTGAAAACTAAAACTTTTATTTTATGGGGAGTAGAATTGCAGAGTTTACCGTAACACACCAGGGACTGTCCATTGTTCCAATGGCCCATTATTCCCAAACCCTCAGAGTCTGAAAAACGTGGGGTTAGAGACGGTAACGTTCAGGTATAAGGTTGGAGATGGTAAGGGTTAGGCCGTCGTCCATGTCCAACGGGACATTTTTCAGACTATTGGCGTTTCGGAATAATGGGCCGTCAGAACCATGGCGTGGCACCCACACACCTCCGAATCCAAGGTGAGGTAATGCCGCCAGATCTAAAACAGCTGCGGAGAACAGCTTTTTGGTCATAAATAACATTTGTTGTGCTGCTCCATTCTTGACTTTTGCAATTTCACAGTGTCTAATTGAGCGATGATCCGAGTGCCGAGCGGAGGGGCGCGGGTTGGGTTTGACGGCTTTGGGCTCCCCCTCCCTTTTCCCAAGACAAGCACTTCAGGAGAGGGACGAAGTAGCGCGGACATCTGGAAGCGCTTAAAGAAATGGGGTCATCCACCGACAGCTGAGACTCCTGAGGCAACCCTCTCGCCCTGTCGCTCGAGGGGCAGGGATAATGTAATCAAGCTTGAGCGCGGAGAAAGCTTCAAATCCACACGTACAATAAACACAATGAGTCAGGACACACCCATAGCCACGTAATAGACGTCGGCCCCTCCGACCGCATCCCAAAAAGTCCCAAGTTGATTTTGAGCTGCAATGAAACCCCCGTAGCGTTGCCGGTTCTGTGGAAAGAAGTACTGTATGCGCACACACGGCCCCTGACACAGGATGTGAAAACCCCTTTGTCTAGTCAGCCCTTTTCTCACTGTTTCTGACATATGGGTGTCTTAGAATCTCAAAGCGGCAAGACCTTGGCAGTGTCACAGGAGGCGCGAGGTCATCGAGTGAATGCTCCTCTGTGTCCCTCGCGAGGGGGAACTCACTAGGGCAGACTCACACCAGAGATCTCCATTACTTACCAGTTCCTCTTCGCCCTTTCGGTTCTCGTACTTCCCTTTTTCCGTCAAGCCGGGGCACGCTGACGGCGTGACACACAAGGCGTTGGGGTGTCCGACCGCCCGCTCGCTTTTTTTCCCCAAAGGCGACTGTGAGAATTTTTCCCATTGTACTGTAAAAGAGAGAGGCACGCCCTGCTCTGCCTCAGTGTCGTGGACAGTAAAAAGGGTCCGAGACTGAGCTAAAAATCCAGGATTTCTGCAATACAGCATTTGAAGTGAAGTCTCGTCTTTTGCATATTTTCCTTCACACCTGGCAACCGGAGGCAATTTTGTGAAGAAGGTTGTTGTTCCGTGGTCGCGCGTTACAGAGACAATGATCCAAAAGCCTCAACAGTGAGAACGGTCTATTTATTTCTTTAGAATTAATATATAAAATTATATACAGTATTGATAGCTACACAAATACAAAAATCTCGGATCGCTCCAATTCGACCATCGACAGTGGATGCTCTTTATAATTTCCCAAAAGAAAATAGTCATCTTCCCATCCGTCAAGGATGTGTATTCACACACACACATACACACTCTTGTACTCACACACAATCGTGTGGGTATAAAGATGCACTGTGATTATGTGTGCTATACTTTGGAAATCATCAGAAATTTGTCAACCAACCCCCACCCAAGAAAAATATTTTTTTTGTATCAGTTCATCTGCAGTATTTAGGGTCGTCATTTTCGCACATCCACAGTAAAACCACAGGCACAACACGTGCAGGGGGACACAGCAACACGTAGATGGAGGTTGGGAAAAATGATATTTGAATGTACCATTTTTCAAAAAATTGCAAACATCATATCTCACATTCTTTTCAAGGCCGATCGTTCTGTGATCGTAAAAGATTTAAAAGCTGTGTCCACTCTTTTTTTTTTCGAAGTAAATATCACGTACAGTACGCCTTGGACATTCAACATTTGCTTGGTCCCGCTCCGTGACGGGCAGAAAAAAAAAGTACAGAGCAGCGTTACTCATCGTCGGCTGTGGAATGATTGGTAAGAGCGCCCCAGCAACCTGTCACTATTTGTGGAAACACACTGGCTGTGTGTATCCAACACAGTTACCATCGCCAGACGTTGGAATAGTATCAATGACCTCAAGCTAAACAATAACAGGACTATTTGGTGGATATTGCCCGTTCAAACAGAAGGCCTTTGTGATCTTTCGCCTCACACGTTCCATATGAGAGCAGACGCTTAATGTACACAGATTTCCAAATCCCGGCACAGACTTCAAAGGAACGAGGGGTGAAAACAATCCGTAGAGATGAAGAGCTATTCAAATATGTATCAATTATAAGCTCTCTATATGTGTGTGTGTGCGTGTGTGTGTGTGTGTGTGTGTGTGTGAGAGAGTGGTCCCTAAGTATGTTTGCACAACTATTCAGTGAGGTTTCAAGGAAGCATGACTTGGCAACCGCAAGATAAACATCGACAAGCATTGAGCAATCGTGGCGGCTTCGTCGATCTTTCAGACGTCTTCGATTCAAGCGCGTTAACGTGTGAGAGAAACACTTAAGTAATTGGAGTAGCCAAAATAGTGCGGCGCGTACTTAACAGAATTAGAAAGGCACAGTTATAGTGCTAGAATGCAAGTAGATTGTCTCTTAAAACTCAGGACACGATGCCCTCAGCGTTACAGCTCAACACCTCGTCGTGTACAACCTGTCCCAGCTGCCAGTGGAACTGCCCCTGTTTCTGGCTCCTCCAGCAGTGGATGTCCTCCCCCAGCCTGATGCTCTTTATATTGGGCAGGTGGCTCAGCATGTTGCTCGGCAAGGACGTCACCCCGGAGTTCAACAAGTTCAGCTCCTGGAGGGAGCCCAGGCCGCTGAAAACGGCGGGCGTCAGCGTCTTCAGCTTGGGGTTGCCGGACAGATCCAGAACCTGGAGGCTCTGGAGGTCCTTGAAGCTGTCGGCCTGGATCTCCCAAAGCTCGCCGAGCCCGCTGAGCGACATGTGCACCAGATCCTTCAGCTCGGCGAAGCACCCCTTCTCGATGCGGGCGATGGGGTTAGCGTCCAGGTTTAGGTACCGCAGAGGAAGGCCGGCCAGCTTGGGCACGCTCCTCAGCTGGTTTCCCGTCAGAGCTAGGCTCTGGATGAGGGGGATTCCTCCAAAATGCAGACCCCTGGAGAGAGTCGTTATATGGTTGTGCGACAGATCCACGATGACCGGGTCGCCGTTCACTTTGGCAGCAAACACGTCCATGTCGAACTCCCGGAAGCTGTTGTAGCTGAGATCAACCTCAGCCAGAGGGAGGCCGGAGAAGGACCTGGGGGGAAGACTTTCCAGGGAGTTGTGGCTCAGATCCAGAGTCTCCAGGTAGCGCAATTTTGACAAGGCGTTGGGGCTTACCTGGAAATTCAGGGGACAAGGATCAGATGTCGAAAATAGAGCGTTAAGAGCAGGAGAAAGAGGACAGACAGAGAATAGAGTAGCAGCTCTCTAAAGAAGGTCCTCAAAGGTATCAGTGGAGACTCAAAAGTTGTTCTTTATAATTCGTCAAATCAAGAAGCCCAAGAACATAATGGCGTCTAAAGCTGCGCGGGTGGCTGTTCAACCGTAGGGCTTACCTTGGTGATGCCGTTGCTACTGAGGTCCAAGCTGACCAGGGTGGTGTAGCCCGGACCGGCGAGCATGGCGTCGTTTAGTGGGCCCATGGCATTGGACGACAGGTCGAGGTGGGTGGTGTCCAGGGGGATGGGCACAGGCATGGTGGTGGTGGGGCCCAGGCCGTGGCAGTCCACCCTGGTCAGGCTGAAGCTGTCGAACAGGCCAAAGCTTTCCACCTCACAGTGGCAGCCGGGGTGGCAGTTCTTAACGGCGCTGGACTGGACCGCGGCCAGCAGCGACAAGCCAAGCCACAGGAGCTGAGCCATTGTGCTCTAAGGAAATCAAAAATATTTGTTATTGATATTTTGTTAGGTCAAAGAGGATTTTCATTGGATGTCTGAGGGCCTTATTGTGTCTTGTCATCCACTTCTGTAATCTGTAATATAATTCTGTAAATGTGCTTCCTGTTGTTGTGTTATCTTAATCATACGTTGCAGGTCATGCTGACAGTTTGTTGAAGCACTCTAAAATGACTGAATGACTAATTTAGCAGGTAATTTCATGAAAAACATGAACATGTGCTAAATCATAACGCTGGAGGGTTCCGGCTCCAGTCTTGTCTCCACTAGGGTTGGGGGATATGTCAACATTTTCCAATAGGCCATCGTCAGCCCAACAATCGGTGATTGCCGATAGATTTGGGGTGTACGGCACGCGGGGCCACTCGGGTTGAATTCGAGAAGGCAGACCATTAAATTAGGAAATAAAAGACAAAAAGTCACGCTAACAACCAACTGCCGATACGACTCCGAAGCAAGATTGAAAAGTAAACAACTGACTTTGACGACATTAAAATAAGTCCGTAGGTCAATATCCGTGTGAGCAGAACCAGCTTTTCCTGACTACATTTCATTATGAAAGCATGCAAATTTGACGACAACTGCACAAAATTTAACACTGATGTTTCCTAGACTGGAGGAACTCTCTGGTTCTTTAATGCTGCCGTAGAAAGATCTTTTCTTCAACTTTTTGGAAATACTTCAAGGCAAGTTTCTCCGTGCAATTTGAGATTCAAGATGCAACTTGAGGAGTCCTAATTTCCCTTCTCCTGAGTTTCCCAGCTGGCGTGACCCAATTTCCCTGATCAAAGTTTTCAATTTGTACTTTCTTAGTCTACCCACTACAATAAGTATCGGGTGCTGTTAAAAATAAATAGAGGGGCGCCGCTACTCGGGGGCCTTAAATATAACATAAATAATAAGGCGGGTCAGTCTTTACCTCATTCACAAGTACATTACATCATTTAGCAGACACTTTTGTCCAGAGCGACTTGAAACGTATTCATACACCGATGGAGGCAGCCATGCCAGGCTCATCTGAGCAGTTATGGGTGAAGTGTCTTGCTCAAGGACACTTCAGCATGCTACCAGGTGGAGCCGGGGATTGAAACCTCCTGAACAGTAGGTGACCCGCTCTACCTCCCAAGCCACTCACCCCTATAAGTATCCAAAGTAATCCAAATAATACAATATTTTTTACTGGATACCTACTGGTACTTTGATGAGATATTTACACACACACACAAGAAACAACGGTTGGTAATGTGGACATTTGAGCTTCTTAGAACAACTACAACCGTCTACAAAGTTCAGAGAGTTGCATTAATATTTTAATGCAGCTTAAAGACAATGTGTGTGTGTGTGTCATTGCCTCACACTTCCAGATGCACACTTTATGTGTTGTAGTGGAAAGCTGAAAGTGGCTGGTGAAAATAGGTTGATGGATCTAGTAAATCATTTGTTCTGGAGGGGTTTGAACAACCTCACAGCTTGAATAGGAATAGGCCACACTCATTACACCAAGAAAGTACTTGTTACACACACACACACACACACACACACACATTAAGAAATTGGCCAGAGGTTGGTGTTGTGTAACAAGCTGAAACTAGGGTTAAGTGCACCCAGGGATGATGACAGAGCAAAAACATAATGATTCTCGTCGATACAATGTTAGGTTTTTACAGATGTATGTGTGTGTGTGTGTGTGTGTGTGTGGGGGGCGGGGCATGAATAAGATGCGTTAGAGCCTCCAGGTGCATGTAACACTCTAATGTGCTGTCAGCCTGAAGCTATGGGTTTGTAGCCAGAAATATACATAATGCACAATGTTTATAGATCTAAAAGTACTTGTTCTTTACGTTACACAACATAATTTCCAAAAGAGGGGTTTTTTTTAAGTGTTTTACCTTAAATATGTCCTGACAATCAAAATATCCGATGTCTTTCTCGGTGCTGTGAAATCAAGAGTGCGTCCGTGCAAACACTCTGTATTTACAATGTTATCGGGAGCCTGGACACTCGCGGAGCGGCGTACCAGTGTGTACTTATGTAACGAGATGTGGTTACATAGTGACAGGGGGCTTGAGGCCGGTCAGATGCCCCCGAAGCTCAACGTTCACACGGGAGAGCCCGGGTGACTCTTTTGTGCCTTGGTCCCCGCTGCCAAAGTATTTCAAGAAAGACTCTGAATTAAATGTCGGAAGCGTGACGGGACAGTCTGATGTGATAACTAAATAACCCGGCCTATTTTTGTAAACAGACACAAGTCCATTTCACGCTCCCATTGCGTCGTCTTTCCGTTAAATTCCAATTAGGTTTTGTAAAAGAGATAATTCACCTACTTATTTAACTGCACCCCTTGTCTTTTAAGCAGCTCCCTGCTGAGGAAAGCAGGGTTAAATTACCTTCCTGTCTGAGATCCAGCCTCAGATATCCAACACCTGGAAAGCAAAAGCCTGTTTTTTTGTTTTTTTTTCAATGATTGATAGTATAAAGCAAATAAATATAACAAGCACAGTACTTTCTACAACACAAGAATAAATAATATCACAGAGTGAACTATCTACTTTGAGGAAAAAAAACATTAAAGTCTGAATAAAAAAGGAAAATAAAACCCGATGATAGATCAACTCAAGCAAATTTAATTGGATGCGCCGTCGTGTCTTTAAGAGTTCAATGTTTTTTTCCTCCACCCGACACACCCCGTCCACCACCCCAACACACACACAGTTTCTCTTTCTCAGCTTGTAAAATAATCATTACTTTGACAACGAGCAGGGATCACCGGGTACGATCCTCTAATCTAATTCCCGCCGTTTGAAGTTCGGGACTTGGGCCGAGCTTTGAAGTGATCTCCCTGGTTAATGAGCCCCTGGGAAGCCACGCACGGGGCCGAATGTGGGGAAAGAGACGCTAAAAGCAGGGTTAAAAGTGGTCGTGAGCTTTATACGATCTGCTCTGCAGTCAGTCAGTCAGTCAGTCGGTCAGTCTCTCTCTCTCTCTCTCCCCATCTGCTCGTTGGCTGAGGGATCGTGAACTTTCAGCGCCAGGTGTTCCTCTCAACCAACTGGCAATAAATCTCAGTTAACCGCAAAACTGCTGTTTTAGCGTCGACTTCAAATCAGCTGCAGCTCCAACTACTGCCATTACTCCAACTGCATGGAGGAGAGAGAGCTCACCCCCTGAGTGGACAATTGGCGATGATCTGTGAAATCAACACCCCCCCCCCCCCCCCCCCTAAAAACCAGATCACTCCACCAGGGCTCTGGTTGAGACCCGGAACCTGGGAGGAATTCCTATGGACCCAAAATAAAGTGAATGTGGTTCAAAAAGGTGCGGAATCTAGAGGGGACTCTCAGCATTCTATCAATGGAGTCTGTACATTTCTATAAATACACGTCTACAGCTTTTTGAGCCGTCGCCGACGTCCCGAGGTTTTTAAACATGCTCGAAAAACTTCGGAGCTCGGCGACAAGAGCTGCAGCCAACGAGCCAAGAGGAAACCCCGAGGGTAGGCGTAATATAGAAATGTATCTGGAATGCATTTAATGTACATTAAAATAAAGGAATATTATGTATTTTCACTATTGCCAATTCAATATTTGGGACTTAATTAATAATAATAATTTATGATCATGCCTTTTTTTCTTTTGTCGGCACAAAATAAATGAGCCGACACACAACTACAACAGCATTATTTCCATTATTCCAACTATTATTTCTTTTTTAACTTTTAGCAAAGTCACATGGAAATATAACCTAGTCTCAAAGTAGTAGTAGTATAATAGTACAGTGGTACATCGACTTACGACTGCATCTACTTACGACTAATCCAAGATACCAGCAGCGATAGTCGCGAAAATTTGTATCGACTTGAGACCGACTGCTCCAAGATACGAGCGTGGAAATTTGCAGTTGGCGCGTCCGGGGCCACTCAGCAGTCAGTCAGCGGTCAGTCAGCAGTCAGTCAGTAGTCAGTCAACGGTCAGTCAGCGGTCAGTCAGCAGTCAGTCAGTAGTCAGTCAACGGTCAGTCAGCGGGCGACCTACATGGTGTGTGCAAGTAGTTCGTGGTTTATCCTTTTTTTTTTTTCATATTTACTGTGTTTGTGCTGTGTATTTTGTTTATTTTCCCCCTTCATGATTTCATAATTTTTATGGGAAAAATTGCTTTGACATACGACTGTTTTAACATACGACCGTTCTTATAGAACGAATTAGAGTCCTAAGTCGAGGTACCACTGTAGTATATTATTATAGTATTAGTGTAGTGTGAACACCCTCGTCTGGGACGCATGTGGGCACGTCAAGGAAACCCTCAACCCAGCAAAGACAAACGGGATAGTAGTACAACGGATGTCGGACACAACACATTTCTCAAGCTCTCACACTGATCTGTCGGTCTTGGTCTTCACAAAGGTTGCTAAACCGCAGGAGGGCCACTTCATCAAGCGCCATCATCGGCCTGTGGTCGGAGATTATTCACGCTTGGTGTCACTGAAATTACACTGCCCCAATTAAATCTCTGTCTCAACGATCTTAAGAAATTTAATTAGAAGCCACGGTAATCCCTTTAAGCCACATTAATGCATGACGCCAAGGAGAAGGAGGGCGCTGGAATCAAATGGATGACCCCTAAATATTTGGAACTATTAGGAGGCATGCAGGGGGAGCTTATTACTGTAAAAGGCAAATCACTCATTGCGTTCAAACTTATTCATCAAAGCCGCCAAAAATGTATGTCTTCACATTGGATATAGGTGCTAATAATGTTATCCCATCGTCTGGGATTTTGATTATTGTAATAGTGTGAGGTTGTTACATTTTGTTTTTTTAAGGTTGCACGACAGTAAATCAATGCAATTTTTCGGAACTTCCCTAGACCGTCCTAGCTGTTCTGATCGACACCTCCGTCCGCTTGGTCATAATATCGTCGTTAATAACGATCGCCCGGGTGTAAAAGTTTTGTCGATTATCGGTGTGAAGGTGTTCGTCGAAAGAATATCGTAATATGCGCTTTGCGCCCGGCACTGCCTGGCTGTACAGGACACTAAACTGTGTCCAATCTCCAGTGCCAGGCCACCGATGTTTACATTTCAGATCTGTTTACTTTCTAAGAGGGAACGTCAACACAAGAGCTCTGGGCAAGCACACACATACACACACACACATGTGGTGTATCGAGTCAAGAAATCCGGAGATGCATATGAAATACATGATATAAAACAGCATTAAAGCCTTTTTATGAGGACATTCAATTATAAGCACATGTGTACCGACGTTCCCAGTGTCGTATTAAAACGAAACTGGACAGGCTTAGCTCGTCACTGCACACACCACAACACATGCATAATGTGTAGCTACAGCCACCGACACACACGCAATTAATGGAGGCCATGAAATGTGCGTATGTGTTCTTTATCTGTTCTTTAACCCACAAAGGCTTATCATTTCCCCGGGGGGCCAGGCCAGGACCCGTGGGCAGCCTACAGTGCCCGGGATCAACTTCAGCGTCCATCGCTCGTCAGACGATGTCTCTTCCACATGTTTTTAGTGGGGGTTCTTACGACGTTTTAAGGAGGAAACCCCGTGCGAGCACGAGCAGAACATGCAAACTCCACACAAAAAGGCTCCTAATCGGGAGATAACCCGCACCGGTCCACGGTGCCAACAGCGCCCCAGGTGGGAATCAAACCCAAGACTTCCTTGCTGTGAGGCAGCAGTGCAGTGCACTGTGCCACCGTGCCACGTAATGCTGGTATTAGTGGTATTCAGGTATTTTGTCCTGTTAAATATGCACCCACACACACAGTCAGATATGAAGTTAAAATAAGTAAGATAGTCATTGCACTTTAGAAATGTCATTGTTTGCCTGGTGACCCCAACACTTTTGACCTTGTCTTGGACCTCATCGGAGTTAAGATAAGATCAACTTTATTAATCCGGCAGCGGGGAAATGCACTTGTTACAGCAGCCCGAGAGCCAAAAGTAGAGGAAAAGAGTGATTGAGTGATAAATAAAAATAAAAAGTTAAAAAATAATAATAATAAGAAGAAGAAGAAGAAGAAGATAAAATAAACTATATAAACCTTCACTTCACTTATACAGACATGACAATTATGGATCACTTCCACAGGGTAAATTGCACACACACACAAAAAAAACCCCCAAAAAAAACCCATAAAAGATTGCACTGTGTATTTGATAATTGCACAGATCCCCCCCCCTCCCCCTCCCCCTCCCCCTCCCCGGGGAGGCGGGCAGCCAGACCGACATCTAGTACCTCCGCAGATCGGATTTCCTGCAGCCGTGGCAATCCGTGCGCGGCTTTCTTTCCTTCCTTCCTTCTTTCTTTTCGGTGCAGAAACGCGAAAACCCAGCGGTCGAGCCCGAGAGGAGCCCGAGAGGAGCCCGAGAGGAGCCCGAGAGGAGCCCGAGAGGAGCCCGAGAGGAGCCCTGACGCTTCAATTGCTCCGCAACCGGCGCCGCGCCGCTCCGGGCGCAGACGCCCCGCCCCCCTTTTTTTCCCCCAACTGTCAATCACGGCGCCGCGTGTCACCCGCGCGCGCGTCATTACGAACAGTTTACGTCAAGTTTGGGGAAAAACGGAAAAAGGAAAAAGGAAAGTGACGCGACAACGCGTCGTGCGGTTGAGCGGGAGCCGGGCTATGGCAGCTGAGCGTTGGAAATATATATCAAACAATAAACAAACGCGTAAGTAAATAAACAAACAAACAAACAAACAAACAAACAAACGAGGAAGGCGGCTTCTTCACCCAGGCAAAAGTGAAATATGATCTGACTACCGTTGCGACTGCTGCGGGGAGTCCAACAAACTACCAGACCCGTGGCGGCGGTTGCGGCCGAAGCCCTGCGAAGTTTTAGTTTTCCCGACCCGCCGCGGAGGCTTGGGAACGCCTCAAATGTTCCGACTTACCGCCCCCCCCCCCGCGAGTGAGTCCGTCCGTCCGTCCGTTCGGGTTTACTTCACCGCTCCCATGTCCCTCTTCCCCTCCGCCCCGCGGGTTTCAGGACTTTTTGTTTTTTTGTTTTTTTTGCGGGGGGGCTTCTGTCTTCTCCCCGGACGTTAATCCATCCCCCGGGACGAAACAACGCGCTGTCGGGAAGAAAGTGGCGGCTGCTGCTCCCCCGCTGGTCCCATCCCGCTGAGCCCCGGCTCGGACTGGTGGAGGAATCCTGCAGGAAGGCACTTCGGGCGCGTTCGGACCCGCTCGGCCCCGCCCCCTAGCGGACGCGCCGCGGCTACCACGTAAAACAAGAAGAAGAAGGGGGGGGTGTGTGTGGGGGGGGGGGGGTCGTTTGATTGTGCAACAAGGTGCTTTTCTGTCACGTAGACTGTTTTACTTCTTTGGTTTAAGTCGTTTTCCAAACACAACTTCTGCCGCTACACAAGACGACGAAGCGAAACGAAATCAGGGATTGGATCGAGAGAACTGCTGGTTTGGGATTGCTCACTGACGATTCATTATGACACGACACGGTGTGTGTGTATATATATATTTTTATATATATATACTGTATATATATATACAGTATACTATAATATATATATATATATATACAGCAAACTATAGTATATCGATATTATATATATATATATATATATATATATATATATATATATATATATATATATATATATATATACAGTATACTATAATATATATATATGCAGCATACTGTAATATATTTATATACTATATATATATATTTAGATATATATATCTATATATATATATATATAGAGAGAGAGAGAGATATACTATAGTTTGCTGTATATATATATATATATATATTATTTTTTTTAATATATATATATATTTTTTTTTTCGTATAATGTGTATATATATATATGTAGAGAGAGAGATATATATATAGAGATATACTATAGTTTGCTGTATATATATATATATATTTTCGTATACTGTGTATATATATATATACACAGTATACTATAAAATATTGATATACTATATATATATATGCAGTATTAGTAGTATACAATAATATATTTTGATACTATATATATATATATAGATATATCTATATATATATATATAGAGAGAGAGAGATATACTATAGTTTGCTGTATATATATATTTTTTTTTCGTATACTGTGTATATATATATATTTCTTTTTTTTATATATATATATATATTTTTCTTTCGTATACTGTGTATATATATATATTTTTTTTATATATATATATTGTTTTTTTTCGTATACTGTGTATATATATATATATATATATTTTTTTTTTATATATATATATATATATATAGAGAGAGAGAGAGCGAAAGAGAGAGAGAGAGAGAGATACTATAGTTTGCTGTGTATATATATATTTTTTTTTTTTCGTTTACTGTGTATATATATATATATATATTTTTTTTTTTATATATATATTTATATATATATATATATATATATATATTATAGTATACTGTATATATATATATAGTATAGTATATATGTATAAGATATTTACTTTGAAATGTAGTGGAATAAAAGAGTCTCTGAGAGAGCTACTGAGTATACTTCAATAAAAGTAAAGTAGATTACATTCCACCACTGCTATGACACCATCTCTACGATTTTGTTGTAAATAATCAGGGTCATTAAATACATTTAAAATAAAAATAAATGTTAATAATCAGGTTACGCACTCGTCCACAGAAAAAAGTTACAGTATAGTATACAGTAGTTGTGTCATGTCATGTACCTTTACTTTTAATCCTTTAAGTACATTTAAGAGCAAGTACTTATATACTTTAATTAGAAATATCAATGTGGTAATTTCATGTCCTTCTGTCATGGTATTCGTACCTTTCCTTAAGCAAAAGGTCTGAGTATTTCTTCCACCACTGCTTTTGGGTGGAGTTTTATAGAGGCCTATATCTACAGGCTATTTTCAGACAGACCCATAATTATTGATTTTACTTATTAGCTGGAGACACTGCACTGTGAGAAGCCGACCTTCAATGCCGACATCATTAAACCAAGCAAAATAAGATAGATAGAATAAAATAATACAAAGTGATCAAATAAATGCAGCGGAAAAATATGTATGAAAGAAGAAAATGGGAATGGGTGGACATTTTTGTAAATTTACAATAAACAGCTAACTGTACACAATTAAACACAATTTGCACTATATGGTACACTCAAGCTAATGATAAAGACGGATACTGAATAACCTAAAACATTAACAAAGAAAAAGAAAAAAAAAAAAAAAAGAGAGAAAGACGATGACATTTTTTTTTTGTCATGTGATTTGGACGTGTTGTCGAATAATAATCATAATAATATACCAAATCATATCTTGTTTTCACTCTTCTCTTCAGGTGGCCACGTGTTAAAGATTTCTGGGCAGAAAGCTCAAGTTGGGAAGATGAGGTCTGTAACATCTGTCGCCGGCCCCGCTGTCCATCTGGAGGTCCCCGCTTCGCTGACAGGCCCTTTGTCTCCTCCTGAGAGCGTGACACGCACACAGACAGTAGCCTACTTACCATGCCATACACATGTTTACTGTCATAGTGGCCCATTCTTTAAACGCAGTTGAGCTCCAGTACAGACTTTTTGCCGTTGGAATAGTTTGTACTGTCGATATTCTCAATCGAGAGTGTGTCTTCTGCTTTGGAAGATACCAACAACACAACTTGTATTCTCATTCCTGACAGCTATCTTGCACTTGTATCTGGTTGAATTTAGAAACAAATGCTCAGGCACTTGAAGTCCCTGTTCTGAGTTTGTCAGAAAAAAAGCGTCATTAACTAGCAAGCCGAATTTGAATGATTTTTTTTTACCTGTGCTGTCAGCATGCTGGGCATACAACACAGAGTATTTGTATGCTGTTGCATTGAGGACAGAATTAGTCTGCAAGTGGAGTTCAAGTTCCCAACCTGCAATGCAACTCTTTAATCATCAAGAACTGCTGCAATAACTCTGTCCCGTGGACGACCTATGGGATGATAAGAGCACAGTTTTTGGTTAGACAGAACCCCCACCAATCCCCCTCTTTGGTGAACTATTTTACCACGTTTTAGTCTATAAACAACTAATCACTACTCCAAGAGGGGGATAATCACCACGGGTGAGACAAAAAAACATAGAACCAAACAACCACATGTACCTGGAAAAACATGAACATAGAAATGTCGGATGCCAACATGTATCGACAAAACAGCGATAATTAAGCCCTGCAAAACTGGATTAGCAACTTGGCACATGGCCTCATCCTGTTATAGTTATGGCAGTAAATGACGAAAACCCCAGTGCTTTATATTTAAGCTGTTGGCAATAGCAGTTCAAATTGCAGGGCATGGGGGTGCGAGTCCTCCAAGCATGTCGAACCTCAATCACTCGCACCCTTCCTGTCCCGTAGACTCTGGTCTGGTGTAGTGTTGTTTGGAGTGAGATTTATGTGTGAGTGTATGTGTTCTAAGCTAATATGAGTGGTATTCAAATTTCAGGATGGACGAGAAGCATGTTGGGGCAGGAGCGTGACGGCAAGATCGCAGCCGTCCGCTACATCCCCACCCACATAGCGCCCACCCCACCCGTCCCACAAACCCTAGGCCTATTGTGCGGTGTATGTTCTGAGTTTGAGTTCTGGCACTGGGAGAGACTGGCAAAGCACAACCAGATCAAAGCGTCCCCGCCATGCTGCACCACTCCATGTCAGGATCCTGCCCTGCCTTGTGGTTCTCTGTCTCCCTCTGTCTCCTTCTAGCCCTCTCTGGCTCCCTCTGTCTGTCTCTAGGTCCCTCTGTCCCTCTCTGGCTCCCTCTGTCTGGTGTCATGTCAAAAGCCTGATTCCTGGTCCTGACTCCCTACCTGCTCCTGGTCCTGACTCCCTGCCTGCTCCTGGTCCTGACTCCCTGCCTGCCCCTGGTTCCCAATTCCCGGCCTGCTCCCGGTCCCCGATTTCCTGCCTGCTCCCGGTCCCCAATTTCCTGCCTGTTCCTGGTCCCCGATTCCCTGCGTGCTCCCGGTTCCCGATTCCCTGCCTGTTCCTGGTCCCCGATTCCCTGCCTGCTGCTGGGTCCCCATTCCCTGCCTGTTCCTCGTCCTGAGTCTCCTCCTGTTCCTATGTCCCAGCCTGTTGCTGGTCCGGAGTCCTTGCCTGTTTGTGAGTCCCGGCCTGTTCCTGGTCACAAGTCCCTGCCCGTTCCTGATCCCCCATCTGTTTCCTGTTCTTGTTTCCCTGTCTCTCTGCACAAAAAAACCCTGTACCTACTCCCAAAACCATGTGTGTCCTGCGTTTGGGTTCACCTAACAGTATTCCTAAAAGTACGATCGGACCAAACATTAACCCAGCGGACCTGGTTTTCATGGCATTCAGGGGGTTCCCCACCCGGGGCCAACCTGGAGACTTGCTGCTAGCTGAAGGCCTGCTGGTGGTCAGCATGCTTTCCGGCCTGGCCCCCCCCGACTCCCGGCAATCAGATGCAGGGTTGCGACCCTGGAACTGATCCTTTGCCAAGCCCCAAGTCCTGAGCTGGCTAGCGCGGTACTTGCCCGTCCCGCTCCTGCCCCTGAGGATCCCGAGCAGTCCCCTTTCTGGGGGTCGCGCCTCGCCTTTTTTTCTAGGGACCAGGAGGGAGCGCGGTCCCAAGGATCCCCGAGGCTGCCCACGTTCACCACCGTGTCTCCGTTGTCCAGCACCCCCTTTGTCTCCATTACCCAGCACCCCCTGTGTCTCCGTTGCCCAGTGCCACAATGTCTCCACTGCCCCGCTTGCTGTTCTCCTGCCAGGACTTTGGAGTGTCTAAGGAGGTGTTTAAAGCGAGGAGCCCACTTTCCTCAGGCTACTCGCAATCTCCAACCCCCGAGCGTTTCCGATCCTGCCCTGCCTTGGTGTTCTGTCGCTCTGTCTCTTTCTAGCCCTCTCTGGCTCCCTCTGTCTGTCTCTAGGTCCCTCTGTCCCTCTCTGGCTCTCTCTGTCTCTGTCTGGTGTCACGTCACATCCCTGTCACTGCACACCTGTCCCCATTCAGTAATCTCATCACCTGTCTTCACCTTCCTCATCACTCCTTTTGTATTTAACCAGGTCCCCATTCACTCTGTCGGTGTCCGATCGTTGCATGTGTTCCTGCGTGTGTTTCTTGAAGTCTCGGTCCTGTCTAAAAGCCTGATTCCTGGTCCCGACTCCCTGCCTGCTCCTGGTTCCCGACTCCCTGCCTGCTCCTGGGTCCTGATTCCCTGCCTGTACCTGGTCCTGAGTCCCGTCCTGTTCCTGATCCTGAGTCCCTGCCTGTTCCTGAGTCCCTGCCTGTTCTTGGTCACGACTCCCTGCCTGTTCCTCATTCCCCATCATTTTCTTGTTCTTGATTCCCTGTCTGTCTGCACATTAAACCCTGTACCTACTCCCAAAACCGTGTGTGTCCTGCGTTTGGGTTCACCTGACTGTATTTCTAACACTCTGTGCACCCATCAGGCCCATGACCAGCCCCCGGCCGCCATACATTCGGACCACAGAACAGAGGGTGACAGACGGCCCCTTGCCCACAACCCGGCCCCCAGCGGCTGAGTGCCCCTTACAAAGAGTGCCAGAGAACAGGTACCCGGGCAGCCAGGTGTGTACACGGGCAGCCAACCAAAAAAAAGTACATAACATTTGGTTTCAAAATCCTACAAAAAAAAGCAGTTCGCCATGCTCTGAGACGCTGGGGGTGCGTCTCCTGGTGACACTGAACCCTGACACCCTGAGAGCCACTGCAGCGACAGCGACAGCGGGGGTGGGGTTGGGTGGGGGGTGGCATTAGGGTGGGGGGGGATCATGAGTTGGTTCACTAGTGGCCGGAGAAGGAAACAAACCGGGTTACTTAAAATACTGCTCTGATCGGAGCTGCAGAGCTCCAGAGCGGCCTTATATAGTGTTATGGGAGGGGCCGTGCAAAGTAGGACAGTAGTGCATCACGAGTCATGATTTAGGCCCGCCCAAAAAATGCGTAACGCAAAAATGGTGAGAAACACAAACTCCACAATTCAGTGCTACATCGTTTAGTCTTTTCACATGTTTTCAGCTTTCTGAAATATTTCAAGATGTTTATTTGTCACATTCATACAAGCATACATATAGTGAAAATGTAACACATGTATAATATGTTCAGTAACAATTCACTGAATTCACTTTACAGGGACTTTGAATTTGAGGTTGCTCCAATGGTCGATGTATGCTTTGATGGTTTCTAAGTAGCTTTGGAGAAAAGCGTCTGCTAAATGATCAAATGTAAATGTAATTTAAAATCGAGGATTAAATCAGGTACAAGTGTGTTATAGTGGTGACCAACCGCCAGGTGGCAGCAGAGGTATTGCTTATGCACCTATGCACTTATACCTGTCCTGTTAAATTAGATGTTTCAATTTTTAAAAACAATTGTCAGAATGTTATTATAAAGCATGCACACACAAGAATTTGATTGATTGATTGATTGATTGATTGATTGATTGATTGATTTCTTAGGATTTCAAAAAGCAGCATGGCATTGCATATTGTATGATACTGTATCTTTTTCCCTCCCCCCCTCTCCATCTTGTCTTGTGTGGTTTTGTAACAATAACTTCCTTGCACAGTGGGCCATGTGCACAGATCCTGTAGCGTGCACGGTGTGTCTTCACCACTGTGGTGATATAGTGCTGAGCCTTAATTTTTCTCCCCTGTTCCGAGGTGCAGGTATCAGGGTGTTAGATCTAAGAGGCTCATCAGCTTACGCTGGATATGGGTCAACAAAGGTGGAATAGTTTTCCCTAACACATCTATCTATCTATCTATCTAGCTATCTATCTAGCTATCTATCTATCTAGCTATGATTTTGGATTCTTCTCAATGTGTCACACCGCACTTCTATGATTTTTTTTTATTTATTATTGATACCATATTTATGTATTTTTTATTTGGTTTAAATAAATACAGTTGTTATTATTATATTTTTATTTCAAAGTTGTAGACCGGAATTGCAAATTCTAGGCAATATCAGGAAAGTTTTTTCCCTCAGATGTTAATACATTTAGGTGTTTTTTTAACTTTGGCGAACTTGATACACACATACACAAACAAACGTACTGTACAAAAAGCACAAAGCACTGCATCTGCTTGCTTTCCTTGGTTTGGTTGTGTCAATCTTAATATAGTTTCCTTATGTTTAAATGATTTAAAAGCGATAAGTTGCAGGGTGTACACATCACAGCTGCACCGTCCCAGCTCAATTTAAAGTTCCTCACCCTGTTCCTTAACCGTGACGGCCTCAAAAGCATCTGTTTTGTGTGGAAACAGCTGTTCCCGACTCCGCTGTTAACCGGAGGAGGCCTGGGCGGCAAAGCAGTCGAAAGACCTGAAAAGACTGACGCACGCAAATGTGCCAAAGCTCCTGGGGCCGAGAGGGAGAACCCTTCGTTATCTTTAATGACTCCCGGTCCTCCAGGACACCAAAGAGGGGCCTGTACCGTTGGTATATTAGACCAATTAACACACGGTTCAATTAAGGTGTCTCCATGGCAACAAAGCTTAAATTGACCTGCACGGGTTTATGTTATTACCATTTTACTATGTCAATAACCTGCAGGGTGTCATCTCCACCTCTGCGTTTGTTTGTTGTCGAGGGATAACTGGATGAAAAGTGAGATTTGACATCTAGATGTTTGAAACTATATCCCACTGTTTGGATGGCGTGAAAGTGGCCTGATGCGTCTCCTCCCTGATAGTGGGTGCAGCATCCTACTCTGAAACGTGATGTCGTCAATCCTCTTATATTGTGCATTACAGAATATGGATTAGGAGCGCGGGGACCGCCTACGTTTTGGCCTCAGGTCACTTTGAAAGGACTTTGCCTGAATGGGCCTGTAGCTGCTCCTATAGCCTCTTATACCAGATTACACAGATTGGTCCTATAGCCTATACCTTTTTATGTAAATAAGCTATTATTCATTTTTCTCTTCTTTTTAATTTGTTATAATGGCATAACAAATTTTTGACTAATCTTTATATAAATATATGTCCATATTTTTTGTGATTTAAGTCTGAGGCATGTGAATATTTCTCGAGCAGAAGATGGGAAAATAGCCTTGGCCTCTCTGGTCTCGGTGACGCATTCAAATTGGGAGATATGCTGCTTTTGAAGAGAGCTGATTGTAGAAATGTGACGGAGCGTTTGGAGGTGCTGACTGCGGGACATAAGTAGCTCTCCAGGGTGCTGAAATTGTCTCCCGTCACCCTGAGCCCATCTCAGCCAAACATGACTGGTGGCGTCTTTGTTTGAGCAACACGGAGGATATTTACTCCTGTTTGGACTGAACCTGTGCCGCCTGGGATGGTTAGGTGATTTTTCCGTTTTTTTTTTTTGTTTTGGACTGTCCAGAAGGAGGACATGACATGGTAAGTGCTATAATTGAATCACTGTAATTTTAACACATTTAACTATGTAATAAATTTGGCAATTACCATGCAGTGCTCTCAGTTTATATAAACAATCATGTTTACCTATTTTCCAGGTGTCATTGGTTGGATGAATAATGCTTTAGTGAACAGAAAGGTTCACTAATTTGGATACTCTTGAAGGACAATGCAACATATTCATCCCATTTTCAGACGGGCGCCATGGGAGTCAAACCTTCTATGTCTATGCCCATAGTAAAAAGTAGACATCATATATTTCTATTATGGATTCTACTTGGAGTTTTGACATTCCCATGTTGCATCCGGGGTGCGGCATTCAAAGTTGGGGTGCTCGGGCCGTGGAACTGCGACCCTGTGTATTCCCGTGCCTTACCCACGGCCGCTGCCAAACTGGCAGTGGGAAGGATAAACGAAGACTTCGGCATGGACCTCGGCTTTCAGGTGGACTTCATTGTCCTCCAGGAGCCGTGCGAGACCTCGAGAGCTCTCACCGCATTCGTGTATTACGAGAAGGTGGCGGATGCCTTCGTGGGCCCCACGAACCCTGGCTACTGCACCGCGGCCTCACTTTTAGCCAAGAACTGGAATAAGGCCCTTTTTTCCTACGGGTGCATCAACCACGAGTTGGACCGAGTCACCGACTACCCCACCTTTGCAAGGACACTGCCCTCTCCAACTCGTATTTTGTTCATGGTTTTGAAATATTTCAGATGGGCTAACATCGGCATAGTCTCGTCCAACGAGGATATATGGATTGATACTGCTGTTAAAGTGGCCAATGCACTGAGGCATAAGGGGCTTCCTGTCGGCATGGTGACACCCATGGGCATCAATGAGACTGAGATAGAGAGAACACTGAAGAGAATCCAGGCGGCAGGAGAGATGAAGGGTGGGTCATTGTTTGAATTATTCTTGAAAAAAAAAAACACCTAGCTACCAAAATAGGTAGCTCCTAAATAATAAAAACACACTGTGGAAAAATAGTTTGTGTGCTACCAGACAGTTGCTCAAAATAAGCCTTTATCTGACTCACTGTGCCTCTAATCCGGGATAACACCATATCATCCCAGCTGTTGACGTCTCATTGTCACCTGACCACTGTGTCCTACAGTCTGGCCTAGATTTCAACTTTGCTTGAAGTTGGATCCGTTTTTATTCATTTGAGATGGATATTAATAAGATTAGAAGTGGCTAACTAATCTGTGACTTATTTGGATCCTTTGGATCCAAATTTCTCTTTAAATATGAATATCGAATAAGAACTTAATCCCCTTCACATAATAAAGGATGATATATTGGCACCTCATACGTATCAATTAACCACAGATATGATACCATATTAGGGTGAATAAAGTTTCTACACTGTGTTTTCTTGTGCAATGGGATTCTCGTGAAAGAGGAGTAAAATGTACACCAAGGCTTGTTTCCTCAGGTATAGATTCTGGGCAAGCTGTTAATGGAAAAAGAGAAATGGCACATTGAAGCTTTACGTGCCAATATCATGAATTGTATTTTCAGTCAGTTTTTCAGCTGTAGCTTTTTTCTGGTTTCTTGGACGGCTACGGTCGAAGGCTGTGTCTTCATTTGGGACTTGGAGACCCAGGTGAAGACTCAAATGCCCCAAATGCTGGTCAAATCACTTTCACCACATTTGTGTCCAAAACCTGAATGTGTCATTTCTCTTATTCTCTTAAAAAACAATGGCATTCTCCAAAAACTTCTGTAGACCGGTATCTCCCTCAGTCTAAACAAAGTACTTCTATTTGTGTTCCAGTCATCATCATGTGCATGCACTCGGCGCTGATAGGCGGCGAGCAGCAGGTGAACTTTCTGCTCAAGGCCCAGGAGCTGGGTCTGACCGGCGGCCAGTACGTGTTTGTGCCCTACGATGCTCTGCTCTACAGCCTGCCCTACACCAACACCTCCTACCTCCCCCTGCGAAACAGCAGCAGGCTGAGGGAGGCCTACGACGCCGTGCTGACCATCACCGTGGACTCGGAGCTCATGTCCTTCTACCAGGCGTTCGACATGGCCAAGAGGACCGAGGAGCTGCCGCAGCCCCTGGAGACAGAGAAGGTGTTCCTGCATCCAAAACCTCCAAATGAGCTTGAGCCTACGTCCTCTACTTTTAAAGAGATATGATTCTTATTTCAGCAATTGTATACGATTCTTTTTGATGACTGCTCGGTTTTTCTCTCTTAGATATCTTATCTCTTCCTAGGAAGCATCTAGGGACGGGTTCAAGCTTAAGATGGGTCAAAGGTCATCTACCCAGAATCCAGAATGAAAATCACACCAAACACGATTTGTATGAGTCTGGCACATTGATATCGGAACAGATTCTTTCACATTCACAAATTCAAGTCCCCACAGTACCTCCGCTGGGGCTTGGTTAGTATAATAGTTGCCCAATGTTCCGACGTCTCATTATTCCAAAAACTCAAATAGTCCCAAAAATGTCTCACTGGACCGAAAGCCCATTTGTCCGACAGGCCGTCATCCCAAAAACAAACGCCCATTGCACCAAAAATACAGACTCTGGACAGCTTATCCCTCCCTTGCACCTGGAAAGGTCCCAGGGTCATTCTGCATAATAATTCGCAGTGTGCGTCTGTATATGTTCGTGAAACGATGGAAGATTCAGTGTGAACAATGGACAGATGAACGATAAATTAGCCTCAGAGTCCATTCATTTCATTATAATTATTCTTTGGAATGTTTGTTCAAATTATAATTCACTTAATTTGTTAACTTGTTACACACAATAATGATCTGAGGAAAAAGGGTGTGATTAATCTCATTTTATTTGTTTCGGATATTTCGTTATCATTAATTTTCTGGGTTAGGGTTAGGGTTGGGTGGGTAGGGTTCGGGTTTCAGAGCAATGGGTCTTTGGAGCATTGGGCGTTTGTTTTCTGGGCAGTCGGACAAATGGCCTTTCGGTCCAATGGCACATTTTTTGGACTATTGGGGTTTCGGAATAACTATTAAAGCTATTATAAATATTGGATGGTCTCTTCAAAGGTCAACACGGCAAAAGCTGCTTTACTATTGGTTGACTCCATGTGAAAATTCCCAATGCTTTTTACTTTTCTTGTGCCAATTGCATGGATATTAATTAAAAATCTTTTTGAGGGGAAAAATAAATCTAATGACACGGAAGCTATGAGTGGATTTCTTAAAAGTATCAGATTTTTCCTTATATCTTGAGAGGGTAACATGAAAACATGGGTTATATGTATTTTCTTTTTAATTAGCTTTTTACAGATGTCCCTTCTCATCCCAAAAAAACCTCAAAATGTATTTTACAAAAAAGCTACATGGTGTAATTAATCCACTCATACACTTTATAATTATGCATTTATTCAAAATATAACCTTTCCTCCTGTTTGGGACCATGGTGGTGGCAGGGCAATTTAGAATTTAAATGAGTTTCAGACTTTTTTGGATTGATTCTAGTCCGATAAATACATGTTTTTGTGGATAAGGACAGACTCAATGAGTTTTCATAGCATTTTATCATTTCTAAAATTGTGACATTCATGGGAAGCACAGATACTGATTTTAGGATCGAGTATCGAGTTTAGGAAGCCTTTCACAAGACACCATCTTATTGAGCATTTCCTTTTTGGTCCATTCGGTTTAAGAGGGAAGCTCAGGTTAGACTCAACTAATTCTCATTGCACAGAGCACAAGTACTGAGGCGACAAAATGCATTTCTCTGCATTTTACCATCCTAGTAACTGATGTACCTAGGAGCAGTAGGCTGCCAAATAGCGGAGCCCGGGAAGCAGTTAGGGGGTTAAGTGTTTTGTTCAAGGACATGTGAGCACACTACCAGGAGCAGCCGGGGATCGAACCGGCAATCTTCCAATTACTAGACGAGACGGGATTACTAGACTCGGTTCCACCTCCTGAGCCACCGCCCCTGAGCGTCCGGTGGGGCCCTAAGGCAGTGAAATGGATGGAATTGAGAATAAAACAACATTCCACTTTCCTAATCTCTAACTACCTCACTGTCACCGCTCCACCAGGTGAACCCTCTGTTTGGGACGGTCTACAACAGCATCTACCTTCTGGCCAAGTCCATCGACAACGCCAGGAGGTCGGGCATGTGGCTGTCGGGCTCCAACCTGGCTTACTTCACCCGGAACGTGACTTTTGACGGTTTCAACCAGAAGGTGAAGGTGGACGCCGCCGGCAACGGCAACACCAACTTTGTCATCCTGGACTCGGACGGCCGGGGCGGCGGGCTGTACCGCACCTACGTGGTGGACCCCGCCTCCGACATGGTTCGCTTCGCCGGGAGGTCCATCAACTTCCCCGGGGGGTCGCCTCCGCCCTCGGACTCCAGCTGCTGGTTCGACCGTGACGCCATCTGCACTGGAGGTACAGGACCTCGATTTGACCCAAAAAGCTCACAAAATAATGTGGTTTCTGTAACCTTGGCTTCGAGGCTCCATCTGGGGTCACTTGGTATGCACACCGGGTCATCAGACATTTTTAAGACTGCTATATTTTTGTATATATTTTTCATTAAAAAGTAGTTTAATAGGCCTGAAATATATCATAATTAATTATACAATCCATTTGAAGCTCCCTCCATGTCGTATGATAATAATAACAATAAATGTACCCAAAATACTCAAATTCACATGAAACAGTTAAATGCCTAATATGCAATGTGGTCAGCGATTCTTATTGTTGAATTCAAATGCGCAAGATTAATGGTGCTGGCTCCAACATAATAATAAAAGGAAGAAAATTAAGAAAATTTGCCAGACTTTCTAATTGCTGTTGTCATAAGTATTTTGGAACCTAAAAACGTGGTCGTGGGCCAAAAGAGTAAAATCTTCTCTGCTGTCAAACCTGTAATATCATCAAATCTAGGGGGAAAATTCATGTGAAAGACGCAAGACACTTTTGAAGACAGAGCGTTTGTTATAATTTGTTATTTATTCATCGACGGCCAACGTCTCCTTCTGGTTCCTGTTTCGCTCCCCAGGTGTGGAGATCATCTACATCATCGTGATATTTATTGTCATCTTCATTCTGGCCATAGGAGCGCTTGGCTTAGCTCTGCTCATCAGGTACGTCACAGGACAGAAATTCAAGGCCCTCATGTATAACATTATATCAGATTGACGATTATTGAAGATGTTTAACATTTCTCCTGTCTATGTAAATAAGCCTGGGGTCATAATTGTTGCTTCTTCAGCCCCTGAACCCCTTCTAGAGAACATCTCAAATTCTCGCCGTCAGATTCTGAAACGGACTTGCCAGTGCTGGTTATCTCTCATTGGATAACCAGTTGTTTTTTTTCTGTTTGGGTGACATGACTGATTTGATTTTCTTCATACGTTGTGATCTCTGACCTGATGGGCAGGAGGAGAATCCACCAGATCCAACTGGTCAAGGGGCCCAATCGGATCCTCCTCACCTTGGAAGATCTCACCTTCATCAACCCTCAGCTCAGCAAAAGGGTGAGAACCATTCTCTGCATCCCTCTGACGGATTGTGCTATCGGACCTTTATCTCAAAGACGGTTTGAAATCTGTGATGTCGATGATCATGCCGTGCATTGGATGCCGCGCAGAAAATCACTCTGGAGGATCTGAGCGAGTCCAAAAGCGCGGTGGAAGAGAAGAGTGAGGCGGAGCGCTCCTACTCGGTGAACAGCATTCACACGGAGACCCACGAGACCACCAATGTGGCCGTGTACGAGGTGGGTTCAGCCTCTCGGGTTCAACGCCGACGGGGCGGCTGCCATTTTGGACGACTGGATTTTAAGTTTGTCTGTCTGAATGTGATTTTTTTTTTTTCCCGCCAGGGCGACTGGGTGTGGCTGAAGAAGTTTGGAGAGGGACAATTCAAGGAGGTGAAGCAGAGCACCACCAAGATCTTCACCAAGGTGAGGGGACTCTTTCCTTGACCCCGAAGGAGTCACTGTAATGGAGTCATGTGATACAAAAACAATCAGATATCATGTACTGTATGTGGCTCGGATTTTGTTGCGCACAATTTAGTTTTTCCCTACCATGAGACATGGCCATCATGGACTACAGCAGGCCTATTCAACTGGTGGCCCTAGGGCCCGAATATGGCCCATGCACCAATGTAGTTTGGCCCTTTGAATAAGATAGAAGGTTTGCAATAAACTGGGAATAACTGAATGATTTGGTCATCGGTTCAATGCTGACTGACTGAAAATTACTATATTTCCAATAACTGTCTCTCTAAGAGTCCCATTTCCCAGTTTTTCAACCCATTGGTGTCACAATTTACTCACTAACTCTCTGTCAAAGTATTATTAGTATACTATTTCAAGTAGTCAAAATGTGTCTTGTTCATAGTTAGATTCATGTCAGAAATTCCTGTCGTCTTGATTTGGAGGAACCTTAAGAAGCAGGGTAACAAGTTGAAAATCTGGCTGCCAACGCAAAGCCGTGGAATAGCCCTGGACTGCAGCAGCGACGTTTTTTCTTTTACCCAGATGAAGGACCTGAGAAATGAGAACGTCAACCCCTTCCTCGGCTTCTTCTCGGACTGCTCCATGTTCGCCGTGGTGACGGAGCACTGCTCCCGGGGCTCCCTGCAGGACCTGCTGAGGAACGAGGACGTCAAACTGGACTGGATGTTTAAGTCCTCGCTGCTGCTGGACCTCATCAAGGTAAACCAGGGGATCTGGAGTAAAAAAAAGCGGTTTTGATGAGAATGATTCAGACGGGGTGACTGGGTCGCTACAGTCAGTCGTAAGTCAACAATCAGTGTAAAGCCAAAGGAAATACTAAAAATAAAAGGCAAATTAAGGATTTTTTTTTTCCCCTATGAGTCTTCAAGATGTGCTCACATCAGTCCAATGGCATCATCACCAGAAGAAATTTGTTTGTTTTAAAAACGGTTCTGATCTGATCTACTTGGCTGGCTAGGGTATGAAATACCTGCACCACAGAGAATTTGCCCACGGAAGACTCAAGTCCCGAAACTGTGTGGTGGACGGACGCTTCGTCCTGAAGATCACCGACTACGGCTTCAACGAACTGCTGGAGTCCCAGAAAGCTCCCAGGGAGGAGCCGCCGCCTGAAGGTAGTCTCTTCATTGCGGTGCATTCAAATATGCCCTGTTCGATTGTGGATACAAACAAATACCTCATTATGCATTGTATTGTGATGAAGGGCTCTCCAAATAAACTTGACTTGACCCGACGTATGCTCTCGACAATTTCCCCCAAAAGGCCAGTACGCCATTTCTTTAATGATGATTTGATGACAGTGAAAGATATTATTTGATAATGTTAGATAATATGATAATAATAATAATAATTATAAATTAAGTAATATTGCAAGTGCAATATGCAAGTAACCTGGCGGTCAGGTTAAAAATCTGTTTTACAGGAATGATGCTTTATAAATTGCGAGGCTGAAGTTCTCAGGCGGTACGTCATCTCTAAGAAAACAATTGCTGAAAATATACTAATCATTTATCAATTAATTAATTATTCTTGTTCTGTCCAAATTAAGAGCAAAGCTTTTCATCGAATGGCTTGGCTGATCCTGAAGAATGCGTAGAGCGTCCTGATGAGGATGGATTTCTTATATTCGCCAGATCTGTTCTGGACCGGCCCCGAGTTTCTGCGGGACCCGGAGACCTGTCGTAAAGGGACCTGTAAGGGCGACGTGTACAGCTTCGCCATCATCCTCCAAGAGGTGGTCGTCCGAGGGCCCCCGTACTGCATGCTCGGTCTCATGCCCGAGGGTACGAACCAGAGGACGAATAAACCGATGCGTCGTAATGCAGCCGATGATCAATGGCCGCTCCTTCTCACATTTGACTGATTTTGCTCTCGGAAATATAGTCCGGACAACAGTATATTTTTCTCCCCTTTCCATCACCAGAGATCATCCGTAAGGTAAAGAAGCCGCCGCCCATGTGTCGTCCCACCGTGGCCCCGGACCAGGCTCCTCTGGAGTGCATCCAGCTGATGAAGCAGTGCTGGAGCGAGATGCCCGACCGCAGACCCGGCTTCGACGAGATCTTTGACCAGGTGAGTAACCTGTATATGCACTCATCATCCCTGCTCCGAAGGAGCCCAAAGAATTTTGACGACGCTTGATTGCATGTAATTTTTTTTCCCCCCAACAAATTTCACTTTCTTTTTTTAAGGATTTGAAGGGGGTGCTGATTGAGCGCTATTCAAAACTGCCGTGTGAATTTATCTCGAAAAGGTTATATTTTGCCGGCTACTTGAACAAGATCGCCTTCAAATTTGCTTTGGTTTGCTGACAATATTGGGGAAATACATCAAATAAAATCTGTAGTAACACGTTATATTAATCATAATTAATATGCATAAATTACATTAATACAATTTGAAATGGCCTGAAAATATAAAGACAAATCAAAAATGTTCT
Source organism: Zeus faber (assembly GCF_960531495.2). Lineage (NCBI taxonomy): Eukaryota > Metazoa > Chordata > Actinopteri > Zeiformes > Zeidae > Zeus > Zeus faber. Next base: position 11,839,250 of record NC_137197.1, read on the forward strand.
TTCATTTTATCATCATTATTATTATTTTGCATATTAAAGAGCCCATGGCGTTGTAGACGCCTGGTTGTACGACCAAATGAAAGATTCAAGGCTGGTCGTCAGTCAGCGCACCGTCACAGTGTCACATCTTGATCATCATTCATATAATATATTTAAATAAATAAAGTTGTTTCTCACATAATGAAAGTCAACGCGTGCTGCAAACGTCTCGGGCCGGCTTTACAACCCGGGATGCTGAGTTTACATGGCGTGTACTAGACCACCGAGTCACCAGGATGACCCCCTCGGTGTGCTTCCCGCCCCCTCAGTTCAAGATCATAAACAAGGGGAAGAAAACCAACATCATCGACTCCATGCTGCGGATGCTGGAGCAGTACAGCTCCAACCTGGAGGACCTGATCAGAGAGAGGACCGAGGAGCTGGAGGTGGAGAAACAGAGAACCGAGAAGCTGCTGGCAGAGATGCTGCCACCGTGAGTCGGCTCTCACACACACACACACACACACACACACACACACACACACACACACACACACAGTTTTTGTGGATACTGGATCGTAAGAGCTAAGGATTAAAAATCAATTATATTTTCCAGATAACGTGTGCACACGTGTTTTATCTGCCGCATACCTCACCTTCTCCGTTGCTCACCGTCCCAGATCGGTGGCGGAAGCCCTGAAGACCGGCGCCACGGTGGAGCCCGAGTACTTCGACCAGGTGACAATCTACTTCAGTGACATCGTGGGCTTCACCACCATCTCCTCGCTCAGCGATCCCATCGAGGTGGTTGACCTCCTCAACGACCTCTACACGCTGTTCGACGCCGTGCTCTGCAACCACGACGTCTACAAGGTCAGACCGATGTCCGTGACCCCCGTGTCAGAGGCGACTCCGGCAAACCAGACCGCCACCCGTCTCTCCGGCGGATCAGTTCTTTCGATGACCGTCCTGTCGTGAAATCGATACCTAAGGCAGTGGCGTGGGTCCCGATCCAAATCGGCATCACCGCTCCATCCAGGGTGGAACGCCGGCGTCTGCGTCCATTTCTTCAAAATTCTATTTCCCGATGCTGTGCTTTTATTTTGAAGGACCGTGAGTGGCGGGTCAAGACCTCGTATCACAAACGTCCCGCAGGTCTCCAGTTGTTGTTATGTCAAATTTAATCAAAACAAATCTTCGGTCATCAGATCATGACCTGCTAAATAAATTAGAATGTTCAAATCTTAAATTGAGTTGGGCTGCTGACTTCATGACTGGTGACAAATGTGACAAATGTGGATCCTTAAGGCTCGACCGGTCGGGAAGCGGCGTCCGTCCTGCACCTGTTTTAGCTGTGGGAGCGTATGTTTGTTCGGGGGGAGCCCTCGATCCGTTCAAACAAACCCTGTTTACATCCCTCAGGTGGAGACCATCGGCGACGCCTACATGGTGGCGTCGGGCCTTCCCAAGAGGAACGGCAACAAGCACGCGGCCGAGATCGCCAACATGTCCCTGAACATCCTCAGCTCGGTGGGCAGCTTCCAGATGCGGCACATGCCCGACGTCCCGGTCAGGATACGCATCGGGATCCACTCAGGTGAGCCCGCCACGGTGCCCCCCAGCGACGAGCAGCTCAAGTTCTCCAGAAGCGGCTCACCTCTTTACGGGGCTTGGTGGTGTTAGGGCGGAGTTCAGGAGGGGTGTTCGGGGGTCGGACGCGCAGACAAAATCAATGAAGATTTCAAATGTTTTGACTGGGAGAAAGGCTCTCTACATCAACGGGTTGATCAGTTTGAACATTGTTGTCCGATGCCATCATGGCATCATACATGGGCCTGCAACAAACGGTTTTTAGTTTTCTGCTGTGTTAACTATAAAATTTTTTTCAAGCGTATCCATTTATCCATCCACGATTATTAGCTGCGACGCGCCAGGTCAGGCGAGCAGGCGAGTTGGTGGGTTGCCAGGTACAAACTCCAATGCCTGACGTCAGAATGTTACTGTCAACCAAACTTGACTGAACTGGCAACCCTACAGCACCACCATGTTGGGTTTCACACGCAAAGAGAAAGAGTAAAAAAAAAAAAACACCCTCCTTTACGCAAATAAAAACATGTTTCTTTTTTGTCTTCCAGGCTCCTGCGTGGCCGGGGTGGTGGGTCTGACCATGCCTCGGTACTGCCTTTTCGGAGACACCGTCAACACCGCCTCCCGAATGGAATCCACTGGGCTGCGTGGGTATCTCACACACACACACACACACACACGCACGCACGCACGCACACGCACGCACCCGCACACCCGCGCGCGCACACGTACACACACACACGCACACACGCACACACACACCACACACGTTCTCTTATATATACTGTATATAATATAATTTTCATCCCACTCTGTCTCTTCTCCCCCCAGCTTATAGAATCCATGTGAACATGAGCACAGTGAAGATCCTCCATTCCCTCAATGAGGGTTATAAGGTAGACGTGCGGGGCAAGACGGAGCTGAAGGTAAAACCAAGTTCGATTGATCCACCGGTATATTTAAAAAAGGAGTCGTGTTGACTTCCGTTTTTTGCTCTTCAGGGTAAAGGCATCGAAGAGACGTACTGGCTGGTGGGGAAAACAAACTTCACCAAGCCTTTGCCAAAGCCTCCCGAGATCAAACCAGGGTAAGGGAATTCATATTCCCAAATGAAAACTCTATCCTCCCGAGAATCTGTATTTGTATTGAAGACATCATTCATATATTTGTTCAGCTCTGATTCTCACTTGGAGTTGGCATTTACGCTTTGGCCCACACCACACGTCATCAACTCTTACCATTATGTGAAGGGTGAACGGTGCCTTTACACTTTGCGTCCGTGCAAATTCTGACCTCTTATACGTACGAACCCCTCCAGGGAAGACAATCACGGACTGAGGCCCGAGGATATCGCCGCGTACAGGAAAAAGAAAGCCGAGAAAAAGGCCTGACTCTCTTGAAAGGCCAGGATAGAAGGTAGCGACGTGCGTTTCCCAGGTGGCGGTGGTCGTGGCTCCGCCCGTGGCTTGTGGATGTTTTCGTGGCTTTCCTTGTTTTGCTGGACACGCCGTGCACTCTGCTCTGCCCTGGCTACTGAGATCACACACACGCACACACACGCACACACACACACACACACACACACACACACACACACACACATACGCACACACGCACACACGCACGCACACACACACACACACACACACACACACAGGGTGAAGCACATGTGATCTCAGTAATTGCTCTTCTGAGTTGATCTACTCATCTCATGAACCTCTCTGTCTTATCACCTTTATATCTTTGTAAGCAGATTGCGGGGAAAAGCCTTTTTGGATTAAGATTCATTTCTCCTTTTTCCAACCTTTCTGGCGTCACGGCTGTCGCTGTCTGCTTTGGGGTTTGACTTGAAACATGGGATTTAAGTGCATTAAACATCTGCATAAAACACCGAAGCCCGCAGAGCCCTCACTCCGCTCTCTTGTTTCCCAGGGACAATTGGCAAGAGATGGTGACGGGCGAGATTAAGACCATTTTCCGCAAAGCCAACAGGCAAGTGGACAAGCACAAGATCTGAGGAGAACCGAGAGACCGGGGGAGATCGAACGGACGGCAGAGGAGATGAGGAGAAGAAGAGAAGGAATAAGAAGAAGAAAAAGAAGATCTACGGGAGGATGGGGAGTCGGCACAGGGGACGGGACGGGAGGGCGCCGCCCGGGCTCGCTCACAGTGGCTTAACGCGGACTTCTTTAATAGGATTGGACCTTGTCTGTGTTAATCTGCTGCCCGCCAGCACAGCAGGACTGGGCACGCTAATGTGATGAGGGGCTGGTGCGTGGGGAACCGCCCTGCCGCTCCATCCACCACACACTCGTTCGCTCCTTGCTGAAGTCATTCGGCCACTGAGTGGTCACCGATCGCAGAATCACAATCAGAATCAGAAGGTTTTCCCGAAAAGTTCTCGCACCATACGCCTAAACTGATTGTTATTATTATTATATATTTTTTTAATTAGCTTATTTTAAAATGGACCCAGATTTTGCTTCTGACAAAATAAGGTCTGACGGGTTAGTTAGTGCTGGGTATTTCACTGTATGACCGAGGGCTTCATGCAGGTTAGTCCTCCAAGACGGGAGGCAAAGGCTGCTACTGTATATACATACACGGTCACCAGGAGGCAAGGCGTCACTATATTTCTACTGTATTTATTCATCACAATAGGGCATTAAGGGGGACGTGTGCATAATAATGAAATGTTTCCAATAGTTTAAATGTCAAAAAATATATGATAAAATCAAAAGCATATTTTTTGATTAATGGTTGAAAAATGTTCAGGCCTTGGCAACGTAACAAATTTTTTTATCTGATCTTATCATGCAGTTAGGGAATGTTGCCAATTTATCAGAACATTCCATCCTTTTTGTTGAGTAATATGTAGCCCACCTGTGCTGCAAATGCAGATAACAAAATGTAAAACAACGCGAGTCAGGGCATTGTTGCCAGTTTAGACAAGGACATCTCTTCAAGGGATGTGTGACGATGTGTGAGTAGGACAACAATATGGACTAAAGACAGAGTCAGTATTAGGTCTTGTAATTATAGACAGTGATGATGATGATGATGATGATGATGATGATGATGATGATGATGATGATGATGATGATGATGACGACAGAGTTTTATGAAAAATGATGAAGAGTTACATTTTAAAGTGTCATTATTTGATTTATAAAAAGATATGCGATCAAGACAATACAAAATAGGCCCATGTATGTCTTATTTTCAGTAAAAAAAAAAATAGATAAGTAAATATTGTGAAATTCCCTTCGTGCTATGGGATCTCCTGGAAATAAATGCAATTGAATATATTGTCAAGGCACAATATCATCAATGTAAAGCCCCTGGAAGCAGCTAGATTATGTCAAGCATTATCTAGAAAAATTCAGTGCTCTTGTTAGTTATGTTGTGTATTTATTTATGACATGTGGAAAGGGTGTAAAGTGTATTTAAAAACAGCATAATAAATTCAATAAATTATCCATTTGTAATTCGGGGTCTGTATCTTCCTCTGGTATGTGTCAGTTACTCAGTGTGACCGCTAGATGGCGCCAGGACTGCATGATAAATCCAAAAAGTTCTCTTCCACGTTTTATCAACGCGCTGTACGTTCACGCTGCGAACAAAGCTTTACTTTTAAAATTCTTTGTTGCTTTTATATAACGATTCTGGAAGATTTTTTTTTTTAATGCTGTACAGTTATATATACACATATATGTATGTATGTATATTTACACAGTATATATGGTAAAAAAAAAAATCTCTCTCTCTCTCTCTCTCTCTATCTATCGATCTATATCTGTATCTATATATATATATATATATATATATATATATATATATATATATATATGCGAGAGAGATTTTTTTTAATACTGGGAAGTTGTTATATTGTACGCAGCGCACAATACCGACTGGTTGGAGAGCTGGTCGTAAGTCCGAATGTCGATAAACAGGTAGGTCATTAAGTGAGGAGTACCGTTATATAAATGGGCGTAGCGAATAAGGTGATTTATTTCTTTTTGTTAGCAGTGGAACACATAACAATGCACAAACTGACAAATCTGATGCATTTCACAGATGACTGTTTTTAATGAAGGAATGTTTTTTTATGAATTAACATTTATGTAAAAACGATGTTGCTTAAGTTCCCTTAAAAAATTTCCTTTTCTCAAAATAAAGCAAAATTATTGATGTTATATTTTTATGATTATTATGATATTATTATGATATTAAAAAGGGTAAAATTTATGTCGATGTCACTTTTGAAACTGTTTTAATTTGTGAATATCATTTATAAATGATTTTTTTTTAATTACTTCTTTGACCTTATTGGTCATCACATATTCACTGGGCAACAGCCATCTATCGGTATCTCTAATGAACTGGTTCCAATAAGAAATGAATGGTTCCAGAACAATTCTCTAATAGCCCCATGGTTTAAATAAGATGGGTTGAATGGGAATCCCACAATTTCCCACTTTCTTCCCCCATGAGAGCCTTGTGCTCCAGTTCCTGCATGACATTATTTTAGTTGTCTGAGTTGACGGGTATTCAGTTACAGCTGTGAGAATTAACATGTATTTTCCCTTGTTTTGGCTGTTGCAGAACGGTGTGCCCCCCCCCCCCCCCCCCCAGAATTGAAGCTCTCTGTTTGTAAAATCCCCACATTCCAGACCTGAGAGGAATGTTCATCTCTCAGTCAACCGGAAAGATTGTCATCTTTTTCATCTGCGATGTCGAGTCACTGAACCCATTATGTTTGACTACAGTTTTTGCACAAACAATCGGAACACACAGAAACATTTGTTTATTTTTATTGAAAAAAGTGACACGGAACAAAACATCATCACACCATTTCACCTGAGTCTTTTTTGTGGAAACATGGCTACAGAAAAAAAAAATCAAAAAGACACCGTATGCTTGGCAGCTCGGCATCATTTTAAGACCTTTCCACTCCGAGCTCAGCAACTCCAGAGGAGCATTTCGGCGCCGATCAGAGTAAGACTGAGTGATAATAAAATCAGATTGTGCAAAAGACCTTTTTTTTCTTTAAACGTTAAAGATAATGCAAGAACACATCACACACAGCTCATGCCAACCAATACTGGAAAATATCAGGATGTAAAAAAAATAAAAATAAAATTAAAAAAAAGTTTGCAAGTGAAATATGTAGAGATCACGCTTCGTATAAAATGGTCTGCTGTTTTCCGGGTTTAACTTCACCTGTATCAAAATGTGACACCACAGCTCTCAACAAACACTTATTTACAGCTCGTCGCGCATCTTGTCGCCCTTTGGCCGCACCATTCTGCCAATGTAGAGGATGGAGTTGGTCTTGCTGTCCTTCACCAGGAAAAAGAAGGGGTGATCGACGTAGAACAGCTTTGGGTCCCTCAGCTTGTTGGTGCCGAAGATGCTGGTGTCGAAGGGGTTCCCCCCCACGTCCAGCTCCAGGGCCGAGGCGTGGAAGACGTTGGACAGGTACAGATCCTTCTTGCCCGAGATGTTGGACAGGTCGGCCTTGGTTTTGTCCACTGCCTCGGTCAGGCCGAGATCGGCGAGGTGTTTCTGGAAAGCGTTACATCAGAGGATCAGCGTCTCGCTCATGAAGGCTGGATTCATGTTTCATTCATTCATCATTTTCATCTCAAACATATGGGGTAGGTACACAAGACTTTCCTTTAAATGACCCTTTTTCTTTTTGCCATTTACCTGCAGGTTGTGGCTGACTTCCATGCTGACTTTGGGGAGGGAGATGGCCACAGGCCTCTGCTCCATCTTGCCGAGCCAGGTCTCCACCTGCTTCCTGGTGAGGAGCTTCTCCAGGCGCTCCAAGGGCTCCAGATGGTAGGGCATGATGAGGATCATGGAGGCCTGCTTCTGGCCCAGAGGCATGTTCAGCAGGAAAAGCCGGTTCTCTGTATCCTCGTAGAAGTCATACAGGCCTGTGCGGAAGGGTCAGAGGGTTACGGAATTGGAGAAGATTGTGCAATCTAGAAGGTATAGATCAGGGAGAATCGTCCATGTTAGATGTCAAAATGAACAGGCTGATGGTGAGACGCACCCGTGCGATGCATCATGGGAATACCAACGGTGAATGAGCGGGTGACCAGGAAGCCCCGGTTGTCCACCATCGTCTCATGGAATTGCTGGTCCCAGTGTGCTGTGAAAAACAAGGGGAAGTTTTCTCTTCACAAAACCCAGTATGCACCGCTTGAATTTTTGGAAATGTGAGCTCATGTCTTTAAACATGAGAGACGAGGAGGACAGAAGCTTTTATCGCTATGCTCACGCTTGAAGAACATGGCGTTGACGATCGTTGCTCCATCAGCGTTCTGCACCTCCTTTGTGATCTCGGGCAGTTTGCCGCCGGTGGACTTGGCCGCCCACTCGTTGATGGAGTTCACCGCGCTCCTCTTATCGCGGAGGTTGATTTTGGAGTGGTCGTAGTTGTAGTGCTTCTTGCTCTTCTTCACAAAGTCATCGGAGAAGGAGACGGAGCCGGGGCCATAGAGGCGGTTGCTGATCTTCCACGTTGTGTTCCTCGTCTTGGCATCGCTCACCTGGCAACATACAATACAGGACAATGTGCCACATTTAGCTGTTACCAGAATGCATCATCTGCAAGGCGGAGCATGTTTGGCTTTTGGAATGGATTTTTTTGTTTCAATAATATCTACTTTATTTTGCCCATCTAGACACATCTCCAACTTTTATTGGAATTTCTAGATGATCATCGTGCAATCAAAGTCTGGATACAGTGTATGTTATGGTTTATACCTCGGACAGCAGCTCCGACAGGCCCGTGTGCAGGTGCTCGTCTTTCAGGCCGTCAGCACTCAGCACAGTTTTGACCTGGGAGGCGGTGGAGGCCTTGGCCCCGAGGGCCACCATCCCCAGGGAGGAGGCTACCACCAGGGGGGCGATCATGATGTTTTCTGTGTCCTTCTGCTTTGCCATGTTGTGGTAGAGGCTGCATTTGAAGACGGCCGTACGGTTAATTAATACAGTTGAAAAAAAAGAAAAAAGATCCTATAACATTATCTGACAACAGTAGCGGGGTCGGACCTGAAAGCAAGGTTGGCGCTGTTGTCCGCCAGAGCTGCAGCATGGCTGCTTAGCTTCTTGACCTCTGCAGAGGCCCCCAGGGCCAGCAGGCACAGAGCTACAACACTGGTCAGCCACATCCCGTTTGTCTCCAACAGCAGCTGTGAGAGCCTGGACAAAGGAGGAAACAAAAGTGAGAGGAAGCTTCTCATCCGGTGTTGCCGTTGCTAATTATGTGTCGTGGGAGGGTGCTGTGCATAAGTGGAGCCGTACAACTTAAGGACATTTCATGAGGTAAAAGATATAGCAGAGTGGTGTGTTGTGTCTAGAGGTGTTTATTTGAAGGGGAGTGGCGGCTGGGCTCACAGTGGAGCTCAGAAGGTTCCAGTGCTGGGAAGCCATGTTGGCTGCCACATCAGCAGCAGCTCCGCTCTGCCTCCGGCTGCTGCTCTCTAACGCCCACTCAGAGTGAAGTGCTCTGCTGACTCGTGATTGAAACATGATCCCTCCCTCCCGTGCAGGCTAGTCTCGCTTATGTAAAAATGTGCTCTTTAATCAAACCGTGCAAAAAAACAAAAAAACAAACAAACAAAAAAATAAACTGGTTCTGATCTGATTCTATTTTTCCAAGGGATAGGCATTTGTCAGCGTGTTAAGCCAAGTCAAGTTTATTTATACAGCCCTGAATTACAGTAGGCCTACATTCTTAAAAGGCTTCACAAGCCACATATAAATCACCCTGGTTGATCCCACCCAGGCAAGGAAAAACTCACCAAAAAAAAAACCCTTGGGGGGTGGAAAAAAAAAGGAAGAATCCTTGAGAAGGCGCCACAGAAGGAAGAATCCCCCTCCCCCCTTTCCTTTCAAAAGTGTGAAAATGCATCGCCTCAGGCTCTAGTGAACCAGCCTATCTGGCCTACAGCCACACAAATCTCTGAAGTCTGTGCTTCTTTCACTTCATTCCCACTGTAGCGTCCTGCCCTAGATGTCGGTACTTCTGAATCGGTGCGTTCCCTATACCGCAGCGGGATTTTTGCATTGTGTTTGTATACCTTCAACTCTTTTCATACTGATGTCTGCATTTTTCATTCTGAAAGACAAGAGGTGCATGTGGTAATCCCCATAGAGCAGGCACTAAAACAACGATCACGCTCTCATGGAGAAATATGCTCTATATAGCCATGGTTAATCATTACGTCACATTTAGTTGTTTTATCACATAATATTTCGATTTTTTTTTTTCCCCGGACAATTTCCCTTCAATCTTTTACCCATTCTGGTTAAAACATATTCATATTACACTGGCTACTCATCATGCGGGGAACCCCTTTTCATTGGTTAGTTTGTGCCAGAAAAACAGGATGTTATCCAATCAGATGCACCACGGTGGTGCAGCCTCAGAATTCCAGATTCCAGAAGATAAGGGCGGATTAAAGCCTCCCACTCCGAAGTTGAACAGAAAAGTAAATTCAAACAGATTATGTTGAGAATAATCACAAGCATCGAGTTATATGACGCGATGATGCCTGCTCCTCAAAGTACGAGACGGCAAAGTAGTTTGTAATGTGCATTGTGATGTCAATACAATCCGGATGAAGGTCGACCTTCGGCACTTTTTTCAACGGATAGAAGAGACGCTTCTCCGCCCCAGCAGCATTTCGGAGTCTGTAACAGTTGATCTGGATCTGAAAGGGCTTTGCTACGTAACAAAGAATGCAGCAGGGGCTACTTTAAAAGCCACTGGACAAAGCGCCCCTTCATCCCCTGCACCTCGCCCATGGACAATAGAGGACTGTTTAGGTTCTTACCTGGCACAGATTCACAGGGTTTCTTCCTCTGAGTTGAGTGTGTTCTCCGAAGACTACCCTTTGCTGCCTGACCGCTGCCCTTATATCCCCCCGCTGAAAGAAAGTTCTGGAAGTGCTATTCAAATGAGGCTGTCTGTCTTTCCTCAGGAAGCGAGGGGACGTCCCCCTCTGGATCCAGAGGCTGGAATGGGTGGGGGCAGAGAACCGCTCCCAGAACAGCTGAGCAAACCATCCGCCGGTGGTTCCACACGAACATTTTGCGATCTGAGATCTGATTTGCGTGCACATTGCTCCGCGTTGCCTCAGCTTCTGGGCGCCCGTGCGGACAGGGTTGCCAGGAGGGACGTGTCAGTCGCCAACGGGGCCGACTCCTTGAGAGTGAACAGTGGGAGCCGGCTCCCATCTGACAGCCCATTTCTTTTTAATGATTTTGTTTTTTTGTAAATCAATGCAAGGGCCCACATTTTGAACGGCAGTTAAAAGAAAGGCATGAAGACTTGCAAATAACATATTTGAACGGAGCAGAATTTTTTTTTTTGCGTTTCCTATTTTTTCAAACATAATAATTAAAAAGAAATGTGTCTGTATAGAGTTGTGTAATTATGTATTAACTATACAATTTAATTGATAGTGTGTTATGTTTTTGTTATGCAACAAGGATGGTTGTTCTTGAACCAGCAATGTGACAGGAAGTGTAAAAATTTAGTTTTTACATTATTTACGTTTTTTATACCAAACATAGTGTAAAATGATGGTCTTCTGGAAGTTACAAGGTTTAGCACAATGACATTGAATAATTTTAGGGACATATGTGCACACATACCAATCACAGGTCAAAACGTTGCTAAAATCGGCTTAAGTATAAAAGCCAGAAGTGGTACTAGTTGAAGAGCTGTTTGGGAGCCGAAAGAGCCGGCTTTTATTGCTGAGCTGAGACAAATGATCCGACTCACTTATAAGAGCCCGAACTCCCCCATCATCAGATTAGGCGGTGTACTTTTAATGACATTGGGCAGGAAATAAAACAGCATCTGACGGGTACATAACGTTTTGGCTGCTTTTCTTTTTACGAGTGGGGGCGATCGCCGCGAAAAAAAAAAAAATGTTGGAAAATACATACTCCTGTAGAGCTCCATTCCAATAACATTTCAGTTCAACAAAGTCTTGCGGTTATCCAGTTTTAAGGTATAAAATGTTTTTCATAGAAATAACTTTTAATAGAATTGCAACGAGAGCTACAACTGTAATTGTCAGCCCTACTTCTGTGCATTGTTATGTATGTGTGTTCTTTGTATTTTAAACGGGCCCTAGGTCTCTTGCACAGTGTAGACTCGTATAAAACACACTTACAGTGATTGTGCTCTTTACAAAAACTTTTCTGTGCGGTTGTATCCCGTCTTTTTTTTTTATGGAAAACGCTGCCAAGTTGGGAAAAACTAAAAAAAATAATAATAATAATTAACCTCCCGCGCAAAAATAGAGAATTGCTGCTCGGCTCCACGTGCGGTTCTTCTGTGAACGACGGATGATGAAAGTTTACATCAGTCGATTCGTGGACACACTGCTCTGGTTCTTTGCATCGTTTCAGCTGGTCACCCTCAGTGTTTGTGATCGGAAAACACTATTTTGTTTTGGGGGGGGGGTATTTAGGCAGTGACTCCTGGTTGAGAGAGCCATTTAATCCTCGGCCCCCAGGGTGTGTCATGGTAGGAACGCTCTAGAGAAGCCACAGTAAACAATGAAATTCCTCAACAGGGCTACCCCCCCCCCCGGCCGCGTCCGGCAGGCCTGAACAAGCACCCCAAACCTAACTGCCCCAATAAAGCGGAGGCCGTGTTTGCAGACGTTTCGACGCGGCCTTTTGAGGGGACGGTGGATCCAAACAAGCAATGCGGCACGCATGTAAATCGTGTGCCACTCCACGGGTTAAAACCCACAGATTCCCCCAAAACCTCAGCCGCCTCAAGTATCAGTCAGAGGAGGAGTCCTGGTGTTCCTGGTGGAAATAGAACATGTGATAGAAGAGCGAACCTAGAACGAGAAAAAGGCTCCGTTTGTGTCGCAGGGACTCATCCTAGATCCCTAAAGCCTGACATCCGGACATATTTACGTTGGAGTTTTTGTTGCATGTCTCTGCTGGGTTTCTTCAAAAGCATCTGTATCTGTATGAATAAAGCCAACACTGAGAAGTCTACATTATACACTCCAGAAGGATTTTTACTGGTTTTGGGTACATATCATAGTAACCATGTTCTAAGTATAGTCAGCATTTTTATTTATTGTTTTATTTATAATTATCATTTTTATTTTTAGGGTTAGGGTTAGGGTTAGGGTTAATCAAAAATAATTTAAATCAACGACCGCCCACTCACACGGAGTTGTTTAAATTATTTTATACCAGGAGGCCGTTTATTTTCACAGTTGAAACCTAATGCCAACATGAAAAAGAGCATAGATTTTAATTCCTTTTGCACGGCATCTGAGTTCGTTTTTAGTTCGTTGTTTGATGCTCGCTGGCTTCTTCTGCTTAAAGGTTTTCCAAAACAACTCCGGAAATGGGGCCGCAGCTGGGCTCGGCGCAGTGCAGCTGCGGCTGCCATGTTGCACCGTCAAGTTTCACCACCGTAGCCCAGAAGGGACAAACCAAACACTAGCTCTAGACAGAACCTTAAACGTATTTCACGGGTTTCGCGACCACGGAGGCCGCCTTGTTCGGAAGGAGTATTCAGTCGGATGCGATCTCCATCCAACCTCACCGCGAGACGCCACTGAACTCCACGCACTACACCTTTAAATTCACTTAAACTCCATGACAAAGTCTTGAGGATTCTATTATCGTTCATCCTATTATCTCAAATTCTATTATGGAATTTGTGCGGAGTAAGCGTTAAGGATGTGATGGGGCTATTGCTTTGCAACCCGATTACAGTCGTTTTCACACGAAGACAGAATGAGGAAGAGTACGAGAGCGAGGTATTCTTAAAAAAAAATTAAATAAGAGTTACTTCAGCAGGGACGCGCCACACCTCACCTGGTGTGTGACGGGGGTCAGGACCCAGCCTCACTGTGAGGGAGCAGCCGTGTCTGCTACCGGTGAGCCACTGCTCCCCCCCCCGCCCCGACCACAATTCTATACATACTTACTTTGCAAGATCTTGGGCACAAGGCGTTCATTGAGAAAGACCTCAACCCGCAGCTCCTGCCAGCGAGAGCATGATGTTAGGCCTGAGCCATGTCTCACCTCCTGTAAAGCTGGACTGTATGATGTCAGTTTGAACAAAAAAAAAAACTGCACGGTGGCAATTGAGAGGTACTGTCAGTGGGGTTGTATTAATAATAGTTCCCGATATAAACAATTGATAATATGAACAAATGTTACTGCCTGAACTCTCCACCCTACGTGTTGACTTTGATAGTATGGATGTGTGTGCAGTTGGAACATGTGTTTTATTTTTTTAGAGAAAGTATGCATAATACAAATACAAGAATGGCAACAGCTAACAACAGAGGAGCCGCTCCCCCCCAGTGATAGCAGACAGCAGCGGGGGTCCGGACGCCTAGTGAGGACGCACCCTGGGCTTTGGAGAGGCACCAGGCACGTCCCGCTGGGAGTAGACCCCCACCACCCACCTGGGGCCAGATCCCTCGAGGGATTGTGTCTCCCAGGTGGCCTGAAAAAGCCTCGGGAACCCCCCCAGTGATTTCTGGGCTGCTCCACTTGCAGTGTTGCCATGGTGACCCTGACCTGGATCCACGGTTTTTACATGACGGAGGGAGAAAGTTGCGGTCGGAGCATATTCAGAGTAAAGGCTGTATTATTAATGTTCACAACAATACGTGAATCGACTCAAGCCCGGCTCTCTACGTCAGCCAACTTTAAGATTTAACCAAAACTCTTGTTAAAATAGAGTGCTGCCTGGCCAGGGAGGGTCCCCAACAAGCAAGGCACCATCCAGAATAAAAAAGATTATGGTATTTGGAAGAAGTTCAGTAAAATCGTCACCTTTTTAACACAAAACTTTTTTGAAGTTAAAAGGTCCCCAGAGTGGGAAAACATTTTCAGGAAGGTGTTATCCCTTAATGAGGTCACACGAGCTTTGACTTATTTTAATTGAAGGTGCGTTCGGTCGCGCAGAAGGAATTTCAGATTTTCCCATTGTGTCTCTCTCTCATTAAGGGATTTTGTGTTAATCACTTGTCCTGCTCGGTCTCGTGGGTAAGGAAATGGCAGCGTGTGGCCGCTAGGTGGTGCACAAACAACAAGAAAGGCCAAAGTAGCCTCTCATACTTAATTAAAAGCTTTATCAGGGAATGTGCTGGTGGGATGTTTTTATCTCACATTCCCTCGGACCGCAGTGCCAGATCCCACCGCATCGCCTGAGTGAGTCGGCTCCTCTTGTCACATAAAAATGAGCCACAGCGATTTCTTCACAAAGTGGTGACGATGCGCTGGTGTTGAGGCGACAGCGGCTCGCGACTGTTTTCCATCTCTTTTCAGTTTGGTTTCACCTCTCTCCGTTTGCCATCGGGCTCTGTAGACAGGAGGCCAGTTACACACCATTACCACCAGCTCAGCGTGTTGCATAATACATGGGTAGCCCAAACACTCCCCTCCCACGGAGCACACCTCCCTCCCACTACCCCGCTCTTCCTGTCTGGGGATGGAGAGATGGATGGAGGGATGCTGGTTGGCATTTAGAAGGGTGCGGAGTTCAAACCGGCACTTAGCAGCTGGAGCTCTTGACTAATGCCCACCAGGGGAGATGGAAGTATTGGGGGGGGGGGCGGGGGCATCAGGAAAAGGCCAAAGAAACCACCCTGAGACCCCCTCCCATAGAGAGGCCTACTGATGAGGAGGTGGAGGAAAAGCTCTGGGTTTGATGGATGTGAAGGTATTAGTGTGTTTATTAGGTTTAATGGTGGCTACAGTCATTTATCCCAGTAGAGGCTGAATTGCTCGTTCGATCCAGAAACCGGGGCGTGTCCGCGGACCGAATTAGATTCATGTCATCCAATAGACATACCATATACTGTATGTGTGCTCCCTCACATGCACACCTACTAAAACACGCGCACAGACAGACAGACAGACACACACACACACACACACACACACACACACACAAAGAATTGATTTGACGTAATCTAAAACAACAGAAACAAAGTGAACCTGCGTTTTGTTTTTTTCTGTTTTTCAGAAACGCCTAATTTTAAAGGACTTTCTTTCTTAGCGTTAGTGACAATAAGTCAACATAACAAAAGAATATATAGGTACCGTACTTTATTCATCCCCGGAGAGAAATTGCGGCGCACACACCAGAACAAATGAAAAAAAAAAAAAAGATAATAATAATCAATATAATACTATAACAATGAGAGTGCTGCTTCGCCCAGCACACCTAACAAACCATGCACCAGTAAACCTCTGTATCAACAATTCAAAGGACAAAGGAAATGACTAATTATCTAAATTTGGGGACACGTTACAGCCAGGCCTATTATATTGTCCGCTGCTCCATATCATTGTTTTTTTGGGTCAGAAAGTACGAAAATTGACTTAACAGTGGCACCCATATGTACACATGACACTCAAGGCTACTTTTGGATGCAGGCCCCAAACAAATCTGGACAATGCTGCAATTCGGAGACATTGCATACAGTTAAAGGGCAAAAAACGTGAGACATCCAATGTATAGTATATGCTGTATCACTCTAAATCAGGATCTTTTTTTTTACCCCAATTTTAGGTCCTAACATTTCCATTTCAACAGCTTAAAGAATGTGACACCTTTTCTTACTCCCCCCCCCCCCCCGGCGTTGCGACCTCACGTGCCACAATAATAACAAAACCCCCGTGCCACAATAATAACAAAAGGGGGTTTTGTTATTATTGTGGCACGTGAGGTCGCAACGCCGTGGTTGAAAAACGTCACACCCGTAGAATAAGACACATCCGTTCGTTATCTGGGTGTCTCGATTCCCCGGGGTTTCAAGGGCGCACCAAGGATGCACTCAATAAGCCACGAGCGGCAGGATGACCGAAAACACGGTTTGGGACTCATTGATATGTCCTCCGATTGTGAAATAGGCATCCAGAGAGAAGGATAAAACAAAACAAAAAACATCAGAGTGGGATGACTGAACGCAAATCTTCCCCGCAGAAAATAAATTGAGAGCCACTCCACAGGGGTTTTGACCGCAAATCCTGCACAGTTATTACTGAAGCCTATAATAAAACACTGCATAGTCTATATATGTGTGTATGTGTGTGTGTGTGTGTGTGTGTGTGTGTGTGTGTGTGTGTGTGTGTGTGTGTATAGTAATTGACCAAAAAAAACAACGTGTTTTTTGTACATTATGTGTGTTTTGTTATGTACATCCTCGCTGCTCCAACACTGGAATCTCCTTTTGGGGATTAATAAAGCATCTTTATCTTATCTTATCTTATCAATAAAAGCTTTTTGAAAAGATACATACCGTCCAGTTTGTTTAGTACTGCCGCGAGAGCGGATTCAACAGACCGTTCCACTGCATCGTCATCGTATCAAACCCCGCCCCGTATGAGATAAATGGTTGCGATTGGCCCGACCCTGGCGAGGTCGGTGGAAATGCGTTTGAATGGGAGGGTGGCTGGACGTATTCTGCAGTGCCAATGAAACGTGAGCTGCCGGTTCGTCTGGTTCCCCAGGCGAAGCCACGTCGCCCTCCCGAGATAAATAAACCCTGACCTCTTTTAGGGGAGACATGGAC
Source organism: Zeus faber (assembly GCF_960531495.2). NCBI lineage: Eukaryota > Metazoa > Chordata > Actinopteri > Zeiformes > Zeidae > Zeus > Zeus faber. The sequence continues at coordinate 11,856,421 of NC_137197.1, forward strand.
GCCAGCAGGAAATATGTGTTTGGAAAGCTTGTGAATTCAATTAGTGGCCGCCCGGGGGGGGGTGAAACTACAGAGTAGTCGAAGATGTGGGGTTTTTTTTAGATAAAAAAAACAAAAACAAATGCAACGGAAACTTTGTACACCGTTAACGGTGTGTGCCGCCGTGTTGCTTTGACATCAAGTCCGTTATCTTGATACACTAGGGCGATCTTCCCCGAACTCGGGATTTTCGATGAAAATGGCGGCGCTTCTCAAAGCAGGAGGTCTCATTTTTCCGAGTTTTGATTTCAACGGAGTGCAGTACGAGGGCAGATCGTAAATGCCGCATTCCAATCGAGCAATTTCTATGCAGCTTTCGCGCTACAGTAACCGACGTCTAGTAGCTTTGAGATCGACCAGCTCGCTAAACAAAGGCAAAGTTGTTGCGGGCGTCCACGTTTACCCGAACAGAGGCAACGGGACACATTTAGTGCGGAAAAAGGGGCGGGGGGGGGGGGGGCTACGGACTTCTGAGTAACCCGATTTCCGAGCGTCGAGGGAAGGCAGCACCAGCTCCACCTCCTCCCCACCGTCAGTCCACTGAACTACTACCGCCCGGTGCGCGCAGAGAGCACGGCCGTGTGGAGGGAGCGCTGGGTCGGAGCAGAGTGCTGCAAACGCGCCGCCCAAACCAGGGCTGCCGTTTTTTTTTTCCACCCCCCCCCCGCCACACACACACACACACACACACACACACACACACACACACACACACACACACACACACAGCTTTTCCCGTTGTTGTCGCTCCGTCGCCCGATCCGTCCGCGGGCCGGTGAAAAGAAAAGCCGAAGGAGACACCGGGACGGAGCGAAACCTGACGCTGGAAGCGGCAGAAGTGGACTCGCCACGACAGGTGTGTATTTACCCTCATGTAGTCATGTCACTTTGGCCCTTGGAATGTATTATTTATTAATTTTCCCCTAATTAGATAGATACCTTATTTATTAGATTTTTTTTTTTTTTTTTTTTTTTTTTTTTTTTTTTGCATTTTTAAATTACGTATAAATATTGTGTTAATTGACCGGTTGCGATGTAGACTTTTTCCATAGATCTTTATTCTAACGATGAGAATAAAATGAACAAAACAATGGACAAGCCCAGTCTGCTGTGGTGATGTTACATGGTTTGTCTTGTTAAGGGACTTAAGTCCATTAACTTTCTATTTGATTTATTGCAGCCCATACGGTGCTGGGCATAAATTGATCAAGCCCACCCTATATTCAATTGCAACAAGTATTATATGGTTTTATTCTGGCACTAAGATCTTGTGACTTGATTATTTATTGTCTTGTTTGATTATATCTGGTTTTATTATTAGAAACTATTTTTATTGCCTTTTTATTATTTTAAAGAACTGCTGTCTCATACCCAATATGTGACTTGAAGCATGTTTATGCATGAGTGTATGTATGGTCTATGTACTATGCGTGTATGTGCATTGTGGCGTGAATGGAACGTGTGTTGTGGGACAGAGTGCATCTTATTTTATCTATCTCATGTTTTCCAGAGGAAAAGGGCTTGATCTGTACATGCATCTGATTCTTTTTTTATTTTTATTATAATTTTTCTTTTTCTTTTACTTTGACTGTTCTGTGGTTATTATAGCATCAGGCTTTTCCTTATATTTAGTCCCAACACATCCATGGCACTTTTACAGCAGTCACTAATTTTCATAACTAATAACTGCATTGGATTTTTCTCATTCTTGCTTGAAGGTTTGATGCTCTGGGTTTAAATTATTGTTTTGTTTTATCACTTTTAAATGTGAATGGAATCCCCCTTGGTTAACAATGCAATCATCCCTATTCCAGGGGTTATAATAAGCATCTGATTCAGTTGGCATTTAAGTGGCAATTGATCATTTTGTGAAAAAAACAAAAAACAAAAACATTTTTAATTCTGGCTGACGCTTTTTAAGAAACAACAATTCAATGTATTGATGTTTTAGGCTGTTTCCGTTGTTGGTGGCAGGGTCCGCCTTTCCCGGAAAAATGCCAAGATTGATCACACGAAATAAGTGAAAGACAGGGCTCCGTTGACACAGACCATCGTATGGATTACCACTTTAAAATATAGTTCTCTGCTTGAGACTTGCTTGAGTCACTGATTTATCATCAGGAGTCCTCAGTGACCATCCCAGTAGAATCCCTGCCACTCCGGTCACACTTTCCAGAGCAAAGTGTTGCTTCAAACTCACTGACGACTTGTATATAAATACAGCTGATAATAAACGGATGCTATTCCTTTTAAAAGGAACTTTGCCGGTTTCCTTTATTCTCTTCTGCTTTGAATATAAGTTGTTTATCTGTGTCAAGGGTGTTACAGGCCTATTCAAGATGTCCATGTTTTTGTTGTTGAGGCTGAGAATGCTTTCAGGTGAAATAAATGTTCCCTTGACAATCGGACCTCCAAGTGTTCTTGTTAAGGGAGTTGTTGCTGTGCATGTTTTATGTTGGAATCAGGGGGTTAGTGTCAGAAAAACGGACAAACCGGCGTCTTTCTCTGAGCTGCTCCTCACTTTGGTTTGATGATACCTCTCCCGTTATATCATCTGAATTAATTTGAGTCCAATCAGAAGTCTTAACAGAACTTAAAATAATTGCTGGTAGACATTTCAATTAATTAATTAACTTATTTATTTTTTACGTGAATTTAGCCAGAGCAGGCATAAACTCACTGGAACACCCTCACATTGACCCTTAACCTGTGATGACTCATAGTTTCGGGGTAAGGTTGAGACATGTGAGAGCTGTAATCAGCGACTGGTCAGAATTTGGCAACGCTACCAACACCGCTTGTTCCCAGAGAAGCCAGGGCTGCCTGACCCTTCAGTCTACTTGATACTCCTATTGATTTTGTGCTGCACAGCTATGTGGCTCAACATATCAGTTGTAGCTCAGAATATCAAGCCTATCTGCCTTATGTAACCGCCCCTGGTGGGAATAAACAATCTGACACAAGAATTATAATCTTCCATAAATATGCCAGATTGTTGTCCGTGTGTGCCAAGTTTTTTTCATTTTTTTCATTTTTTCTAGACTTCGATCTCTATACATGTGATTTGTGATGAGAAAGCCGCCGGGGGAGAAACAAAGCATTTGAATTATCCCAAACGAACCCGAGAACCGGCAGAGCGGAGACGGCCTCCTTAAGAGACGGCCTCCTTTAGAGACGGCCTTGTGATTATTTCCTGTCCTGTGCGAGTGATGTCTGGTCATCTTTCCCTCCGGTCCAACCGCCTCTTCCCCCTTCCTGTTCTCTCCCCCGTTCCCCCACCTTGTGAAAGAGCGTTCCAACATAAAAAAAAAAAAAAAGGTTTACGCTATTATTTAAGGACTTAAACCCTTATCCAAAACAACCTTCACTCCTAAGATGTCCAAGCCAGCTCCAGTGGAGGTTTAAATGGTGAACCGGCGTCTCATGCTGCCAGAGCACACAACATTCCCAGCGCTAATTTTCTGTAATTGAGCTTGTTTGTAAAATTAGAGGCGTTGGCGTGTTTTTGTTTTCCTTTCGTTACTTGGGAAGTCGAGCTGTCTTCAAAGCCAAGTGCCCAGACAAACTAGGAGGCGCACTGGTCATTATGTCTGACGGAAAAGCCTCCCGGAAAAACTCGCACAGGGGGTCTTCTTTCTAAATTCCCCGGATTCTCTTGCAATTTCGGGAGGGTGTGGGGGGGAAAGATGGGAATCCTTCTTTAATTGCAACCCCCCCCGGGTCTCTGTGTCAGAGTAAATCAGAAAGGGAAGCGTTTTATTGCGTCCTTATCGGCGGTCGTGTCACAGGGGGATGTCCCGTCATTGTCACTAATCCATCACACGTCCACTATTTTGATCCCACCCGCGACCGCCGTGTCGGTGAGTTTCCCCAATTTTCCAAAGTAATTAATGCATGTGTTTCGACCAACTCAGAGGTCCTCTGATCCTTTCAAAGCTATCCCGAACGTCACCAGTGGTGTTTTTCGATAAATGGGAACCAGTTTGATTATCACGTCCTTTCTATACATGCACACTTGCACAGTTATTGGAGGTCTCGCGCCTTGTCATACAGAAGGCCTTAAAGGAGGTTTCGCCATTTTCGACAGCAGCAATAATTCCCAAACACCTTTTACACATATTGCCAAGTGATATGTGCTATTGTTTTGAGCGAAAAAAGTGCACCAGCGCGTGTCTTGGAAAAATACGCGAACGGTTTTATACCGGGAGCTGTTGCCAAAACGACTGACGTGCCCAGTTAAAATCACTGTGCTGGCCTGGTCATTCGATACTAATACCGTCCGGAAAGGGCTTTTCAGGTTGTTTTAATTCTGATTCAGCTGTCACACTAATAGCAGATGCAATTTTTCATGGTGAGGAATATTAATGCTTCCTACAAGCAGAACACAGCGTCTTTTTGAAGCTGTGTTCCCACCTGCTCATCCTGTTCCCGGCTCAGGCAGCGGTCACCCTCAGCACACACACAGATGGCGGTGAGATGGCAACACCCATACGGCCTTGGCTGTCTTCCTCCCATGGGTGCAGCACCGGTGAGGTCCGGTGCAATGTGCCGTACAGTGCGGCGGCTCCCGCTGCATCGCCGCATGCCACGAATGCCTATGTCAGCTGTTTCCTCTCCAGGCCACAGCGCCGCCAGCACGTATGATTAGGAGCCGAGCCCAGAATGACTTTCCCTCAACCACCGACCGATCCGACAGACAGACAGACAGGCGAGGATGGGTCCCAGACACAACGTCCCTCGGCCATTGTTTTCTTTTCCTTAGAGGTGTGTGTGTGTCTTTGTGTGTCTGTGTGTGGTAAGACACTACGACACAGCCTGAAAATGGTCGATGAAATGACTTCTCGGACTATGACAGTCGCACGATGTCTAGTGTAAGAGGAAGAGCCAGGCTGGTGTCTCTCGAGGTCTCTCTTTTGATAAATTGTATGTCAAGCATGAAGTAAGACGCAGCATTTTTATTCCTCCTAATGACTCTGGCAGGTGCTTCCAACAGGAAAGCACGGAGCCTGAAGGGAAGGTGCCGGAGTTGTGAAGGCGTTGACTTAAGTCCATCTGATATCTTAATTAAAATACTGTACGGGGGGAGTAAAAATTATAAAGGGCCTAGCTCACAGTGTGTTCCAAAGTGTTAATATTTTACTTAGAGTTAATATGAATGGTTTTCATAAAGCTACACAAATGCACTGTCATTCCCAAATATCGCAAATAAGCTCCAAAGCTTTCATTTTTTTTCCCCTTTTATATATTTAGGTTTTATTCAGTGGAGAAGATAATTATGTTCACACCGTTGATTTCATGCCGGGTTTTGCCCTCCATGAAAGCTTTAATTCATTCCTATTTTCGGAGAGGTCTTAACACCTTATCCACACGAAAAACCCAGACTTTTTATGGTGCCTCAGTCTGAAGCACGGAATTGACTTCTTCACATAAGGTGCGGTCTGAGCCTCCTGAGTCAGTCCGTCTGCTCCTGGTTACAGCAAAGCTGAACCGCAGAGGAAGGCGGGTGCCTCCAGTTTCACCGAGTCTACAGGCCGAGAGCACCTGCTCCTTCCACAGAGGTGATTCACGCTCAAGGTTATGGTTTTGAATTGAATCCACCAATTAAATATACAGTGGTTGGAAATTCTACTCGGCGCTTATCCCTTTCACACTTAAGAATGTGAAGCCCGAGATATTACCCCACGTCGGAAGTCGGACCACTCAAGTACATTCGGTTCCTTCATTTGTAGCCATTTTCCAATGCTGCTATTCAGTGTTCCTTACATTATCATATTTTAAGGCAACCCTCCTCTCCAGTTTGTGCGTTTTGCAGATGTTAGAGTTGTTTTTTCTTTTGCATCTACCATTCATCTTCCTATTAAGCCAGACAATACACAAAAACATCCCCAAAACATTCTACTGCCACCAGTGTACGTCACAGTGAGGATGATGTGCAGTGCTTGATTTGCACCCTAAACCCAAAAAGTACCACTTTTTTTCCCTTTGTCGTGGTATCGGTCTAGATGCTTTATTGCTTTGTTTTTTTGTAACTGGTTTGGGTTTAGGTTTATTTCTGGAACGGCTTCCTTCTTGCAATTAGAGACCAGTTTTGTTAAATTCCAATCTGCATTTTCTTCCATCTTTCGCAGTGTCCGTTTTTGTTTGGCAAATTTCAGAAAAGGTTGTGGAGGCCGGCAGGATCTTGATGGCCTGCCAAAGGTTTCTTGCAAATGGCTGCGCGCAAATAACAGGAATAATGATTTTAAAAAATAAACTATTTCTGCTTTTTAAGGTTTTCTAAACTGCGGGAAGGTTATGAAGCAATTGTTTTGTTGCGACGTGGTTTTCAAAATGCCAAAACATTCTTGCCAGTTTAGAATGTGAAAATGTGTTTGCGGATGAATTGCTTTTCCAAGGCGTTGTACTGTAGGCAAAGGCAAAAAGATCCGGCAGGCACAAAAACCAAAGAAGTATATATTTTTTTATTTTATTTTTTAAACTTTGAATCAATAAAGATGGCACCCACCAAAAGAAGGGTAGCTGAATATTAAGGAGTTGATCGGAAGACCTTTCTCCTCCGCACAGTGTGGTTCTGCCGCCAGCCCCGCATGACTCTTTCTGCTTGATTTGGCCTGGCCTTACGGAGCCCCGCGCCTCCTGCTTCTGCCTATTGTTTTATTTAACAAGTGTTTAGATTCGTTTTCTTTTCTCCTGTAGCTGTTGGGCACATGTGTTGGGATATTTGTTTTAATAGATTGATGCCCTGGACTACGCAGTCCTCTGGGTTGGTGGTGGTGTTTTGAATTAAAAGCACCTTTTTGTGTTGTATGACGGACGTGTTTCTCTAATGCAAAATGTTGTTGATGTGATGTTGGCCCAAGAAGAAAGAGACACGATCTTTTGTGCTTTGTCCAGTTGAATTGAGTATTGTTCGGAAAGGAAATATGAACTTACAATTGACCCTGATGAAGGCAATGATGGCTGCCATTTGGATTTACAGTGTAACTTGGGTTTCTTTGCTCTCATGCACTCAAAGGCTTTGGGGGACTGAGACGTGTGACTTCCACTGTAACCGTTGAATACATCACAGTATTAAATCAGCCTCTTTTAATTAAGCCTTAGTCTTCAGTTGTTCCATTCACGGCAGAAGTCCCTGTTGAATAAGACTTCTCCCAGGTGACAAGTCTGTCGGTACTTAACTTGAATTTGCAGTCCACCAGACAGACAAGTTGGAATAGCTCTGTGGACATCATGGCAACCGGAGTTGAGCTCAAACCTTCCATCTCTATGTTCACCCCGGTGCTCTGCTGCAGGCACCACGCCGACCCAACACCCCAGATCGAATTGATTGGCGGCTATTCCACTGTATAATGGACGTTTGTGTTCACCCCCACCCAGAGAAGGATTCCCTTTTCGCGTGGGCTTTGTCTGCTCTCCTCGTTCGCGCTCGGTCAAACACCTAGATTGGATGTGACGGGTGTCATTTTCTCACGGGGCAGGGAGTGAAGCGCGGCGAGATCCCTCCTCGACTTTGCGTCGCTCCGTGTTATAACTTGTCGCGTCTGCAAACGTCTCCGCTTTCTGAATGACGACGCGATCGGACGCGAGGCCCCGGTGCGCTCTCACGTCACCTCTCTGCAACACAGTCGGATCCGTTTGTATTTTCCATCCGTCTCTTCTCGCTTCGCGGTGTTCCAAGCAAATCCTTGATTGGGAGATTATTGTCTAGACTCTGTCTTAATGCTGGCTTCATTTAGAATGAAACCGCCACTGGTTAAGGAGCTTCATGAACTGTCAGGAACCGTCCGCTGTGAATAATTTTGAATTAAAATCAGTTTCTCATACAGCCGCTATCAAAGAAGTAGTGTATCTGTAGCTACTTAATAATTCCCCGAATGGGCAGATCTCCAAGCACTTATCATCACGTCTCTATAAGAAGTAGCGGGAAATTCTCTTTTTACATTACTACTACAAAAAAAAAAACACATCTGAAATTGCTTGGTGCTTACAGATTCCTGGGGGAGAACAATAGCAATGGTAAAACAATAGAAAACGCATTTTCAAGCTGTCCGCCATCACATTGAATATATCAAGCTTAGATTGGTAACGCCCCATAATACCTTCTCACTTGCATTTGATGTCGCATGTGCCAACCCAATATCACCCAATCAGGTTGAGCCTGACTGGCTCATGGCTGAAGTTTAATAGTGGTTACCGCCTTGATCTTATATAAGATTAACAGTGACCCACCCTCAATGCAATGAGAGAGTCCCATTTTTGAAGATCAACAACTGTGTTTGTTGTGTTTTCATTTTAGCGAAATCCTCATATTTTATGTGTCTCTGAAGACGGCACACTGGCGCAATAATCCCGTTCATTTACGCTCTTTATCTTTGATTTCTAAAGCTTGATATTTAACTTCGGAGCAGAGCAGTCCTATGATTGCCATGTTCTGCCGCAGACTGTTCTGAGACTGTTATTTTTGATTTTGTATGCGCTTGTGTTCACCACAGTCTGTTAGGGATGCAAAGAAATAAAGGAGACATAACTTTGCTCTCCATTTATTCTGTAAAACACTTAAAGCAAGGAACTTTTGCCCATGGTCTTAAATGAAAACAGCATTCAAGATGTCCAATGTTTAAATACAATTTTAAAATACATGAAATATTCAATACTCAATTGTTAAAGTGAAGTGCAATATGAGGCGCGCATGATACCTTCTTCATGGTAGTGAATGGGGACAAAATATGATGTGTATAATATATAGCCCCGAGTAACTGAATTAAAAATGGAAATAAAATCATTGAAAATTGGTTCAGAATTAAGCAAATTAGTCTATTTTGTAGAGAATTCTGCATCTCTCAATACACATTGTATTTGTTTACTAGTGGATCTTGACCGCTCCAATATGGCGATGACGCAAGCGGTGACATACAGCAGCTCCTTCACCACATGTTGTAAAGTAGCAGCAACATAGCGCAACCTACCATGAACCAATCATTGTGCTTCAGAGTAAAACGCAGCACGCATCTGTCTTGTCTCGTCTTTTAACTGCAACCACATTTATGGAATTATCACTTTAAAAAGCAACAGCGACAGTAGAACTGTATTTCACTATGTTCAATTTTGCAATTGATCTGCGGTTCACATGCGTACGGTTCACGGATCAACTACGTTCAGTTACACCACTACAATAACAATGTTTGTAGAAATGGTTTTGTGGTCACACTGCGCCCAACACATCGATTTAACAAAAAATCTCGACAAATCAATAGTGAGAAAATATTTTAGACTCGTGTCGTTGCCTCGGAAACTCTCTGTGCAGGATAACGTGGTAAATGACCCTGTAAAGTTATTATTTTTTTTCATTAAATAAGACTACTTTTGGCTATTGTGCAGAAACCTCACATGATTCACATAAATCTATTTGGGTTTGTTATTCTTAAAGCAGAACATTTTGACTCCTCCCTTTGGCAGAATGTTCTCTTGGCTCGTAGAGATTGGTTTCACTGAGACACTTTTTCACTTTTTCTCTCTCGACTCACAGGAATTCAGCCTTGCTCGTCGTAAATTCCACTTTGTTCATCGCTTGACAGCTTTTTATTTCGTTTGAGACATCCATCATGGTTTCTTATCCGCTTGACTTATTATATTTTTTACATGCTTCTTAAATTAAGTTTAATTGACGTAGTTTTTCAGTTCCCCTCATGGTCGCTATTTGCGTAGGAATCAATATTGTGTAAGTGGTGTAACTGAACGTAGTTGATCCGTGAACCGTACGCATGTGAACCGCGGATCAATTGCAAAATTGAACATAGTGAAATACAGTTTTACTGCCGCTGTTGCTTTTTAAAGTGATAATTCCATAAATGTGGTTGCAGTTAAAAGACGAGACAAGACAGATGCGTGCTGCGTTTTACTCTGAAGCACAACGATTGGTTCACGGTAGGTTGCGCTATGTTGCTGCTACTTTACAACATGTGGTGAAGGAGCTGCTGTATGTCACCGCCTTGCGTCATCGCCATATTGGAGCGGTCAAGATCCACTAGTGAACAAATACAATGTGTATTGAGGGATGCAGAATTCTCTGCAAAATAGACGGTGACTCATTTAATTCTGATTGCGGGGACTGCGATACCCCAGCCACTGTTTGGGTATCGGAGGGGGTAGCACAGCGGGAAGCGCATGGGGTAGAGCAAGTGTGACCTTGTTTTTTTCCACCCGGGTGATGTATGTAGACGTTTCACAGACCCTAGAGCCCACCCTTGTATAGCATTTCTAAAATAACACACCTCTTTGACATTCAAACCATAGGCTGAGCTCTCCACTTGAGTGGACTTCACGCAACTCCAAATGACAGGCAGCCGCCTCGCTGCCGCCCCAGTGGATTCTGGGAGGCCGACAGACATGGAGGAACCAAAGCTGTCTGTCAGCGGTCAGATAATTGGGAATGCTCATATAAAAGGTGCTCGGGGGTGGGTGGGTGGGTGGGTGGGTGTGACTTCTGGGAGTGTTGACTTTGCACTGCACGTTGAGCATGTTTTCTGAAATGTTCCATTTGAAAGTCCTTAAGTGATGGAATAGACTTAAAAATCTTGGGTTGGATTGTTAGGACATGCGCATGGTCAATGTTTAGGCATGCTGGGGCCTTTAAATTATGCATAATAGGCATTAAGGGAACTATTATCTGCCACAAAAGCTCCCCCACACCATTACACCACCAGCAGCCGGTACCGTTGACAAAGTGTTGAATGGAGTCATGCTGTTTCAAACCACATTGTCATATATTGTCTCATTATGTCTCGGCAGAAATCGGCGAGACGTGCGAGACTGTTTTGAAGCTTCATCGCTCTCTGTTCCTGACTGGAGCGCAGTGTTCCCCTGCCTCAGCCATCAGCTGGCAGTGTGCCCATTATTTGTGAACACTCGTACACTAATCCCCCTATCAACAGTGAAGCGTGAAAATAAACGCCGAAAACAAATTTGTGCAACAATTCACTTAAGTTGAGCAAAGGATCGCAGGTTGACAACAGAATAACCTGTTGCTCCTTGATTCTGAGTGTTCCGGCTTTTGGTCAGACGACCATGAAACAACACCAATGTCTGCGTCGTGTCGTGATGAACATTCATCCAACTCATTCCACATTGATAGGCCACTTGTTTTCAGCCGCGGTGCGTCTTTTCGTATACAGAGGGAGTCACGCGGTTCGCCGCCTCATTAATGTCAACATAGTCTGAGGCACCGCACCGTAACACACGCTCAGCACCACCCTCCGGAGATTCACAGGGAACTGAGCAAGTTGTCTGTGAAATGGGAAACTCGTTCTGGATTGGCAGGTTTGTTTAATTATTTTTTTTGTTGCTGAATTGAAAGGGTCCAGGCGAGTGGGAATCGTTTGTATTGACGTATTGGATGTATAGGCACCCCTAATCTTGTACAATATAGGTGTGGTTTTGGACTTGGTGTATTTCTTTCCATATTGTGTGTTTTAGTAGGACTTGCAGTTGACTTTCAGACAAGCCGTGGACAAGGTTTACACACATGTTCTTTTGTGGAGGGCGTGGACACTCCTGCATATAACCCGTGGGATTGAATTCCGTTAGGACCACTCGGTCTTACCCTTGCTCTTTAAGTCTTTACGGCGTTAGAGGAAATACAGTTATGTTTGGCAAAGCGTGTTGTAGAACACCCACTCCCATGTACCTGTGTTTGGATATGCAGGAATGGCGCCCCGTAAAAAACCCCCAAGGGGAACTAACGTAACGGGTCTGGCAACAGCAGTTTATAGATGTTTAACACGGGTACAATCCAGACGGAATAATAACTGTGGAGCAGCTCATGTTCCATGACTACTATGTTCAATATTGCATTATTATTCCCCATGCAATATGCAAAACACTGCTCACTTTTGTACTTGAGCTTATTTTTTAGTAATCGTATGAAATACCACACTATATATCGACGCTTCGAAAAGGAGATTTACGGTTGTTTTGTTAGGGTTTATACATTTATAGATGTTGGGAGTCTTAATAAGGCATTTTAATAAGGCTTCTGTTGAACAATAGCGATCCTATCCTTTTAAGAAGAGCCGTTAAAGTGCCCCACGCCGCGTTGTTGGAGCAGGTGCTTCCAACGTTTTGTACTCCTGCTGAAAGACACACACACACACACACACACACACACACTCTCGAAACCGCATGCACAGGATAAGTCTGGCCAGTTGGAGCACGTCCCCACATATCTGGTTTTCCCGCGACTCCAGGTTTTGACTCACAGCGAGGGGAATTAAAAACAAGCCCTGTGAGAAGCTGTGTCAGCAGTGTGTGTCTGAGAAAGAGAGAGTGGTGGTTTTGTGTGTGTGTGTGTGTGTGTGTGTGTGTGTGTGTGTGTGTGTGTGTGTGTGTGTGTGTGTGTGTGTGTGTGTGTGTGTGTGTGTGTGTGTGTGTGTGTGTGTGTGTGTGTGTGTGTGTGTTTTACCTCGGTGTGCCTAGCTTAGTACATTAATAAAACTAACACTTAGACAGTTTTTTATTATTGTGTGCGTACAGACGGTCCTCTCCAACTCAACCCCATTCGCAGGCGTCCTCGATGCCTCATGGCGGCTCAGCCACGTCTCCAGGGAGCTTCTCTTGACTCGGTATCTATGGCAATTCCTCATCTTGTTCATCCGACAAGGGGAAAAAACTGTACATCGCTGTAGCCTGGAGGAGGCCGTCCATATTCAACGCTCTAATAAGCTCTCCTGCGATGATATTCACGTATCATGTCTAGTTGATGCCTCGCTTCGCGCTCCTACCTGGATGTCATCCAGTTTAGCTCCTTTCCTGTCAAAAACCACATTGTGCTCTTTTTCTTTTTCTTTTCTTTTTTTTTTTTAGCTTTCAAGTCCGAGATCAGTGGGTTCTCTCTTTTTTTTTTGTCTGCTTTTGAGTCGTTTTTCTCCGAAATGCATTTGGCCTTTGGTCGCCGCGGGCCTCCGCTGCCCGGGCCTCCGCCGCCTGGGCCTCCCTCTCAGCCCCGGTGCTTTTTACAAAGCGCCCGGGCTCTATGTCGGCGAAACCGCTGAAGTGTTTCCTCCCCCGCTGACTGTTTTTCCTCCCTGACCCCTTTTGATTGGAGGAAATTAGGCAGCAGAACCGAGACGACGGACACTTTTCGGGGGGCGCCGGCACTCACCCTCTTATCTTCTGCCTCCTGAACGGACTCTCTGAGCATACGTGCCGTGAACCCTTGTTCTCTCAATTAAACTGACGGACTGCATGCGTCCATGGAGGAAAACCGTAATCCTTTAATGATTTAAGCTCTTAAATTGACGTGGCGTCTGAGGAGAGCATAGAAGGCGACGGACGGGTTAGAGTAGAACTTTACTTTAAGCTTCCAGACAACTCGGATACAGGCAAGTGCAAGTCATGCTCTGGTAAAAGGGAGGTGTTTCTTCTGGGTTGTACACACTGTTTTCTAGCGCAGCTTGAGGCTTTTTTGTGTGTGTGTGTGTGTGTGTGTGTGTGTGTGTGTGTGTGTGTGTGTGTGTGTGTGTGTGTGTGTGTGTGTGTGTGTGTGTGTGTGTGTGTGTGTGTGTGTGTGTGTGTGTGTGTGTGTGTGTGTGTGTGTGTGTGTGTGTGTCACAATGGGGGTCTGTGGCGGTGCGGCCCACACTCCTTATGGTGGTCACAGTTCCTCACGTACAACAATCAGACTTGTCACACTACATGTCGGCAAAACATGACCATGCATATCAGAGGTGAAGAACATTCTCTGCTCAAAGAGCCCAGTCAGACGAATGGCTGCGGCGTACGCTTTTTTTTTTTTTTTGTACGTGGCCGTCACAAATGTGTCACAGCACTAGCCTCATGGAGGTGTATTTCCTCAACTTGGAGAGTGAAGGGATTCTGACCTTTATGAATATAGCAAATAAACAACTGTCTGCACAAAAGTAATTGAGTCAAATTTTCCAGTTGTTTTTTTATCGAGAGGATGAACCGACCTTGATTGAGTGAACTTTGCTTAACTTGCCCTGTTACTGCAGAAGTAGCTGTTTGAGGATCACGTGTCTCCACTGTTTATATTGAGGTTTCCTCTGAATCCATTCAAGCGCCGTGATGTGTGAGAGACCAATTCCCCTGTTTTATTCGCAGCCTTGATGAGAGGCTGGTGTCTCTCGACCACAAAGCCGAATAACAGACGGGCGTTGCACATCACAGCGGCAAATGTTTTGAGTCGTTGGCACCGGAGCGGCCTCCTGATAACACCCAAAAAAGGTGGGGGGGGGGGATTTTTGAGAGCGGAGCTAATGAGGCGGCGGTGCGGGTGGTGCGTTTCACATGGGCGAGGTTATAAGCGGCGTGAATAGCGAATTCTGAGGGGTAAACAAGTTATGACATAAACCGCACCAACCGCTCGGCAGTGCCACCGCCAAGACATCACCATGGATACGTGGGTTCAAACACTGTAATTTGTGCACGTGTGACGACTTGACAGCGCTGGAAGCGGTCGTTACTTTGCTCCGATAAACATACAAACAGAGCGCGAGCATGGCAGCCGGGCGATTGTTTTCCTTCTCCGGCAAAGGCTCGTCTCATGTGCCCTTACACGTCCTCCCTGACAGATCACCTGGTTTCAAGCGCCGTAGATCGACGCCCCGCATCACCTGACCTTTGCTCAGCAGTTATTATGCTAGTCACAACAAACAACGCACGTACAGATTAGCATAATATTTATGGCTATATTGCAGGGATTGATTTCAGCTTCTTCTTTTTATACGTGTGAATGGTGTCCCATCTTGGTTTCGATGCGTAATAAATCTATTTGTAGATAAGGTAGGTGTGTGTGTGTGTGTGTGTGTGTGTGTGTGTGTGTGTGTGTGCGTGTGCGTGTGCGTGTGCGCGTGCGCACCCATCCGACATATATAATATGTGCCCCCATAGAGCAACTGGGAGAAAAAACTACACTGATATGTTCATTGGCTTGCTGGTTGTGTCCGGTTTAAAAGTCAAAATAATCCCATACAGGGGATTTTGTGTTCTATTTTTTTCACAACAACTTCTTCCATGATTGTATTTGCGGAAAATCCTTGTTCCACCTCAGTGGCCCCGTGCGCACTGTGCGCCATACACGGCGCATTGACTGTTTCGGCCGGTTGCTGCGATACGTCAACCTTGCCACCATATTGGAAAGGGCAGGACTGGCCTGTAAACAAATACAAGTGAACAGGATGTGCGTTTTTTTGGGGGGTTTTTTTGGGATAAAAAGCACTAGAACATTCACATTTCACAACCGATTTCAATGAGTCACTTTTATATTCAATGGTTTATGTTTTATGTGAAGTAGAATTTATTTTTTATTCTACTCCACGTAGAGGGGGAAAAAAAAAAAAAAAAAAGCTCTGGTATCGGAATCAATAACGGAATATATTATTACCATCCAATATTGGAATTGGATGGTCACTGAAAAGTGGATCGGCGCATCTCTCGTTGTTTCCTGAATTTTCTCTTTCCGTCGGTGGTATCAGTGCCGCGATGGACTGGGTGGAGCCAGTGGGCGTATCTTAATTAATGATGCACACAAATGATCCTTCTTTATCGCCAGACTAGTAAACAATATTTACACCCTTACACCTTTTCTTCATTAGGAAATTATCTATCTTGTGCTTGGACACTTTTATGCCACTGAAAGCTTTTTAAGAGCAAGCTCATGTATAAGTAATGTATACACCTTGGCAACAACTATCAAACATTCTATAATCTCTTTTAGCTATGAAGTAGCACTTTGCTGTGCTAATGTAGGTGGGCCAGCTTTTTGATGCCCCGCGGAGCTGCCCCACCCTCCTCACTGTGATTTCACTAATAACAGGAAGTATGGCCCCTGCTGCAGATGCTAATGAGCAGCTGCCCAGAACACGAGACATGCAGATTGCAGACCGATCACGATAGTCACCGCTTGTGCAAAATCACTCTGAAACCATGTGTTTAGCGAGCCGCAGGCGAGATGGAATGCGCATACAGCAGACATGCAATAGGAGAAACGTCAGGTCCACTGAGCGCACGTTTCCGCGGTACGTACAGCTCACACTTCTATGTGAAAGTGGAGGCTTTGTGATAATGTGTGGGTGTGCGCACGTGACAAAAGATGTTTGACTTCTAAGCACATTTAGAATCCTCCGTGTTGACGTTTGCACTTGTGGTGCTGCTTCGTCTAGCGGGGTTTCTTGAAGCTTTGATTCAAACGTCATTATCTGCACGATACTCTTCATGAATCGACGCCGTGACAACATGGAGGTGCGTGTTATCGGAGTTGCCTTCAAACCTCATGTTTTTCAGGTTGAATCGAGGTGCGCTGCTCGCAAACCACTGTGCCAGCGCACCATGCACGAGAGTGAATTACACTTGTGATGCCTGCCAGGAAGGTCGTAATGGAATTATTCGATATATTATTTTATTACGTCCAATAACAAGAGTCCCAGTGCTGAACGGGAAGTCCTTCTGCGTGAGAGGCCGTGTGAGTCACTTTACGGATTACTCACACTAAGCTGGTCCTGGTGAAAACGGTCACTGTTGGACCCCTAAATGGGTGGGCGGGATTTGAGGTGGCCACCAAAAAGCATCTATTTTAATGACGATGGTAATGCTTTCCAAGAACGTCATATTTAAATATGACCATCTGTTTACCAGGCTTATTTAAAGGGGACCTACTATGCAGAACTCACTTTTTCAGTGCTTGTGCACATACATTTAGGTCTCTGATGGGCCTACTAACCCACAAACTGTGAAATAAGACAACTCCAGTCAATTTTTTGTGTGCGCTGTCTATTTCAGAAAACATGTCCTGAAACGAGCCGCTCAGCTTTGCTGCCCTAATTCATGTCATCGCAGTAATAAATGTCACTTCAGTAGAATTAGAGCGGCCCCCCCATCTGATTAACTCAACCCACTCCTGTAGCACGGCTGGACCTACTTGTATCAAAGCTAAGAGATAATCATGGGAAGTGCTCTGTTGGCTGCAAAGACCAGCACAAATCTTTTAAAAGAAAGAGGAATGTGTGCCAACTGTCCGTGACAAAACTGCAGACGAGGGAAAGGCAAGTGTTTGCTGTGTTTTGTTCTGTGTCTGTCTCTGTCTGTCTACAGTAGGATAACTGTACTGGAGGCTGCGGCGCGCAATCCACTCCACGTTTCTCCAAACAAAATGTAGATGTATTTATTGTATTTTATTTTCTGACGTTTCCGGAACTGAATGAAACAAAAGCCCCAAGCCCCGCTTTATCCCTGCACCAGACACCGCGGTGAAAGTCGGAACAAACTTTTGAATGAGGCCTTGTGGATGTTATGCGAGTGAGGATTCAGCAACTGGATTGATTATTACTCGCCTCAAATTTGTTCAGAAACCGATTTTGGTGGAATGATAAGGTGAAATCAGGGAACATTTACCGAGTACATAAATAAACATAAACCCCATTGGCTCACGGAATCTGTAACTTGTGCTCAAAGCCCATTGGCTCACAATACTAGGGGCCTCGGCAGGGTGGTTCCTCCCACTAAAACAGCACGTTTTCAGCCAGGGTGGATTGGACACGTTAGAATCTCAGCTCAAATGCATAATTTGAGTATTATTTTTAGCACAAAAACTTTAAAAACATGTTTTGGGGACTGCAGAGACCATATATTAACTTGGTGAAAAGGAGCATAATAGGTCCCCTTTTAACAAAGGCTTTCCAAAGCATGGCAACCCACATACACAGGGTCTATGCTCTTTGGTAAATCTTCTAAATAAATCTTCTGTAAAAGCTCTTTATAGTTCTGTTCTTTGTCTCTTCTCACTCCGCCAGTTGTAGTCACACACACATTGCACGTAATGAACCCATTGCATGACTGTGCCGGAATCACACAACCGTGAGATGCGTGCCGTTTGTTTACGGGCAAAGGTATACCAGACAGTATTACTAAGGCTGATGATGATGGACGACCTTTCTATCCAATTCCATAAACAACGATAGTGTACTTGTTATTTTTGCCAATATATGCTGCCTTCATCAAGCAAAAAGACATTTTGAAAAACCTTAATTATAATAATACTAACCATAACATTGTGATATTGTCTCCACCTCATTGAGCTCTAAGGTGATTCCACTGCGGTTGTTCACTCCTAACGTCAACCTCCTATTCCTATTTGTATAAAACAACGTCACCACTTATAACATTATGTTCATTTTTTTGGCTTCCTCTGACCGAGAGAGAGAGAGATGGGACCCACGTGATGACTTTTGGTTTAATTTAACCTCCTTTCAATTATGATTCAATTTGCCCAGTTCTGCGACCTTGCCTGCATCGATGGATGTTTCAATGACAACCTTCTCAGTTGTCATTGGAAACAGGAACTGTGAATGGAGTTTTTAATTTGAGGCTTGGCTCGGTATCAAATGCATGGGCCTTTTCAAGGCGCCGTGTGTTTTCTATCACACTGCCAGTCAAGTGTATCAAATCCCAAACATTTGATGGCTCTCAGACGTCAGTCGAAGCAGTGCATATGTATCTTGGTTATATACATTCTGCTCTGAAATATGGAGCAGCTTGGCCTTTGTGTCTTTGGTAGTGAGCGCCATAGGGTCGGCTGTATTTCAAATCAAATATTCCGAATCAGTCTTCAAATCGACATTCTGGTGAGGCAAAACAAAACAAACGGCTACGTGATTTTAATGCGAGTGCAAAATCCTTCACGCTCCAATTCAGGTCGTCCAAATTCCGTGTTGCCAAAAATAAAACGCGTTACCCTTTTGAGAGCGAGTATTCAGAGGCGAGATGAGGCGGTATTCAGTCCAGTGAGGCAGATGCGTGATACCGCTAGAAAAGATGAGCTTTTGTGTTTACACTGGAAGATATTGAGTCGCTATATTGCTCTGAGTAGAGGGCGTTGGGGCCGGGGTTAGGGCCGCTGCCCTCCAGGAGCCATGGGGGGGAGGCTAAGATTGAAAAGGGTTGAACCATGCATGGCCCTCACTTGGTTTTAGAATTTGTTATAAACAGCTTTTAGATTGCTTATACAAGCAAGATAATGGCATGGTACAACTTAGAAACACAAGCCCTTTAGACTCTTTAACTGATTGATATCATCATGAGATCATGGAGATCTTATTTTGGAATGTTTTGTCAAATCAGAAAAAAATGCCCTTCCTCGGGTCTCTACAGTGTACTCTAAAGACATGACATTGTCCATCAAAATGCACATTCTCGCGCATAATCTCAGTTTTTGTGTGCAACACATCAAAAGTCAGAATCAGAATCTATTTCTAACTGGTTTTCAGGTCTGCTGTCGTCTGTGTTCGTTCCCCTGACTTTCCCCTTGTCTCCTTCCAGGATCCCAAGCCGTCAGTGGGATGGTAGAGCTCTGCGGGCGGGGCCAGGACTGACTGAAGGAGCATGGTGAAGCACCAACCCCTGCAGGTCTACGAGCGCCAGCTATGTTTGTCATGTATCACCGGGATCTACGGTTGCCGCTGGAAACGCTACCAACGTTCCCATGACGACACAACCAAGGTGAGGAAACTTGCAAACATGATAATAATAATTGTTCATGGTGAATGTACAGTGATAGCAAAGTCATAGTCGTAGCAGATTTAGATTTAGAAGCACAAATGTGTACAGATTGTTTGCAGTATTATACAATGTAAAGGGGAAAATTCAAGAGATACACATATTTATTAGATATAAATATTTGTTTTTACGCTGTCAGGCTATAAGATGTATTTGGCATTTTCATTCCAAGCGTTTCCTATAAAAAAGAGGAACCATGCTTTAGCAGTTGCACTGTCTTTTATGTATGATGTAAAATCAGACGATCAACCCTTTCCAAGGCCAAATAAGTGCCGGGCCAAAGCCGAAACGTGCGTAACTTATGGTATTACCGGTATAACCCCAGGTTTTCCTCGTTGCTATTTGCCAGCTTCATCTTCCTCTAGAATTATGACACCGCTCAGCATGCGACGTGGAGATATGAACTCTAAATGACCTTAAACTATGTCTGTGCTTATTTGGATTAAGCCATGTTTTATGCATGCCTGCCAACATGTCTATGCACTTTGCTTATTTTGGAGTGTCACGTGACCTTGATAAATGATTTTTTTTTTTTGTCATGTTTAATGTCAGAATCCGTTGAAATATGAATGCCTGTGGATGTTACGCTCAGGCTTTCTTTGAGGAGTGGTGTGTTGAGGAAAAAACATTTTGTGCATCCTGTACAACTGTTAAAACGGAATAAAGTATTAAACACAAAATGATTCATATACAAAGTCAGACATGTTCTGATTATATTCCTTTTCATGTTTTTCATCATGTGCAGCAGCGCTCGCCCTGATACCCAACACTGATCTCTATCCTTCAACATTGATTTATAAAGAACAATTATCCCTCGGTGAGAGCGTCCTTGGAGGCTTATCCTTTAGATAACCTTGAGTTCTCTCAACAGAAATGAATTGAGAATTATTACAATAAACCCTTCTCCTGGGTGTGTGCCTGGTCCCAGGAGTTGCATTATTAGATTTTGAATTATTTCAATCATCATCACATTTATACATATCATATTTTTTAATTAATCATCGGCACGTGAAACTTCTTTCATTCATCATCATCTTTATCTGTAAATGAAATAATACATGTTAAATGTAACATGTCTTTCATCCAGTTAAAAATCCTAGTGTTAGAGGAAAAATGTGAACCCTAAAAAAAACAAAAAATAAAACTTTTTCTCCGATTAAAAATAACTATTTTATCCCTTCAAATAGGCAGGGTGATCATTGGCAGCATAGGTTAGTCAGATATTTATCAGATGAGATAAATATCACATCTGTTTGGCTTGGAGGGGCTGGTACACGACTGTAGAGACAGCTGGAGAGAAGATGAGATAGGAATGCAATTTGAAGAAACGGTGTAGCTAGATCATAAAGCTCTTGTCATCTGGCGACTCTTTTTCTCTTTGCCGTCTCCTAAACTATAGGTGTTCCACAGCGTATAACAGGAGACCTATTCTCTCGGAGGAGAATGGAGATCTCAGTTCGAGATGATTTCCACAGTGAAATCAAACAAAAATGCCCTTCCTCAGGTCTCTACAGTGTATGTCAGCGTCCATAAAAATGCACATTCTTCGCTCATAATCTCAGTTTTTCTGTGCAACGCTTCAATAGTCATAATGGTTTAATGTTCGGAAAAACCAGTGCATAAATACAAGGCCTTAAACAACAGATTTTCTTTGGTCTTGTTTTTATTTCGCTGCCTTTTTGCCCTGGGAACTTGACACCGTGTTGCTCTGTTTCCTGTTGTGCATGGTCGTCTTTCACGCCAGCTGATAGAATAGTGCCAAGTCAGCCCTCTCTCTTCACTGGGCTCATCCTTTGTTTGGCCCGTGCTGATGCAGAGCGTTTGTCTTGACCTGGGCGGAAGAAGCGCACACAACTACACACCTGCTGTTCACAGCTGCTTGGCTCTATTGATTTTCAATTCCACTGATTTGCAGAGAGGGAATTTGCGTCGTGAATGAATGACAGCGGGGATTGTGCGGTGAGATGCGAGTTTTACTGTAACTGCCGGAACCAGAACCGGTCTGCTGTACTTCCTCAATATTACTTATGATGTTTTCCTTTTCACTAAGCATCCTAGGCTTAGGGAATGTAACGCATTTTTACTCTCGATCTGCAGCCTGCAATTGGGCAATTCAAACCAGCCAAATGTTGGCAGGCCGTCCCGTTCAAATGCCATTGACCGACCAAAATGACGGCATTTATGTGAATGTCAGCAGGTTTTGCCGTTGAACACTTTTCTATACGACTGCACGACAGCATGGAATTCCTAGTGCAAATAGCAAGAACTTCCATCATTTTTTTATCTCAACTAACAAACTAAAACATTTGATGCCCTACTGTGGGATACTGTGATGTGTGGTGTTTTGTTTATGTGGTCTTTTAACATTCACACCAAAGCAGATCAGACCAGTTTTCCGGCCGTAGATTCACATGTAGACCCTTTGACACCCCTTTGGAAATGAGTTATTGGATCGATGTGAAGGCGGCTTTATTTCCATGAAGGATATATAAAAATATCGTAATTTTTCCATATAATAAAAATTCTGACGAAACTGGAAAATTCTTTGGTCGCCACATGTTTCCCTGCGAGATTGCCACACCTCTTGTTGAGAGCTCCTAACCAACGCGTTGGTTCAATCTTACAGGAAGTCGGGCAGTGAGGGCCTCATCTGCTGCTGGCACCAAACCAGTGCGGACGATGTCATATAGGATATACATCTTTAACGATCCCACAACCCAGTCCTTTTGACGGGGGAGGGACGCGCTTCTGCCGCATGTAACCGACCCGGCGCGAATCAGCGAAGCACAAGACCCGAGCGCCTTCACATTGAAACCGGACACCTTTTTAATCGCCCACCGCTTCAGAATAGCGGCGTCCTTCTTCATTCAGCTTTGCAGCCGGCGATGAGAAGTCCATCGGAACTGACAGTCTTTCTTTCTGCGAGCGGAGGTTCTTGTGCACGGAGACCCGCTCACGAGGAGAGGTCGCCCACCTGAAGCTGACCTGGCCTCTCAGTAATAATTGAAAGTGTTTCCATTTGGCTGGTCTTTACCTTTCTGCCACATGCAGGCTTCAAAAAGCGCCTGCTTCAGTTACCAGCAGTGTCCACCTCGGGAGTGACTTCATCACGGCGACTCCTTGATTTAGTTCGCTGGCTTATATACTCAAGGTACTCAAGGAATGACAAAGGCAGGAACACTTGAATAAGAAGAAATTGAAACTTTCCTTCTTCTTGGTCGGTGAGAGTGTATCGTAAAAAATGAATATGTTTTATTTCCGGCTTATAAACTCACATAATGGTTTTGTGTGAACTAGAAACAAAAAACTCTCAAACGACTGATGGCTGCTGCTCCATCACTGTCCATTTTCAGTCTCAAACCTACTGTATACAGTATATTTACTGTGTTGTGGAGTTTTTTGTAAGACAGTTTTAATTAGTCAAATCACACATACGGTTTGGTTTAAATTGTGTATTCAGACTCCTAGAAAATATTTAGTTGATGAAAACCCTGGCTGAAGGATTTTGGACCAATATTGCGAGTTAGTATGCCATTTATTTTTCAAGTTCCTTATCTTCTGTATTATTCACTAAACACAAACAATAAAACATTCTATAGTATGACCAACACAGCATTGGATACTGTCAACATATAAAATGCTCTTTCCTGTTATGACGAAATGAGGTGAATCGATGCATGAATTGATATTAATATCATATCGTTATCTAACTATTGAATTTTAAAAAGAAAAACCTTCAATCAGAGAATATTGACTCATTGATATAACTTCAAGCCTTGTAATTGTTCAAATCTGAAAATGAACATTCAAAAAATATGCAAGTGGTTCAGCAAAATGTATGATTTTTTTCCATAAAAATGTTGGGCACATACGTCCTCTTTGTGCACGCAAGTGAATGCACTTTGTCCGAGCGCTGCAAAGTGTGCTCAGGGACAGATCTACACTCCATTAAAAAAAAAATAATAATAATTTAAAAAAGGTAAAATAAAAAAACAGACGCAGTGTTCTGGAAGGCGCTCTGTCCGGACTCACATTGCAACCCGAGCGCTCCCTCTCCTGAAATGTGGCTTTGTGAAGCCCTTTGAGACTGTATTGTGATTAAGGGATTAGAAATAAACTTGACTTGACGTTGTGCAGATGTGTTCCAGTCAACATTTTACATCTGCAAAGCTCTCCTGAGTGGCAATGATGGAGGCCAACTCAGCTTTTTTGATTTGAGAAATTCCAGTCTCAAGGCTTTTCAAGGGCTGTTGCGGGCAGATTAGCCAATATTAATTTTAGTGAAGTGTGTGTGTGTGTGTGTGTGTGTGTGTGTGTGTGTGTGTGTGTGTGTGTGTGTGTGTGTGTGTGTGTGTGTGTGTGTGTGTGTGTGTGTGTGTGTGTGTGTGTGTGTGTGTGTGTGTGTGTGTGTGACCAATGCTTACCTTCGATACAGATTTCCAGAAAAACTTGGCCTATGAGTCTATCTGATGTTTAGTAATGAGGAACAGATGCTGATCACCGTTTGCTAGTAATGAGTAATGAACTAGGAGTAATGAAACAGGTCTCCAAAGCCCATTTACTAGCCCAGCAGAGGCCATGAAAGTCCATTGCAAAGTGCCTAAAATAAATTTGGCTTTGGTTCCAAGTCATATTTCCAGCTTTTAATGAACGTGTGCATTTCCTAGTACTAGTAACGTCACAACCATCCATAAAAGCCCATGTACTTATTCCTTCTTTGGTCGTGGTAACAAAATACTGTTTTGCTCAGAAATGCAGCATAATGTCATATGCTCCTTGTGTGAAATCTTCTACCCACATCAATAGAAACGCATTTTGTGAGCATTTAATTGATTTTACACCTGAATGTCCGGAAACATTCAAAGTATACCTCTTTATATGTAAAGAGGAAGGGATCGTTTTCGAAAGTATGACATAGTTTGGGGTGAGGATTTGAGTAATTGAAGAACCATTCCATAATATGGAATGGTTCTTCATGTTTTCCAAAATATTACTTGGAAGACATTTGTGATGAATTGACTTTTTGCAACGCCTTCACACAAGTGTGCTCGTGTTCCTTGCAGTATTGCTGTGTTGTGATAAAAACAGTGCATTGGACACTATGAAATGCCCTGGAATCATCTGGATAGTGTGTATCCAGGAATGTGACCAGGCCAAGGGGGTCACCCTCCTGGACTGACTGTTGCCAGAGGGTGACATTGAGGTGCTGAGAATGTCAGGGCATTCATCTTTCGAATTTGGACCCACTTGACTGGGTATTTTTTGGGAATATAAACTTAAGCCAAGCTACCATACCTGAAGGCTTTTTCTGTTTAATATCCATATTTCATTCAATGCACATCAGTTGTGTGTGTGTCTTGTTATAGAGCATGGTAGGAAATACATTACATTACCCTGGAGACCACTAATCTAGTTTGAAACATTTGTAGGGTGGCCATCAACCATTTACGCAGCAGCATTTACAAAATTCCTTGCACTACCATAATCAACAATCTGGTTAGGTTTGGTACATTTGAATGTGTATAATATTGTAAGTTATGCATTTCGATTTTGACTGCTGACACGGTGATGTTGTTTGAGTCCAATTTGAAGCGTGGTCAATTAATCAATAGCAAAACAAAGCAAACACTTTCTTTCCAGCGATGGGAATTCGCTTTAGCTCTCTCGATGGGGGAAGGTGGAATCCATCACTGTCAGGAGGGAGATGGGGCCTCAGCAGGTGAACAAAATGTCCTCTTTCAAGCACGCGGGGTCACATTTTACCAGTCTTTCCAACGAGTCGTTAAGTACCACGGGAACCAGGGTTGGCACTGGCTTCTGATGAAAGGGTGCAGCTTCCTGAAGCACACGCACACTACAGTACCAAACACAGGACCTCCAAGGAAAGCTTTCCCGTGCAGAGACTGGATGGAGGGGAGGGTGGGTGGAGGGATGGATGCTTGGAGGGATGGCCAGTCAGGAGATGAGCAGGTTCTCAGCCAGACAAGGGGATGAGGTCTCCAGAACGACAGGTCTTCCTGCCGTGGTGGACTCTGTCTTTGGCTGTAGATGCGTGACGGCAAGCGCTTCAATCAACATCCTGCCGCATGTTTGTCCGGCCGTTGAAAGACTTATTCCTCTGTCAAAGCAGATCCGTCCGTGTGAGAAGCACAGCCTTGTTGAAGGCCTTTTGAAAGACTTTTCTGAGACTCACTGCTCCCCTTTGCTTCTAAAATGGATTTAATGCGTATCCTCTTTGGCGTAATGACTTGTTGCATAATAAAACTATTTTGCAACCCTTCTCACATAAATTTTCATGTCCTGATATGAATCATTATTATATCCCCGCTCCCTCATATGTCTGAGCACTAATGCCCAAATAGGAAATATCATTACCTTGGCACGCGGTCAGAACTCCCTCTGTTACTGTCATTCTGAAACTGGGTCCTAATTTGTAAAGCTGGTGAATCTCTTCCCTCCCAAAAATACCCTCTTAAGAGCTTGGATGTCTGACCATTTTTGGGCTTTTTGTTAAACTGCTTTCTGACGTGTTGATAACCCCATTGTGTTCCGCCTCCAGCTGTTTGGGCACTGTGTGCTGTCAATTTTAATCAGCAAACAAAGCTGGTTTAACCACAGCCCTAAATACATGCAGATATATTCATTGCTATTTTCAGTTTTAAAGAGTATATGTGGAAAGAGTATATGTGGACTTTCTTTTTTTTTTTTTTTTTTTTTCCTGGACAAGTAGATGTGAGTTTCTGAGGCAGTTCCTCAGGCTACACTTATCGGCACTTATTGTGCATGCCGTTTCATCGATCCAAGCTCTGTTTTTCTCCATGTGAACCAAAAACACGACTGTGTGCAAATGGAGCACATATTACGCCCTAACCCTGTGTTGATGAATGTATGACTCAGACTTGGATCGCTGGATCAGGTGACTGATTTGAGTGACTATCAAGCCAATGTCAATCACAGCCCTGGAACACACTACAAAGGTGTGTACCGATGTTGTTTGACTTGACTTACTTAACTTGCTTGCTTATCCTCTCTTTTTGGCCTTTGAAATACATTGATCTGCTGTAATGTGGTGCTTTGTCACAGTGTGTTTATTTTTACGTCTATCTTTATTTGCGGTTGTGTTTTATTCTAATACATTCATTGAGGCTTTGGTACAGCAATTTGGTCAATGCTTCAGCTAGTGGTTTCGCTCGTATAGGTCTCACTCCAATACATTGACAGAGTTAAATTACAATTTTAAATCATATTTTTGTATCGCTTGAACAGGACGTATGCATTGCGATTGAATTGTGATCCTGACATTGTGGAACTTACAATACGAACCCCGGTCAATTCTAGGTCCGATGTGGGCGACGCGTGGCCTTGACTGAAGCATAACCACAGTCGTTTCTCTTTTAAACCCAAAAGGCATTTATACACTGAGTCTTTAATTCACTCAGTCAACAGAGCCCTGCTCATTCCGCTCCACTGATGGTCCACTCAATGCACTGAACTTTAAATGTTTTAGATATAAAGCAATCAGTTCCACTCTCAATGAAGGGGTCACAAGGTTGATATCTGGTTGGCAGGAAAGAAGATGGACTTAAGTGTGTGTGTGTGTGTGTGTGTGTGTGTGTGTGTGTGTGTGTGTGTGTGTGTGTGTGTGTGTGTGTGTGTGTGTGTGTGTGTGTGTGTGTGTGTGTGTGTGTGTGTGTGTGTGGTATACCTCCTGGGCATTAGGCTTAGTGGCCTGGGTTCGGTTCTAAAATAAGTTTTATATTGAGCTGAGAGTGCACGACCGGGCTGGACAGTAATTAGTCCTCTCGGATACAAAGTTATTCGAAGTCATTAATTTCCTCATCATTACCGATGAGCCGAGTGTCTAGGGGACTAGGCAGCGGCCAGCGGCCCGGGGGGCAGACCCTCAGTTCTTCAACGTAGGAGCTTTATTAGTGTCGTCATTCTTCTGTTCTCTTGGCAAACTGGAAAACAAAGTAGCACTTATCCGCTTAAGAATTTCTTGTTTTCTCCAGCAGAGCGTCTTTTTTACATCTTTCTCCGTTCCTACGATCCTGGGTCGCCGTGCTATGCAGGGCCAGCGCAGCGCAGTAGCAGCTGTGTTTATTGTTTATTTCAATTATGTAAATAGTGTGTGTGTGTGTGTGTGTGTGTGTGTGTGTGTGTGTGTCTGTGTGTGTCCGTCCAGTGGGAGCTGTTGTGGTCCCTGATCCTGCTCTTCACCTTCTGTCTGCTTCTCGTCTGGTTCTACTTCTGGTGGGAGGCCAACAACGACTACAATGAGTTCAACTGGTGAGTCCCCCGTCTTTGGTGCACTGCTTTGAGAAACCAGCTGAATGCAACAGTAGTTAATTTCATTGAAACTAAAATTAAAAAAGAGGTATTTATTCATAAATAATATAAAACAAAATCATATGAAACAAAATGTGTTATTAATAATAAATATTGCCGCAGGCAGAAATACAAGGTGTCCAGTTTGGTTGTGTTGGGTGTGTTTTACATTTTCCCGGGTTCTCTGAAACGCAGCATGATTTTCGTGAGTTTACTTGCACCCAGCATGGGCTCCCCCCGGTCTGTCCTCTCTTGGTTGCTCGTCTCGTTTCTTCAGTACTTTTTTTGGACAATGGCTTCTTTATTGTCTTAGATTTTAAGTGATATTTCTGTGGGTAATTGCTATTCCAGGGCTTCTATGTTTCCGATGCCACCTTGGATTTTGAACTCCTCATTGAGTCGCCCATTTCAGTTTTTTCGAGGGACGCTTAGTCGACATTTCAAGGATTATTTCCTATCAATTCTTTCATTAATCCGGTGAAGTAGTGTGGACCACGGATTTAAATATCTTTTGAACAGATCTACTGACATCCACCAGGTAAGACGCTATGTAAATACACACGTAGATGGGTAGTTTGGTAATTTCTAAAGACTACACAGGGACCCAATCCACGGCGCCCTATGGACATGGTCCAACTGGACATTCTCAATCAGAATCTGTACATTTATAGTTAATAATATGATTATTTCATAAAGCGTCTTACTTCAAATCTCATCTTGTTGAATTTCGAACACGTGTGACGTGTCAGTTAACCAGAAATACGGAATATTTCAGGTCAAATTTGTTCGGTTTTTCACTAATATCTGCCCCGTATGTGGATCGATTTGGATGAAATTTAAACCACAAGATCATTATTATATAGGGGTTTAAACTACATCCCAACCGTGTCTCTAGTTTACGTCGAAGTATGTGATCAGATAGTTTTAGCCGGATTCGACATTTTTCAGACTGGTTTACTGGCACGTCGGTCTTAAAATTGCTAAATTTTCGGTCGTTTTTTTTCTAATATCTGCTCCGTAGGTGGATTGATTTGGTGAAACTTCCACCATGAGGTCTTTGTGACATCGCGGTTCAAACAAGACATCCATCGTATTCATGTGTTATGCAGAAGTTGGTTTTCCAGATAGTTTTAGGCTTCAAAATTCGAGAATTTGGGGTTTTCCTCTTACAATGACAATAAGGGGCTGCTGTACTGCGGGCTGGACCCTTAATAATAATAATAATAATAATAATAGCTGCAGGCAGAAATACACTGGGTCCAGTTTAATTTCATGTTAGGAATGTATTTCAGGTTTTGGAGGTTCCGAGGTTCCCAAATCTGCGCTCTGTGATTATATGCGGGGACGTTTGGAGGGAACGAGGGACTCTGTCCTCCCATGGATTCTTTTGTTTAATGGCTCTCCTTTTGCGGGGACGGGAGCCGCGCCGGGCTCGGGTTGGGATGAGTGCGAGTTAGAGTTCAAATAGGCGTTTTAGAAAGACCCGCCGCGTCAGCTCCTGGGGGGCCTCATCGCTGCTGCGCCTTGCCGGCCGGAGAGCGCCGCAGCCATAGAGAGAGCGGAGGAAGCACCGGTGCTCCAGCGTTACGATTGGCTGTTTGTGTCACATGTTTGAAGTGACGTATTTACGGAGTTTTACGTAACCCTAACCCGAAAAATAGGGCCCGTGAAATTGTAATGTAATTAGTCACGTAGTTCGGTGGACTACACTAGACGTGGTCACGAGTTTCTTTGGATTTATGTTTTTTTCATGTTTTTTCATGAATCCGGCGGAGTAATGGGGACCAAAGAGATAAAATATCAATCTAACAGATCCACCTGCCTGGTAAGAAGGTACATAAACACACATACACGGCTAGTTTGTAATCTGTAACTACACCTCTACGTCCTGCACAATTCAAGAGGTTTATTCGTCACATACATATACAAACTTTCATACATATATGCAGTGAAATGCCTTTGTACAGACTGGACCCCTAATTATAATAATAATAATAATTGTATCTTTAGAAAGTGATCAAAATGCTTTGCAAGTGTATATTTTGTTGACAGTACATCACTGGCACAGGCTGTCGCTAATATCTTCATGTTAATATTTATCCATATTCCTCAGAAAATAAGTCATTGCCAACGCCACTGCCCCCCATCTCTGGCTTGGCTGGTGGATTTCATTCCATCTCAACTCTAATCCCTAATCTTTGCGTTTCCTGTCCTCACCACCACTGTGCAACAAACACACACAGCAAGACACTCTGTAGCCCCGTGCTCCTTCTCTGCTCGTCTTTTTGCAAAATGACTTATGGAGTATAATTCACCCTCCCTCCACTGTAATCTGAGTTGGGACTGTCGGACACCCCACCCTCCCACAGCTTACACACACTGTGTGGTTACAGAACCCAGGTGTCTTGCCCGATGGCCTCCCAATGACTCGGGGTCATGTGCTACTTTGTCATGTACGTCATTGCTGCTGCAACACTGGAATTTCCCTTTGGGGATTAATAAAATACCATAATCATACTTTCTTTCACTTGACCTCTCTGACCTGAAGGAAAAGAGAATTATTTTTGAAACGGACGGTCATGTATCGCTTGCTAATTCATAGTGGGCATTTCTTGACGATGGGATGTCCTGGAAAAGGCTGGGGCCACCTGCTCCTGCTTAAGTATGGAATGAAGTGATCAGTAAGAAATCCCATAATCTCTTGCAGATTCAGACTCTGGAATCCACTTCTGGGTTGGTCAGGGGAGAAGCTGGTTGAGAGGATGCCAAGAGTGTGCAAAACTGTCACCAAGGCAATGGGTGGCTACTTTGAAGAATCTAAAATCTACTTTGACACTCTTCTTTTTGGTTTCATAGTTTTGGAATCAATATTATTCTACAATGTGGAAGAGAGTAAATATAAAGGAAAATCATTGATTTAGTGGGTGTGTCCAAATTTCATACTATATGTAGTTTTGAGCCCTCAATAGTACATGATCTAGGACTGTAAAAGTGGATTGTAAAAATCAGGCAACTTTATATAATTGAGGTGTGTGCATGTGGGTGTGCGCGTCCACTGAGAGAAAAAGATTTGTCGCCTTGAGCCGCTCTGTATATCACAACAGTGGAGTTTACTTGTTCGCCCAAGGTCATTTTCCTCCCTCCTCCCGCTGTCATCAACGTCGGCATGTTTCTTCTTGCGCCTTGGCCTCTCGCGCCGCGCAATCTGTACTTTATTCTTTATTTCCCCATCGCTCCTCCATTTTCTTTCTTTTAAATCCCAATCCGGTTCGGTCACAGGGTGTCTTTCATTCTACCGTCGCTCTTTAATAAAGATTTTTCACACTCTCCGTCTCTGTTTCATACTCTCTTCATCTTCGGTCCTGCGTTCCTCTCGCTCGCCATCCCCCTAAGCATCACATTTTAATCAGGGAGGCGCTTTTTCCACCCAAAGCCAATAACGAGTCATCCGGTTTTCCTTTTTTCCCCCCAGTCTTTTGTTTTTTTCCTGGACTCAACACCCATCGCATCCCTCCCTCTATGCCGGCGGCGAAAGGCGGTGGCGACCTGAGCGCTTCCTCTGGATGAACGTATTCACCAGGAGCAGTAGTCAAGCACGGCCTGGCTGTGGCTTTGCGCTTTGGGAATCCCTGATAAGGCCTTGACTGTAATTGCGCCACCGATGCCCTATTGGCCTTAGCTGTCATGTTTCAGGCACATTCACAGCGTTGCAGACACACACACACACACACACATCAGGGGATCCACACACACACATCAGGGGATCCACACATAGAAACAGCCCCCCTTGCCTTAGCAGCTGTTAGCCTCCTGAACCATCTTGACACCCAGCATCATACCTCTCAGCTGGGAGTGTTTGTTTGTGTGTGTGTGTGTGTGTGTGTGTGTGTGTGTGTGTGTGTGTGTGTGTGTGTGTGTGTGTGTGTGTGTGTGTGTGTGTGTGTGTGTGTGTGTGTGTGTGTGTGTGTGTGTGTGTGTGTGTGTTAAAGATGTCAAATGTCAAGCGGGTAGACAACTGCTGGCAGGGGATTATTTGTTCCCGATTCCTCTTCCTGTCCTGTTTAGGAAGCCTGCTGTCAATAATTTGCCACCCCTAATAATCTCCCATTCGTCCCTGGTGTAGAAGTAGTAGTAAGAAGAAGAAAAGTCAAGGACATGCTCGATGGGTTTCTGACTGTGAAAAGGCAGAGTCGCTGGAAATGTTAGAAGTGGCCACAAAGTCCCTTGTTCTGATTTGGTTGTTGAGTCAATTAAAGCTATGGGATTTTTGTACTTAGTATGAGCTCTGAGATGGGTGTTTCTCCAGCAGTGCCGTGGACAATATTGTCAATAACCTGGGTCTGGTTGTACCATTCTCCATTTGCTAACATTTGGTTTTCAAAAGACAATCACCCATGGCCTTGTAAAAGGCCGCTGGTGGGTTTTTTTGTTTTTTTTTTACAGATTCAGCAGAAAATTAGAAATGAATGCTGAGCACCTCTCCTGTCCCCCGCAGGTTCCTCTACAACCGCTCGGGGCAGTGGAGCGATGGCACCGCTCCCATCCTGGCCACCACTGCTGCCGGCTTCACCTACGTTGCATTTTTAATGGTGGGTCCTCACAGAATATTCACACAAAGGGCCATGCCGTGCCAGAGACTCTGCCCTGGCGGTGTTTAAACGGGATGTCGGTGCACACCTGCCTCGGCCCCGTGCCAAAATGTAACTGATCCCAGGGGGGATGTGTAAAGTGATTTATTCTGATTTTATTTATGTGAAAGCAGAAGTTAACGTGTGTGTGTGTGTGTGTGTGTGTGTGTGTGTGTGTGTGTGTGTGTGTGTGTGTGTGTGTGTGTGTGTGTGTGTGTGTGTGTGTGTGTGTGTGTGTGTGTGTGTGTGTGTGTGTGTGTGTGTGTGTGTGTGTGCATCCATACAGGTTCTTGCGCTCTGCCACATCGGACTTGGGCAGCAGTTGAATCTGCACTGGCTCCACAAGGTATGGTGCTCAAATGGGAAATTTGGTGTGTGCGTGTTAAGGGCGTATTGATTAAGTGGGGAAACTTATAGCATATAGGCAGCATTTTCCTGTTCACCTTTTTGTGGTTTGGTGTAGTTATAATACTTATCTAAACGCTTGTCATGGTGACTGTTTCTGTGTGTGTGTGTGTGTGTGTGAACTTGTATTTCTTCAATATGCTTGTGTGTGCTTTGAAGCTAAATGGGGCGGTGGGTGGCTTTTATCTACAGGAGCTCCCATTTGCATTTGTGTCCCTACGTTTTTGTCCATGTGGTGCTTATCTCTCTCTCTCTCTCTGTGTGTGTGTGTGTGTGTGTGTGTGTGTGTGTGTGTGTGTGTGTGTGTGTGTGTGTGTGTGTGTGTGTGTGTGTGTGTGTGTGTGTGTGTGTGTGTGGAGTCATTGGTCAAAGCAGACATTGGTGTTCAGATCTTGTTGTCCAGAGAAGGGGGTCAGAAAGGTTTTGTGTAAACAGAGAGGGGAAATACCCAGTAAAGCACCTGCACACGTCAGTCATGGCTGGGATCTCCATGTGCGTATAAGTCAATACGTGCACCTATGTCGATTCGTCCTCCATGGTTTTTTTTCCTATGGTTCCACAGATTGGAGTGACCGCCGCCTTGCTCACTACCGTTATCGGCATAATATCGGTGAACCAAACATGGGGGGAGGAGTGGGATGTCATCCCCATATCACTGCAGGTCAGTGGACTCTAAGAAAATTTCACACTACAGGGGTGTGTGACCACTCATTCGCGGTCATGAGGATCTGTCTCTGTGGATCTGATTAGATCGTTCTCAGTACACACAAGTTTCTGACTCAACGAATATGTTACCAGCAAAGATGATCGATAGGTAAATGGATAAAGAAAGGTCATCAAAGCAAGTCAAAAAAAAAAAAAGACGATAGACAATAAACATTAGAATATGAAAATTCTGAATAGAGAATACACTCTGACAATATATAATAAAGAACCTCTGAACATATATATTTTACAAAATGCTGTGTTTTTAAAGGGTAAACAGCCTATGAATGTCTATACAGCCATACATTTCGTTTTAATGTATGGCTGTATAAATGTATTGCTTTGGACATCTACACTGTGTGCATACAGTATGTTAGGGTGGTTTTCCCCTATTTGATGTTATTCCCACATTGTGTAGTTGATTTTCTAGTGTGTGTTGTGCATGTTGGTCTCTTAAGATAAGATCTCTTCTGAACCAAAAAAACAGTAAATTCGGAGCCTGGTCCACACAAGTATGGTTAAACAAATACACACACTAAAGACATCCACAGACAATGAACACACACACATTATTGAGCTGCTTTCACACATGCACTGTAAACCTGTAATTATCTGGACTTTACCCGGATGAGCTGTATGTATGAACGCAAATGTCCGAATCATTTGACCTTGACCTTACCCATCCAGCACCCTAGTATGAAGTCCGGATAAACCAAACAGATTATTTCCAGGTATTGTAAACGCGTTTGACATGGACAATCTGCGTCTTTTTCGCTACATGTGTGAAAGGGTAACTCCGGACATTGTCCGGATAGTCGGGTCTGGATTCGTGTGAAAGCAGCTTTGGGCTGGTATCAAAGTGAGGACCCTTGTTTCTGGTGCATTTCTAAACCAAAAAATATTAAATTCGGAGCCTGGTCTTCACAAGTATAGTCAAACACACACACACACACACACACACACACACACACACACACACACACACACACACACACACACACTAGCTCCACGAATGCCTCTGTGTTGGAGGAGGTTAGTGATTTCGTCCTTCAGGCTCTCTAAATTAATCTCTTTTTGTTCTCTCCTGCCCCCTCTGCTTGATTTCTTCTCTCACTGTCCTTTCCTGCTTCTCTCTATTCTTTTCCTCCTCTTCCTCTTCTATTCTCTTCGTCTCTCTGTTGGCTTCCCGCCCTCCAGGCCACGGGTCCCTTCCTGCACATCGGGGCTCTGGCAGCGGTCACGGCGCTGTCATGGATCGTCGCTGGGCAGGTCGCTCGCGCCGAGAGAACGAGTGAGTCCCAACATTCCACATCCTCGGGCAACACACACACACACACACCTCCTATCAGTGTTAGGCAATTGTTCTCTTGACCTATCACCACACTCAAACTCACACACACAAAAAAACTATGCGTGTTTGTGTGAGGGAATGATTAACGCGGTGTGGACAGAGTGTGGGGCGTCCACCCGGGGTGTCGGTGATAATGAACATTCCTCCGAGATCACGTGACGTCAACTGTTTTCTCTTCAAACACGTGTGTGTGTGTGTGTGTGTGTGTGTGTGTGTGTGTGTGTGTGTGTGTGTGTGTGTGTGTGTGTGTGTGTGTGTGTGTGTGTGTGTGTGTGTGTGTGTGTGTGTGTGTGTGTGTGTGTGTGTGTGTGTGTGTGTACATTCTGGATATAATGGAGTTGAAGAACAGAGCACCCCCAACTCTAGTGGAACGTGTCCTAATGTGTTGTGTGTGTGTGTGTGTGTTTAAATTGACCTGCGTATGCATTTAGTTGGGCTTGCTGAGGAAAGGCTTCTTGGGGATTTTTCCCTCCCGCAGCAGCTCAGTTATTATGTACAGCAGGGTGTGAATAACAAGGAGGTGTGTGTGTGTGTGTGTGGATATTAACATGCGAGCGTGTGAATACAGTAGGTTGGGGTTTAGCTTTTGTGCACGCTGGCGGCACAGGGGTGTGTGTGTGTGTGCACTCTGTCTCCTCTCTGTAACATGAGTTGTTCTGACGCATTCAACCTGGCTCTGGAGTTGACCTTGAAACAAATACCCTCCCCAGTGTGTGTGTGTGTGCGCCGAAAGTCTTATTTCTGCGTGTCCGTTATCACAACATACATCGCTTTGCAGTTTAATGTTGAATAACTGAATACTTAAGCTCTTTCCTCAACTTGCCATTTGCAAGTTGTAAAATCAAGACGGTGTGTCAAGAATTTCTCATTAAAATGGTGTTACAGTATTAAGTTCATATGAGGGTTCTGCTTTTTTCTGTTGTATTTAACTAAACATTGTAGGAAAATGCATCACATTCTACAAAATATATAATAAAATGTAATTCAACTGTTTGTATGTGCACTGTAGTTGTGTATAAACAGGTCACCCAAGGTTAATATCAATTTCTTAATTTTATCTTTTCAATATTTATCAGTATGTTTTTAATTGATGTACATTTTTTTTATTTTTTTTTATTTTTTTTGGCTAGTTGTGTGTAATTGACAATTACTTTTTTTTTTTCTGTAATTTACTTCACTTTTAATTGTATTTAATTTCTATTCTTTTTATTCTCCATTTTTTTCAGTTTTTTTATGCAAATTGCTTGTAAAAGAACCTCACCAGAACAATTGCATCGTATACTGTATGTAAATTTGCCTGGTGAATAAAACTGATTGTGATTCAGATTTTTTTTTTTGGATTTACAATTGACATTTACAAATTTCAACAAAAAACAACAAAATGTTCTACCTGTCGCTGACCTGTCGTTCTACTTCCTCACCAGGTCTCCAGGTGGTAATGCTGCTGCTCTACCTGGGTGTATTGCTGGGCCTCTACCTGGTCCCTCTGTCCATCACCTCACCCTGCATTATGGATCCCAGCGAGCTCAAACCGCGGCCCGACGTCATCGGCCACCAGGGCGCGCCCATGGTGAGTTTGGCCGATTTCAATTGTCCAATCGGAAGTCGGGTGCCAAGAACAATTTTATTTATTTTTATAAAGTGGAATATAACGCACAGAAACAGATGGGAATCAAGCCTATAAGATCTTGGGCCTTGGCGGCTACGCTATGCAGAGGCGTGGTGGCCTTCAAAGCCTCTTCCTTCTCTTCCGTAGACACGTTTCTTTTCAAATAGAGCTGCAACATCTCTGGTTTTCCTTCCTCGTTTCCCTTTTTCCTGCTTCGTCGACTTGGGGCTATTCCAGACTATTCAATGACCTTATTATCCTGAGACTGAAAAGAACCCGTGCGGTAATGAGCGTTCTCAGGGCTCCCATCGACTGATGTACAGTGTGTCACTGAGCTGGGATCCCGTCCTCTGGGCAAAATGAATATTTACAATGAAATCTGGGCATTTTTCATGCTTTTGCGAACATTGCGATAATGTATACAGTCCTGTAGGCATCCAAGACTGTATCCATTCCGTGCGTCTTAACTAGGGATGTGCGTGATTAGTTGACTAGTAGATTAAACGTTGTTACCCTCCCTAGTCAGCACCAGAAATACCAGTCGTATGTACGTATATATTGAAATTACATGCTGACATAATTTGTACTGAAATGCTATGGTTTCCTAGTCAAATGCTGCTTTATAAAAAAAAAAAAGAAAAAAAAAAGAGCATCCTTTTCTAATACAACTCAACGACGGCGGATTTTTAAAAAACCCCAACAGATTCCCTCATTAGCGAAGAGGGAAGAGCCCAACGCCAATTCCCTGCTCGCTCGACTAGGGGCAGGAAATGTGGCGTATGGAAGATGGTTTTCCCGGTGTCGGCGTCAGGTGCTTTTCCTCCGCAGTGCTGCGCTGTGACCGGGGCCGCGGGCTCTCTTAATAGCGGAGCCTTCCCTTGCCCCGCACATCACCAGGCCCCCTCCGCGCGGTCCGCCGGGGAGGTGGAGCTTGAGCACGCACGATAGTACCCGAAAGATTGTGAACTATGTTGAAGAATGTTTTTGACTCTTTCAAATGGCTCTTGTAATATACGCAATATTTGTTATAATATATGCAATATTCTTTCAGACTTTTAGTTAGTAGTTGTTTTTTATTTGTTTGCCTCAGAATCATGTTTAGAGCGCATCACTCGTTTTTATGTAACACCTTCATAAAAAAAGCGGATAAGGAATTTGCTGTTCACACACCCACTCGTCTTTTTCATAAATTTCGACTGACGTGATCCATCCATGCAGGCTCACAGGCTGCGGCAGGTCATGTGCGTGGACTCCATTTCCCAGAAGCACTTTGCATTGATTGCGCCCGTCCCCTTGCCGCCATTGACTTTAGCAGCTTGTGTCACAGGGCTTCAGGTGAAAGGGCTTGTGGGAAATTGCTTTGGAATTTGGCGGGGGTTGTTTACCCCAGTTTAGTATTGATTTATAACCTTGACTTGAAGAGTTAACAGAAATCCAGCATTGCGTGCGTGTGCGTGCGTGTGTGTGCCCTTCTGTCCCTAGCTTGCCCCAGAGAATACACTGCTGTCTTTCCATCGAGCTTTGCAGATGAACGTCACCGGGCTGGAGGCTGACGTGGCCATCAGGTAAAGGAACAAACACACACACGTTCAGAGATCAATAGAACAGTAGCTGTATGGGAATAGCACACTGGCAAAGTCAAAGGCAAACACCGGGTCAACTGGTGTCACGGGAATGCTGCTCTACACTGTCCGAGATTACACACATAGACTTGGGGTTTCCACAGATCATCTCCAGGCATTGTAATTGGAAAAGGTGTTTTTGGGCAACCAGGCACTTGATATATACTGTGTGTGTGTGTGTGTGTGTGTGTGTGTGTGTGTGTGTGTGTGTGTGTGTGTGTGTGTGTGTGTGTGTGTGTGTGTGTGTGTGTGTGTGTGTGTGTGTGTGTGTGTGTGTGTGAGTGTGTGTGGATATAGATCGATAGATAGATGTAATCAAAGCCAAAATAGGAAAGAGCCTTTTGTTTAGTGGTAAAAACTGGTTGTAATTTGTCTTGCCTCATACGTCTCTATTATTGTTATACAACGGTGTTTTGGTCTTTTAACTGAGAGTGGGGCGCATTTGCAGACACAGATTAGGTCTAATCTTCAACTAAATCACACTTTTATTCTGGAATGGCCTTACTCAGTCATGGTTTAAAGAAGTCTGACTTGCCCCATTCTTGTGTAAGAAAAATCTGATTTCCAGAAGGAAGATTAGAGCATATCTAAGGTCTAAGTGAAGGCTTGAATTATTTTTTTGGATTAATGGAACTAATTCATCTCAAATTAAGCCATTTCTCAAAAAGGCTTTTTTTTTTAATTTTTTTTTTTTTTTTTTTGTGTTTACTTAATTAATTTAAGTAGGGTTATTTTAGTCCTGGTTTTAGATGAAACAAATATTGACCTTGATTGCCTTGGTGGCAAAGACTGCCGCCACGCCCCTATGTCCTATCGGGTCCATTGTGGCTTTGAAATAACCGTGCAGCTCTTTCCATTGTCCTCTTGGTGCGTTCTCTAAATACATAGCCTCCTTATTAGGATTGTTTTTCACGGCAGCAGCGGAGACCACGGCACTGGACTTGTTTCACCTCACCGGCACTAAATCACTGCATACTGGTTTGCGGATGCGCGCGCCTCATCTCTTCCATAATGGGACATGACAGGCCGAGCTCCATCCCGCTGTACTCGCACAGAAACAGAGCGGGTTGGGAGGGGCGGAGAGCGGTAGAGGTGGATGGAAGGGAGAAAGGATGGAAAGTGGGCGTGAGTGTGTGTGTGGGGGCAGGGAGTATTGTTTTGTCAACGGCGTGTACAGTATGTCTATATACAGTATTACATTGTAGGTCAGGCATGGGCATTTTTTTTGAGGAATATAAATAAGATATGTTTTTTTTTAGCATAATGTGCACTGAATATTACATGTTTAAGGGTGTGTGTGTGTGTGTGTGTGTGTGTGTGTGTGTGTGTGTGTGTGTGTGTGTGTGTGTGTGTGTCCTCCGTGCATCCCCCGTCAGAGAGACGAATGAGTGTGTGATTGCTGAGGGCCGATGACACGTGGGCTCCCAACAAGGCTGAGTAATTACATCTGATGACAACCAGAGCAGCAGTCCAGGCTCCACTTAGCACCGGACCGGAAGCGCACACACACACACACACACATTTAAATACACTGATTTTTATCCTTTGCATATCACATCGATATTTCTGGGAATCATTCTTTGTCACAAATGGACGGAAGGAGCGCCCTCGCACTCCGCTCCAAAGCTCTGATATGACCAGGCTTGAGAAATGACTGGGCAAATGATTTGGATTTCGTTGCGAATAGAGGGAAATAATAGAAAGTATGGAACTCAAAATGATCCCCCTAAAATCCCTGTCCAATTATTCAGACTGCAACACTTTCCTTCCTCCTCTGCTCTTATTCTGCATAGTTTCTGGAGTTCGCCCTTGAACCGAATGGCCTCTCTTCCGCTCTTTTCGTAGTGACTTGAAGAGATTTTCTTTTTTGTCGCTAGCTAAAAATGTAAAGGTTGACGTACAAAAACGTGAAATGTCCTGAAATCATCCCTTTTTAAATTTTTTAACTCCTTCCTTTGTTTGTGTGTAACATGAACTCCCTTTGTCCTTATATGTTGATTTCCAGCCAAACATAGAGGTGTTGTTTACTATAATTCTTTCAGGTTTATTGCCAACATTCTGTTTACTGATTAGCATTTTTAGGCTAATATTTAATGCTAATCACTACGTTTATTGTACATTACCAATTTTTTCTTATCTTTAGCTTGATCTTCCAAATTCACCGTCAGCTTTATTCCGCTCTTCATGTATACGCATGCGACCCATTTTCCTTTTTACTTTTTGGTTCATTTTATTAGTGTTTTTATTTTATTTATTGTTGTTATTATTATCTATCTATCTATCTATCTATCTATCTATTATTATTATTATTATTATTATTATTATTATTTCTACATCTATTTGTATCTATCTATCTAGCCAATACACATTATTTTTATGATAGGACATCAAAAAATGACATCTAACAATCAATTTTATTCAATCAAATATAAATGTGAATACAGTCCAATATTCCCCTTGTTTCCCAGCCTGGACGGCGTGCCCTTCCTGATGCACGACCGCACCCTGCACCGGACCACGGATGTGGCGAGGGTCTTCCCCGACCGGCAGATGGAGGACGCCTCGCTCTTCAACTGGACCGACCTACAGCAGCTCAACGCCGGAGAGTGGTTCATCAAGGTAGCCGGGGTTCACAAAGTCAGGATTGACGAAAAGCGTTTGGGTCATATTTGCATGACTTTTTCATTTCAGAGGAATGCATTTTATTTTTTTTTTTTTTTACATTTGGCACAAAAAGAAAAAGTCAGCTGTCAGCTGCACATTCATGCTGCAAATCTCCCATTCTATCACATCCCAAAGGTGTTCTGTTGGTTTCAGATCCAGTGACTTGGAAGGCCACTGAAGAACATTGAACCCTGTCGTGTTCATGAAACCAGTTTGCGACGACTGTTGCTTTGTGACATGGTGTATTATCCTGCTGTCGGTAGTCATTAGAAGATGGCTAAATTGTGGCCATGAAGGGATGCACATTGTCAGCAGCAATAATCAAATAGGCTGTGGAATTCACGAGATGATTGATTGCCCCCAACATTACACCACCGCCACCAGTCTGGACTGTTGACACAAGGCAGGTTGGTATCTATGTATTCATACTGTCGGCACCAAATTCTGACCCCACCATCTGTGTGCCTCGGCAGAAAAGGGAGACTCTTCAGACCCGGCTAGGTTTTGTAACCGTCCAGTTTTGGTGAGCCTGTGCCCACCGCAGCCTCAGCTTTCTGCTCTTGGCTGACTGAAGTGGAGCCCGACGTGGTCTTCTGCTGTCGTAGCCCATCCGCTTGAGATGGGTTGGGAGATGTTTTTCTGCTCACCACGATATACAGAGAGGTTATCCGAGTCACCGTAGCCTTTCTGTCAGCACGAACCAGTCTGGCCAAGGCGTTTCCGTCTGCAGAATCCCCGCTCGCTGGATGTTTTTTTTTTTTTTTTTTTGTTATTTATTTTTATTTTTTTGTTCTTTGCACCATTCTGAGTAAACTCTAGAGACCGTTGTGCATGAGAATCCCAGGAGATCAGCAGTTACAGAAATACTCAAACCAGCCCGTCTGGCACAATCATTCCACGGTGGAAAAAAAACTGACATCACATTTTTTTTTCACATCAACCATTCTGATGGTTGATGTGAACGTTGATGTGAACATTAAAGCCCCTTTCCCACTTGCACTGAAAGCGGTAAATCTACTGGCAATGTTCCATATTGGCGTCATGTGGGAATGGGAGCCGGTCTCAATGTTCCCTAAAAGTCGTTCCGTAAATACACCCCTCTGTCAGCGGAGGGATGAGGCCTTGGGGCGGGGAGAGACGGGAAGCAAAGCGCTGGTCCGAAAACCGATTCTGTTGTCTCGTCTCACGTGATATTAGACACCTCTCGCGGGAGCATTACGTAATGTGGTCGGAACAGTCACCTGTGTGTGGGAACAGACTCGAAAAGGTACTGTTCCGTAAAGGAGGCTACGTGGGAATGACTTCCTACTGCCTTTGCCGGATATTTTTTCATCCAGCAATGTTACGGATTCCATGTGGGAAAGGGGCTTAACTGAAGCTGCTGACCTTTATCTGCATGATTTGATGCACTGCACTGCTGCCACACAATTGGCTGATGCGATAATTGCATGCGTAAGTAGGTGTACAGGTGTTCCGAATAAAGTTCCACAAGACGATTACAATCCCGGCACTAGATACACTCATGTTGATTACACACATTTTTAATAATAATAACTGAACAAAGCGGTGTTTTTAAATTCCCATCGGGGGCTTTTGGGAATTAAATTTTTTGGCAGAGTACTCCGTTGATGAAGTATCAGGTGAAAGCCAACAGTGGCTCTTCAATTTTCTTTATTACGGCCGGATTGCCAGAAATGGAAATAGGCTCCAAATCGGATCCACTTATCTGTAAACACAGTATTATTAAAACGCTGCAGATAAGGACAAGTGACGAGTGTAAAAAAAGAAAAAAGAAAAAATGTCTGTGCCCCAGTGACATATTTTTGATGTAACATAGAAAAAGTGTGTTGTGCTGTGGGGAGGAGCTCTGAGATAGTGTTTTTATGACAGGTGTAAAGCTCTCTAGAGCAGTGGTCTCAAACTCAAATGACCTGGCGGCCACTGGCCAGGTTGTCTTCTACTAGGGGGGCGGTGTTGAACTTCAAGAGAATATCGGCCTGTTTTTTTCTGTTTTTCTCCTGCACATTAGTGAATTTCCTCGTAATCCTGTAAGAAGTAGCTCTCTCATGATCTTTTCCATTCTGTTTTATGTTTGGAAAACATTAAGTACCTTTGTGTGGTTTCATTAAGCAGTGTGATTTGGGAAAAATTATTTGCGTGCCAGATTCATCAATATATTATCACCATGCAGTGGGGCCACATTCAACTGTCTCGCTTGCTGGATGTGGCCCCCGGGCCTGTGGTTTGAGACCCCTGCTCTCGTGGCTACCTTTCTAAAACATCTTTCTCCAAAATTGTATTGGGTAATATGTAATGGTCAAGAAGCGACAGAGAAAGGGGTTTTTGTTTTGTTTTTTGGTTTATTTTGAACTTGGAAGGTTGCTTTGTATTGTATTACTCAGTCACCAGCGATGGAGGCAGACTTTTACGCAAATCAGCTTTCAGGCTATGTGAGAAAAGATTCTATTCACTCTTCTACTGCACCGTGTTGAGCCCATTCAATTCCTATATCATCTGTGTTTCGAGATAATCTTGGGGGGGGGGGGGGGTCATTATTCTATTCTGCGGTAGCCCTTTTTGTTTGCATTAAGATTAAGTTTCCCTGCCCACAAGCCTGGGTTGCTGCTCCGTCACATTGTAGGCCCGACCAGCTCGCTGGATGGTTCGCCAGATCTGATAGCGTGCAGCAAAATGTGATTTTATTACAGCTCGGTCCATTAATGTACACTGATGGGAGTGCACGATGATAGTCGCATTGGGACAAAAAGCGTAAATACTTTTAAATTTTGTTTTTACTCTATAGGCGTGGGTGGAGATGGATAACAGCACATGAGGCTGCAGGAGGCCTGCAGCAGGAAAATTTTGTGGGGGGTTTTTTCAGTGGGTTCTTAGAAATGCTACTGACGGAATGCTGACATTCTAGTGCTCTCCCTTGAAATCTGCATTAAGTGATATTTCTGCTAATAAAATAAAATCAGAAGTACAGCTGTTATTGCATAATTGCCTGATTGCAATTATTTGAGATTGCGTCCTTTTGTGATATTGTTCTTCATTCATGGGATTCCATCTAGATTCAAAGCAAATTTAAACCAATGTTAGAATGCTGCAGTAAAGAGAATGTGAGTTGGTTCCAGAAAAGCTTAACTGTTGGTGTGTGTGTGTGTGTGTGTGTGTGTGTGTGTGTGTGTGTGTGTGTGTGTGTGTGTGTGTGTGTGTGTGTGTGTGTGTGTGTGTGTGTGTGTGTGTGTGTGTGTTCAAGTTTTATTTTATGTCACTATTTTAGCGGCGTAAAATGAACAAAGGCATTTAAGTCATTAATTGCAGTTATTTGTGTGACAGTTAATCGTCAACTACATTTGCATGAGCATGTAGACCCTAATGGGAAGTCTCAGGGAGTGAGAGTTGGGTTTGCTTACATCAATCATTAATAAA
Organism: Zeus faber; assembly: GCF_960531495.2. Lineage (NCBI taxonomy): Eukaryota > Metazoa > Chordata > Actinopteri > Zeiformes > Zeidae > Zeus > Zeus faber. The sequence continues at coordinate 11,900,767 of NC_137197.1, forward strand.
AAAGTAAATATAATAATAATAAAACTCCCTGTGCCTGTCTGTCCAGGACGACCCCTTCTGGAGCGTCCACACCCTGTCCCCGAGGGAGCGCCGCCTGGTGGCCAACCAGAGCGTGTGCAGCCTGGAGGAGCTGCTGCGGCTGGCCTCCCCCCGAAATCGCACGGTGGTCTTCCGGCTGAGGAGACCGCCGCCCGAGCACCCCCACCACCGCAGCTGGATCAACGCCACGCTGGAGGTGGTTCGCTCTGCCGCAGTGCCGCTGAGCCTGGTGAGCCCCAGGACTCGTGCTGCTGCAGGGTCCACATGGTGTGGTTTAGAAAGTGTAATCATGCAGCAATGTTTCCATGTCATGACTCGGAAACTATATATATCATTGCGTCAGTAATTTCATCAAAGAAAATCATTTTAAAACATTTTGCATGTTAACAATGTCTTTACATTACAAAATAAAAGAAGTAGAAACAAGAAGCGGAGAGTGTGTGTGGAGGTAGATAGAGAGGCGATAGAGAGAGGGGGAATGCAGAGAGGGAGCGGGAATAGGAGAGGGAATCGATGGAGATGTTGATATATTGACAGGTAATTGAGAGAGAGAGAGAGAGAGAGAGAGAGGGAGGGAATCGAGAATGAATAAATAGAGGAAGAGAGAGATTCAGGCAATCGATGGAGGGGTAGATAGAGAGATGTTGATATATCGATAGAGGGAGAGCGGGAGGAAATGGAGAGGAGAGAGGAAGTGTGTATATAAAGAGAGGGACCATATGGAGGGGGAGAGAGGTAAATAATAGGGAGCGAGGGAATATAGGAGATGTTGATATATTGACAGGGACTTGAGAGGGGATTGAGAGTGAATAAATAGAGGAAGAGAGAGATTGAGGCAATAGATAGAGGGGGGTTAGAGAGAGACGTTGATCTATCGATAGGGAGTGGGAGAAGAAATGTGTCTATTGAGAGAGGGAACATGGAGGGAGAGGGAACAGATAGATGTTTATGTATTCATAGGCAAGAGAATAGAGAGGGAGGGAGAGAATAGATGGAGGTGTATCTATAAAAAGAGAATCTGTTATGTGTTTACAGTATCTGTTGCAGGTTTTCCCAACTCAAACGTTTATTTTTACATTTTTTATTAATGAGTATGTATTTAATAAATCCTCCTCTAATAAACCAGGTGCTGTGGACCCCTGAAGAGGACCGGGCCCAGGTGCGGCGGGCGGCCCCGGGCCTGGTCCAGACCTCTCTGAGGAAGCAGAGTCTGCAGAGCCTGCACCAGCAGGGGGTCAGCTGGGTGCTGCTGCGCTACAACGAGGCCAGCGCTCAGGACATCAGGTAGCCATCATCCCTAAGTCTTACCCCAAATGAACCAACTAACCACCCAACTAATTAACCAACCCACAACCTAACCAACCAACTCACCAACCCTATGCCTATTCCAGAGAGTTCTCCCAGAGCAACGTGAGCCTGGCCCTCCACACCGTCAACCAGCCCTGGCTCTACTCGGTGCTGTGGTGCAGCGGGGCGGCGGCCGTCTCCTCCGAGGCCCCACACGTCCTCAAGAAGGTGCCTTACCCCGTCTGGCTCATGGTGAGGCTCATATTTTTTTATTCATTGTTTGTTTGTTTGTTTGTTTATTTATTTATTCTTTTACTGTTTATAATGCGGGTTGTTACTCACTTTGAGGCGGGAATTAATGATCATCATTTGTGTGTTTGTTCGTTTCCTTTCTATTTGTTAATATTCCCGCAAGTGTCGAAGTTCAAGTGTCATGTTAGCGATGAAATGCTGATTCTTCGTGGAAATTCAGTTCATCGTTGCAGATAAATAGTGAAAGAAAGTTAAGGACTAAACCACCAGGTGAATGTAACCCTGATAAGGTCATAAAGATAGTAATGTAAATATAAAAGATTTATATAAAATTACAATATCTTAAATTTGATATTTGTAAAAATTATTATTACATAAATTCAATATACACATTTACTAAATTTTAACAAAAATCTGAAAAAAATGTGATACATAATAAAAGCTTACATTTCTGAAAAAGAAATATATATACACACAGAATCCAATTCTATGCACAGGATAAGACTTTGTAAACACTATATATTAGTAGGACTCAATAAAGCATTGTAGTTTGTCCCTGAATTTTGGAATACCTGTGATGTCCATTTTTGTTGACATAAAGCAGGTGCACCTTATAGTTTTATACTAACTTGAAAAGCTCTGCCACTCTGGTGTCACTTCCCTGATGGGTGCGACGCGTGAGATTGGTGGGATCACAGTACAAGTACAAATTCTACAGAAACTGTTAAAAGTGCCCCATACCACTTTCTACCGGTGTAAAAGTCTTAAAGGTGCTTGATTTAAAATGTCCTGTGTTTCATTATGAAGGTTCATTCCCTTCTCAATAACCTCCGTAGGTTAAGATAAATGTTCTTTAACGGTTTCCTTTTATTGTTGACAGTCCCAAATGTAAGTGTATCACATGTAAGAACATATTGGATCAGTTGTGCGAAACCTGTTTAACAATAATAAAACAGTACTTGGCTTAGGTGTTGCAGATGAATTCAATCAAGTAAAAATCTGAGTGAAAAGTACGATATTTGCTTTGAAAGGGAACGGAAATACATCCAAATTGTACTTAAGTGGAGCAGCTGAGTAAAACAGTCACTAACTTAGTTACCTTTAAGCTAAAAATCATCAAAATTCAACTTTAAAGATTATGTTGCCAAAGGTTGAATAAAGGTGAAAGTATGTGTTGACCAGAGGATTAACCTGGAAACTTGCTGACAGTATAAATATACATGAGAATTTGTCGTGTTTCTGTCTCGAGATGTTATCCTGATGCATGATGCCATTTTGATAACATTGTGTGTGTGTGTGTGTGTGTGACTTTAGCAGCTTGTCTCACAGGGCTTCAGGTGAAAGGGCTTGTGGGAAATTGCTTTGGAATTTGGCTGGGGTTGTTTGCCCCAGTTTAGTATTGATTTATAACCTTGACTTGAAGAGTTAACAGAAATCCAGCATCGTGTGTGTGTGTGTGTGTGTGTGTGTGTGTGTGTGTGTGTGTGTGTGTGTGTGTGTGTGTGTGTGTGTGTGTGTGTGTGTGTGTGTGTGTGTGTGTGTGTGTGTGTGTGTGTGTGTGTGTGTGTGTGTGTGTGTGTGTGTGTGTGTTTCCAGAGACCAGATGAATACTGCCTGATGTGGGTGTCCGCAGACTTAGTCTCCTTTGCCGTCGTCATAGGAATTTTCATTTTCCAGAAGTAAGTACGGCCGCAGAGCCAGTTCAACTGAGTATCGAAATAATCGATTTCCGCGTGGGGTTAGAGTGTTTCCCTCAGCGTAGCCTCAGCACAGCAGACGTAGAGAAGCAGCGCTGTCTCATTTCGTACCAATGTAGCCTGCTTCTTAGTTGCCGGTCACAAACGCCGTCGTGCCTCCGGGAACTTCCAACTTGTGCAAATTTTCAACAGTGCAGATAAATATTGAAAGAAAGTTAATTTGACTAAACTACCAGGTGAAAGTGAAGAGTTAAAAAGATAAAAAAGAAAATATTAAAATGTAATATAAAATTTGAATATACATTTTATATAAAATGTAATATAATTTCAATAAATACATTTAAGAAATATGTGCAGTAATATGGGGAAAATCTTTTTCTTTTTTATTATTTGAGGGTCAAGGTATATTGCAGGTGTCTTTCTCCAGGTTTCAGGGGCTTTAAACCTCCATTTTCATACATGAGGAATTTGGTGGTAAGGCTTAGTGCATTGCTCTACAGACAATTAACTAAAAATAAAGCTTAACAATCTGGAAAAATACCCAAATATATAAAAATACACAGAACCTACACTATGCGTGTATCCCATGTACTTACTTTGCTTATGTAAAGTCAGACAATTATTTCTGGATAATTATTGGGCTGTTTAATGACTCTTCCTTTTAGCGATTCTCAGAGGTTCTTTTTATTTGGCTAAGTTGAGACCTTTCTTTTAATTTCTGAGGCTTGTGTGTTCTAGCAGGATGCAGGCTACTCTTCCTCCTCCTCCGCTCCATCCCCTTCTTCTTTTCATCGCCCGCCGCTTTGCGTGACGTCCACGGAGGCCGCCCTTCGCTCCACTCCGCTCAGCCCACTTACACTGGAGCTTCTGCCGGCGCTTAAAAAAAAACGAACTGAAAAAAAATACTGACGTCTCTTTGTCTCCCTGCCTTTTTTTGTCCCCCCCCCCAACCCTTCTTTCTTTCCTTCCTTTCTTCTTTTCTTTCCTTCCTTTTCTCCTCCTTCCGCATCCTCTCTCTGCCTGACGTGCATGCTCTTCTTCTCCTCTGCTGCGTTCTGGCCTCTCCTCTCAGCTATCACATGATCAGGTAACCGGGTCGCCCCGTCCGACCCACAGTCTTCTCTCCTTTCAGCCCCCTCTCTCTTCTTTCTCTTTTCTTTTATCCGTTTCACTTTCTGTCTATTTTTCCTGTTTCTCTCTTTCTCTCTCTCTCTCTCTCTCTCTTTCTCTCTCTCTCTTTCTCTCTCTCTCTCTCTCTATCCTGAGTTGTAGTAGCGCACTGCTGCCACTTCTCTCGCTGGCCACCGGGGGGCACTGTTCACAGGGGCGGCTTTGTCCCCGGTGGCGCGACGTGAAGGCTTTCCACCCACACGGCGCAATCTGTCGTCAGTCTTTATTAAGGGCCAACATTTGAGATTTATCGTGCCATCCTATTAAGCAAATGACCTCAAAGCCTGCCCAAATGAGCTGACGGAAATGAAATTATGGGTGGAAGTGGCCTTCATCCGTTAGGGTTCATTTGGCAAACGACTCTGCTTGTTTGCAATTCTTGTTCCTTGTTTTGAGTGTCTCTGCGCTTTGTTCTGATTAACCTGGCCCGGTCAATTTAATTTACATTAAGGATTATTTTATTATGCCACCGCTTCAGCAGGGCGTTGCAAAACAAGTGTTTCAGGAAGCGTCAATGTTCCGCTGACTCATGGGCTTTCGCATTTGACTTTGGAAAATTCCACTATACATAGTGTAGCAGTTGACTGGTAGTGTGGAAACTACTATTTAGTGATCACAGATCATTCAACTATGCTGATGTCAGTGAAAATAAGCAAAGGTTAGGTGGAATTTATTTTGGAACCCACAACGTCCTTTCTGAACCAACGAGTGGCTTTAGTCAAGCAGTTAAATGGTCAAAGAGATCAAACTCAATCATTAGCTAGTCGGAAATCTCATGTTCTTTCTCATGTCATCTCCATCATGTATGAGAAGGAATTACTTCTCTGTTTTGGACATGACATGAGCTGTATCTCTTCAGAGAACAGTGACCAACACTGTACACCAGTGTGAGCAGAGGCAGCAGTTCCTCCCAGTTCCTCCCAGTTCCTCTCAGATCTTCCCAGACTCCCCCGGTGACCCGTGTGCCCTTTGCAGGTTCAGGATGAGTGGCATGCGCAGCTACAACCCGGAGCAGATCATGCTGAGCGCGGCGGTCCGGAGGTCCAGCCGAGACGTCAACATCATGAAGGAGAAGCTCATCTTCTCCGGTGAGACCCCCCCGCTCCCACTACCACCACCACATGTCCCTCTCACTCCTGTGGTTTGCCGTGGTCATTTCTCTTCAGTTGGCAGGGTTGCTCTGCTGAGGAATGGACATTCGGCACCGTTCTCTAAATTTCTTTCACATTTCTCTATTTATCCCTAATTCTAGTTTTTATGAACAGTAAATGGTGATTCTACGTTGAATCATTAATAATTCCAGCGTTTCCTAAATGTAGCTAAATTGTGCCTCTAAAAACCTGTAAGTTGATCTATCGCATGGAAAAGACTCAAATGCAGACATTAATGTTCTGTTGAAAGATGCCGTTCTAAAAGGGTCTAAGAAAGACTTCACACGCTCTGAAATGTGATTTTATTTTTATTTTTTATTTTTTTATTTTTTGTCTGAACATAAATTGAATGAATACAAATCAACATGAAATAATCGCCAGCAGCACAAGAGGCTAAATCTCTTCGCAGCCTGGTTGGCAAAGGCGTCTAAAAGAAGTAAATATTTCACTCGGAGGGCTCACACGTCATACGGTGCACCGTCAAATGCATTTTCTTGGTCTATAACAAATTAAATAATCATTTTCAGACATAATAATATAATAAATCAGCATTAAAAATTCTACATGTGATTTACTATGAATTGATTATTTATAAATATGGTTGATTACATTTTTTTCTTTTTTTTTTTTTTGGACTGAGCAACAGTGCTGTTCCTCCAAAGCCTACTCCACATCGAATGTGCAATCGTATCCAAAATTCGGGTCCTCCCCTAGTGGCCGTCAGATGAACTGCGTCTGAGTATTACATCACAAAATACTGTATAACAGGAGAACAGCAAGTAGGTTGCTCAACTGGACATTTACCATGTTCTTTGAAAGAATAAAAAATGGCCTTAATTTACTGTTTGCAAAGTACGAAAAAAATGTATACACACAATTTACTTGCACAAAATAAGATTTATTGATAGTGAATATGGTTACATCCAATGTCAACGTTAATAATTTGATGATTTTATATATTATACGTGACTTATTTACTTTGTTTAAAGCCCAGTTCCAATAAAAAAAAACTTCCAGGCGTATTGTTGTACCAAAACTTGTCGCAAGTCCATAAGAATGAATCTATTTCATGTTCAGTGTGAAGTTCAAGTTCAAGAGATTATTAAGCAGGCTCAGGAGTGAACTAGTCAAATTGTTGCTTACCTAGTGAGAAATTTATTTTGTACAAAAATAGTGAGCTCTTAATAATACATCATGAAATCATGTGAGATAATAAAAAAGAAAGTATAATTAAAAAAGACAATTGAGAATAATTATGTTCTTATGTTTCGTATGCCTGTTTTCAGTTTGACCTCAGTTGCAGTTTTTTTTTTTTTCTAAATGTTAAAAAAATAAAATAAGCCAGCGAGCCATGTTGAGAGTACAGTGTACCCAGCCGGCATGCGGCTCTCCCAGCATGCATCTCTCTCTGCGTGTTTGTGAATGTGCTCCCTCCTCTCCCCCACCAAGGTCCGCCCCAGTAGCCGCCTGCATTCCTTCATCCTGCGTCCATCCCTCCATCTCTCCGCTCTGCATCTGCCAGTGGCTCCTCCTCCTCTTCCTTTTTCCATCCCATTCCATAAACCTTCCTTCCTTCACGGGCCACCCACACCTCCCCCCGTTACTCCTCCCAACCCCCGACCCCGAACCTTGAACCCCCCCCCCCCCCCAACCCACTCCCACTCCACTGGAGACAGCCTCATGCGTGAGGGAGCTTTTTGACTCCCATGCTGTCTGTGTCCCTGAAAGACTGGGGGGTCCAAGGTGAGTCCCACAGAGTACAGAGGTTTTATTTAGGTACATGGGTCCCAGCTGAAGGGAGTCACTTAAAGCAAAACTCTAGCCTTATTTTTCAATCTCTGGGAATAGCTCTGAATGACCAGAATATTTTAAATTGATCCAGCGTGAAGCTATTCTCTCAATACAGGATAAATGGAAAAGATTGCGTAGCCAATCACTCTGGTTGACTCCCAATGATCTAAAATTAAGTTTAAGGTTCAGGATCAGAATCAAGTTATTCACATTATTCGGCATACTCACATTTCCCTACACTAGGAATTTATTATTTATTTATTTATCAAAAAAGTGAAGTGAAAATTTAAATTGTCGAATATATACAAATAGCTGAAAGTTATCCTTCTATATATATAATTATTGTAAGTGACCATTGTCTTTTTTTATTTTGTTTATTATCCTTTTATTTTTATAATTGCTTGATATTTCCAGTATAGCAACTTGAAACCAGCTGTGGGAGTGTTTTGACTTGGATTGTATTCATAGATGCAAGCTGTAATGACAGAATGGATTATATTATAACATCTACTATTACCATCACCTCATCCAAAATACACTGTAAAAAGGTCAGCGCTAACCTCTTTGCCTTGTCTTTGGCGCCCCCTAGAGGTGAGCAACGGCGTGGGCGGCGCTGAGGAACTATACATGGAAAATGACTACGACTACTACAACCAAGGCGTCGCACAGTGACTCCCCGCCCCACGAAAAAAGTCCACCCTGAAGGAGCCAAGTTGTGTGACGGAGATGCGGGTGGGGGAACACAAAACGACATTAGACGACTGGGATATTTATTTTTCTCTCAAGTCGATATGTTCTAAAAAAAAAAAAAAAACAACAAAAAAAACACCATGTGAATTCTGCTTTCCTCCCTTGTGCTACTGATCGACCTGTTGGAGAAAACCACCGTTACCGCCCAATTGCTGTGCAAACAATATCTGTAAATATGGGTTTGTAAATGCTTGACAGATATCTCTTTATGCTGTAATGTGGGACTGTAAGCACTTTTTTAAATTATTATTATTATTATTATTATTATTGAAAATGATTCGCCAAATCTGCGGCCTCCTCTCCCACATCTAGATGTTCGGAAGGTCCATACGTTACGATGCCTGTTTCCTTAAATATTTTTCTCTCTCTCTGTAGATTATGTTCATTAAGGTCACTTTATTTAACGCGCTGCAGTTGAAATTGAATTTTTGCCTGGTGGCAGGTTTTCAAGCGGGGTTGGTGTTTTTACAGCACGCGACTAGTGTAGTTCATAACTTTCTGCCTCATGTTCGCAACACCATCTGCTGCCGTGTTCTCCAAATGACTTAACTTTATTTATATTTGAAAAGGACAAAAAAACAAAGTTCTTGTTTACACTGTTCCTGCCTTCTCTTCCAAATGAATGCATTTCCAGGAGGTGAAAGTGTTTTAAGCTGAATTTTTGGCATCCCCGCCCCCTCCCTGACACCTCTTATTTATCTACGCATGCAACAGAAATGACCATATCAAGGGACTTTCGTGAGCTGTGCTCCCAAAGCAACTGGAGCAATCCAATGGAAATATGTCCGAAACCAAGATGGTGTCTGGTCATTTTCTAATTTATGTGAATGTTTGTGATTTTAATTTTTTTTTTTTTTTTTTTAAGGTGCATACATGTGTTTTATGAGAATTTGACTGTGTGGATCTTTTAATACTGTGTGGGTTTGTAGTTTTATGTTGAGTGTCTTACTGTACATAGAAGTTGAACGATGTTCCAGCCATCTTCGAGCATTTTAACACTTTGACCATGATGTACAATAACAATATTCTGGATCTTTTTGGGAATTGAAACGTCAGTGACTTGCTATTCACATCTTGGTATTTGCAGTTTAACCTACGGTGTTGTGTTGACAGACTAAATGGCAGCATTAGAGTGCAAAGCCCAATGCGTGCGTGTGTGTGTGTGTGTGTGTGTGTGTGTGTGTGTGTGTGTGTGTGTGTGTGTGTGTGTGTGTGTGTGTGTGTGTGTGTGTGTGTGTGAAAAGTGAAAAATAAAGCTGTTGAAGGGATGCTGCTGTCCAGGGTCATTTCAGAGATTACATTTTGTGTTATTTACTTTTATTTGGGTTATTTCTGTACCTCAAAGGTAAAACATTAAAACTGTTATGATACAAGAGTTTGAGTATGCTGGTCATTCCTGAAGACAAAATGTGCTTTAAAAAAACATATTAGGTTCTTATAACTTTTTTGGTGCTGCCTTTGCGTAAATGTTACAGTGGAGAGCGATAGCACTTTAACTTGAAATTGGCTTTTTAGTCTGAGCTGATTTTATTCCTTGACCCTTCTGTCATCTTTTGAATCATTTACTTTTTAGTGCTTCTCTGGAACAGGAACATTGGTTTGGCAATACCCTTTGTCATGAAAATTAAATGGCAAACTAACCCTTTCCAATGATGAAGGACGACGAGGATGTCTACACTAAACCCATATAGGCTGTGTAAAACAAAACAAATGCTGAACATATCCTAAAGATTTATTTGCTGTTGAACACTTTGCTTGTCTTGGGTAATTCAGCAATAAAGGAAACATCAACACCATCAATTAAGGACATTTTAATACCCAAAGCAAGTTATAATAGCTGGAAACTTCTGTAATTGTTCCATTTGAAATTTTGACAATGTCACAGTAAATAAAACTTGTAGTACAAAAATAGATCCTCTTCAGAGCCAGATCATTTCTCCCCCTTTCCATAAGGAAAAGCTTCTAATTGGAACAGTATCTAAGGCAAGGACATTACACAGAGCTTCCTCCCTTATAGGTAGGTTGTTTTTTGTGGTTGACACAGAGCAATTTGAACCAAAACGAAATCCATGCCAAGTCCTTAGGTCATGACGGAATGTATAATGGTATGGAAGCCGCCCCCTTTAAGGGCAAAATGAGAGCAGGCAAAATGAGAGCAGGCAAAAACCGCAGGCGCTGGTCCGGCCCCGCAAACACCATTTGAGTAGGCAGCAGAAGACTGGTCCTTTGGTCTCCTAATGCCAACCAGACGTCCAGTTGCCTGGTTCGCCAAGCAGGCAGCAAAGAGTGAATTATAAAAAATAAGCAAATGAGAAATTGCACAACAACGTGACATTGGCAGACGAGGGCAAGTGCTGAGAAGTGCAACTGCAAATGTCCCCAAAAAAATGCTGAGTCAGCTTCTAGTCAAAGCTAAGCAAACATCGCAGAATAAACAGGAGGAAATCAATGTGTAGTCTTTGCACATTGTTGCAATCTGTACATACCTTAGCACACATCTGAATTTAGCAGGACAAAGAGATGCTTTTGGTGAAGATTTACAAAATGTTCTCCAAATTGTAACCTAATTTGTTTAAGAAGCAATGTAATGTTCGAAAATACAATAGTTTATACAGTACTTTGCTCATTCTAGAAATAGTTCAGAATCTTCTCTCCCAATGACTTACTACCAGCTTCTACACACTCTCCTGCAGCTCCCACTTCTACAAAGCGAGACAATATAGCAGCTTCCTGGAAAGGCACGAGCACATTGTGTCAACATTTGATTTAAATGTTTTAACACACAAAAAAAAAGTTGAGCAAATAAATTAAATAAATAGCTGGAGATGTAATGGCTGAGTCACTCAGTACTGAAACAGTGGGTGATCCCTGACCGTAACAACTACACATCCCTCACTAAAGAAATAAATAACACTCACTCCAACTGGGGGGGGACAAACATAATCTCTCATCAAAAGATCATTGACATAAACCTTCAGTACAGTATTTCTTCTGAATGCATTAATATATTGTACACAACAAAAACATGTTTTGTGTCCAGTGGAAAGTTTAACAGTGGAAAGTTTTCAACAATGACATGTTGAAATACTGATTTAGTTCGTGTTCCCAATACAATCACAAACATTGCATTTTGGAAATATGGTCAGGTGACAAGACATGAGAAGAATTTTGGTGTGTGTGTGTGCCCCTCCGGTGGTGGAGAAGTGTCTGGAAAATGCATCTAAAATGATGCTGTGAACACAAGAATAACTGTACGTGTTTCCATATCAGTACAGTCAAAGTAGAGAAGCATCGCAGTATAAACTATTCCATTTCTTACGAGACTAAAGCATGATTTTTCTCTCCAAACGCTCCTAGTAAATGCGAGATTAGCTGAAGTTAGTCTTCCGCAGGTGCCTGTTGGGGATTTCTATGGCGCTGACTTGCAGGGGCCAGGAGCCGCCCATGATGCCCGCCTGAATGGCGACCCCCGTCACCACGGCAAGGTCCGGGTCCACAGAGGTGTTGGGCTCCTTCCCAAAATAATCTGTAATCAGACTCCTGATCCGTGGTATTCTCGTCGACCCACCCACCAGGACGATCTCATCCACCTCCTCTTTCTCCAGGTGACCCTCGGCCAAAACCGTCTTGATGGGCGCCAGAATCTTCTGGAATAGGTCCTGGTTGAGGTCCTCAAACACCTCGCGGGTGATGACGCTTCGAAAGACGACAGGCTTGGGAACGGACCCCCGGGCTGCTCCGGGGACCTGCAGGCGCAGGGGAACCCGGATGCTGGCGCTCGGCTGCAGGGTGAGGTTGAGCTTCGCTTCCTCCACTGTCTGACGGAGGTGATGGATGTCTTCTTTGAGAGTGGCCTCCACACCAAACTGCTCTCGGACCTGCTCCATTGTGTACTGGAGCAGCCGCTGGCTGAAGTCTTGGCCTCCCAGCTTGTTGTTCCCTAGGACAAAACCACGTTCATTCAAGTTCAGTTCAAGCTCAATATCCTCTGTAAAATGTAGCTGTAAATTAAAACTTGCATTGCCCAAATAATGTCATGGAAAGATGCTGGTGAGAATGATTTTTTTTAACCAGTCAAAGCAGCATTGTGTAACTTGTGGTATTTGCACCCCTACAGTTTTAATACAGTTTTCAATTGTACTTTTACACAACTGTTGTAAAACTTGTCTGAAAATAATTTATTTACGTTTCAATAACAGTCTGTTACAAACGCATATATATAATGCACCTCAGCGGGCAGCGGGGCCGCAAACGGGCTGTTGGCCCGTTTGGTGAGGTCAAGCGGCTACGTCTTATGAGCATTATTACCGGTCATTTTGACCGATAAGTTTATAATTTAGATTATTTTATTATAAGTTTTACCAGGCAAAAAAACAAAAACAAAAAACAACAAAAAAAACCCCACTAATTACCACAATCAAACATCAAGGTGACGTAGTGGAGTAAAGCGTAACATCAGTTGATTTTGAAGCTGTTATTTTAAAAGGTCAAAAAAGTTACAAAGGGTTGCTTTAAGACTTCAAGAAAACCTTTTTGAGTTATCAGCTCAGACATATTGATCCAAATTTAACCAGATTATGTTTATTTGCTTATTATATGGACAAATATGACATGTTTATACAAATATAAATTTTCACTTATGGGCGAAAACTATATCCCGGTGACATACACTCCTGTCTTTTTTTTTTTTTCCCCCAAAATAGCGTTCCTAATATTTGCCTCTCTGTGCCTCTCACACACTAGAGCTTTGAGATGCCTACCTGCCATGGCCCTGGTGAGGAACATGCCTCCCTGTTTGCTGAGCAGAGAAACATCTAGAGTTCCTCCGCCCAAATCCACCACCAGCACGTTGGACACATCCACCTTGTGGAGGCCGTAGGCCATGGCTGCTGCCGTGGGCTCGTTGATCACACGCAGAATCTCTAAACCTGAAAGTACAGTGGAGTCAGTTATTCAGTATTTCTACAGGTTAATAACATTATGCATACAAAACTGCAATAGTGTAAATGGCATCCTTAATATAAAAATTGTATTTGAGTATGTAAACTATGCATGCATGCTACATTAAATACTGATTAGCAGGGTGTGTTAGACCAGTCGAGATCTGTTTTTATCCTCTTCTAAAGCTTTCTACTGACAAAGAGCTATGATTACAAGTGGACCGAAGGTGATCTGAGAACTAACAACCCACAAGTCAGTGTCAACACAGTCAGTGTTGTGTGTTGCAGATTATCAAAGGATGAGGAAGTAGAACTTTTAAAATAAGGTCAGTAATTTACAGACTGAACCCCAAATGCTCAAAAACATTGATTGCCACTGCAGCCTCCACAGTCCTCTATCAGAAAATAATATTAAATACAGGAAATACAATTAAGATATTCAAATACACAAGATGCTAATTTTGAAGGGGGGTAAAATCATCATAGCATAGTGGTGTTCTGGCATAGTTCATTCTGGCATGACAATGAAATTCAAGAAGATTAATTTTTTAAGCACTAATTTCAAAAGGTCACTTTTTTTCAAGGACCAAAAACCCTGCAAAAAAAGGCTATTTTCAAGGTATTCCAGTACTTACATTTCTGAGTGTGAAATTAAAGAGCTTTCAGCCCCTCAAGGACCTGGTAAGTCATAAGACCTCAGTCTTGGCTGAAATCTGGCAGGTGATTTGCGGTGGAATTGTCCCTTTGTCCCACATCAAGGGCAAGGTAGATTAAGATCACGGGCGACCTCAGTAAGAACTACAAATCTCTGCACCACTTTAGGCCACGCCTCTACAATGGGAATAGGTCTTAAGTCATTTATGCGAAAACCTTTATCCAGGGACCACCTCTTGTGACGTACTAACCAGCGAGATTAGCGGCTTTGATCGTGTAGCTCCTCTGCCCTTCGTCAAACTCGGCGGGCACCGAGATGACGGCCTTCTGGATGGGCACGCCCAGCTGTTTCTCAGCCATCTTCTTCATCTTCAGTAGCAGTCTGGAGCCGATGAACTCCGGGCTGACTGAGAAGGTGTGGTTGGTGGTGATGAGAAATTCAGCTCTGCTATTGTTGTTTATCACCTGGCAGGGGGATAAGGAGAAAAAGACAGTTCGATTTAAAAAGTTGAGAAGATACACAGCTGCTACTTAATAACATCATTATATGCTGGGTTTTCAGACACTGCTATTATTGTTCATGAGACCTGCCAAAAATGGAGGGGATTGACACAGTTTAATGTGCAGCGTACTCTCTGGTATTATTTTCACTAAACCTTATAAGTATATAACTAAACTATAACTACTATGAAATTATCTGATCAAGAAAGACAAAGTGTGCTCCAATAGAGAAGTGATTCTCAACTTATTTTTTCCCATATCAAGGACTCTCAGTTTGATACGTTTTCGGTATCCAAAGACCCAATTTGATACGATTTTGTCTCCGGAGCTCCAATCTGAGAAGAGTTTCATTGGTCCAAACTTCCATAACTGTGTCTACTATAGTTATCGAAATAACAGTGAAACTAGGATCAAAACAGTCATTATTCTACATTCCTAATGGTGCTATCAAAATAACGGTCAATAATAATAATAATAATAATATAACTAAAAATATAATATAACTAAAAATATTTTGATGGGGACCCCCTGGAACCTCTCGAAGGACCCCTGGGGGTCCCCACACCCCGTGTTGAGAACCACTGCAATAGGGAATTCCCCCTGTTCTATCTACAATGTTAACCTGACCCACCCGGAATGGGTAGCGAGCGCTTTCTTGCATCAAGGCGTCAGGTTCGAAGATCTTTCCGATGAACCTCTTGGCATCGTAGATGGTGTTCTGCTGGGAGATGTCCGCCAGCTCCTGGGCTTCGTGGCCGGCCAGGACCTCGGTGAGGGTGAAGGAGACGACGCTGGGGATGCTCTTCCTCCCCTTGTCGTCCCCGATCACCTCCACATCGCCGATCCCCGGGTGGAAGACGCCCACGGAGCAGAACGTGGTGCCCAGGTCTAGACCTATGACCTTCGGCTTTGGGGGAGGCAGGTACTGCTGGCCCAGATAACCAGCCAGGAACAGGGCCAGGATGACGGAGCCTGGGGCACGGCGACGGAAGATAATGGTTATTTCACGTAAATATCATAATCTGACTCATTATTAAAACGGTGAAACATCAGTATATGCAAACATATCTCCCTATAAAGGCAGGAATCTACGCCTTGATCTACTTCACACTCGGTGGGTGTATCGCTGGGCAATTTCCATCGTGGAAATTGTGGGACACAGGACTCGATCAGACATGTTGTTCAACTGATGTAAGAAAGTCTCACATCTTGAACGGGTCATGCTCACGCCCGCATCTGACATGTTGTCCAACTGCGCCACTCAAATGAAAGTCTTGCGTTTTGACCGGAACACAAAATGGGATTCTACGCACAAGATAAACTAAATGAAAAGGCAGTGGCGGGGGCTAAGCGGCAGTATGGTTGCTTTTATTATTATTATTATTATTATTATTATTATTACTACTACTACTATCTATAAACATGGATACCATTTAAAAATCACAAGCGCGATTTGAAATCCATTTGAAAGGAAAAACCAAGCGGACGGCTCCGTCGGTGAAATTGCCGTGTAAAGTGAAGCGACACACGCTCGTTAGCTTGAGCAGCGCACGTAGATGAATGAACGTTGGGGTCTTACCGATCATAGACATTTCCCCGGACATTTCGACACAGCGCAGCGGCGGTCGCAGCGTTTCACCGTGAGCGACGTCGGACTCCGGCTTGGACAGAACCCGCGACGGACATGTCGAGCATATGGAGGAACCACACGTCACTGTTATCGCGCAGCCGCGGGTGCTGGGTAGTGTAGTCGACGGGTGATGGTTCCGCGTCATGCGCGACATTAAACTACATTGCCCGTGAGCCCTTGCGGAGGATTAGCGACGCCTAGTGGTCGAGCGCGACCCTTTCAGAATGAGCCAACGTCGTCGTCCTGAAATCTATTTTTCAACATGACATTTGCGGTAGATGCTGCATTTTATGAGGCAATAAAATAGTACGTTGCTTCTAAAATTGGGGAATTATATTGCACATTTTATCTCATCTCTCTCTCTCTCTCTCTCTCTCTCTCTATATATATATATATATATAAAGCCACAACATTAAAACCACCTGCCTAATAGGTAATTGTGTAGCTCCCCCACATGCCGTTGAGGCATGGACTCGACAAGATCTTTGAAAGTGTCCTGTGGTGTCTGGCACCAAGACGTGAGCAGCAGATCCTTCAAGTCCTGTAGGTTGCGAGGTGGGGCCCCCGTGGATCAGGCTCGTTGTTCCAGAACATCCCACAGGTGCTCGATGGGATTCAGATCTGGGAATTTTTTTGGAGACACCTTGAACTCTTTGCCATGTTCCTCAAACCATTCCTGAACATTTTTTTCCCAGTGTGGCAGGGCACATTATCCTGCTGAAAGATACAACTGCCGTCAGGGAATACCGTTGCCATTAAGGGGGGTACTCGGTCTGCAACAATGTCTTGGTAGGTGGTACGTGTCAAAGTAACATCCACATGAATGCCAGGAACCAAGGTTTACTAGTAGAACATTACCCAGAGCATCACAGGCTTGACTTCTTCTCGTAGTGCATCCTGGTGCCATCTCTTCCTCAGGTAAATGATGCACACACACCACACGATGTAGAAGAAAACTTGATTCATCAGACCAGGCCACCTTCTTCCATTGCTCTATGGTCCAGATCTGACACTCAACGTACCCATTGTAGGTGCTTTTGGCGGTGGACAGGGATCAGCATGGGCACGCAGCATACGCATACGCAGCAAGCTGTGATGACACCTGTTCTCAGGTGTGTTCTGACACCTTTCTATCATAGCAGCATTAACTTTTTACCAATTTGTGCTACAGTAGCTCTTCTGTGGGATCGGACCAGACGGGCTGGACTTCGCTCCCCACGTGCATCATTGAGCCTTGGGCACCAATGACGTCTCGTTCAGATCCTTACACTTGCCCATTTTTCCTGCTTCACACATCGACTTCAAGAACTGACTGTTCACTTGCTGCCTGTTCACACCTGTTGCTGATCTGTGTATACTATATATATCAGAAAAGTGCACAATTATTTTCATTTACAGTATAATTTAAAGATGTACTCATGTTCTTCCTTAATAAATAGGTTACAACTTTGTCACATTGGTTGTTAAATTGAGAAAGGCCTCAGTGAAGAGCAAGGTAAAAAAAAAATGTATATATGATTATTATAAAGGCTTTAATAGCAGAAAACACTAACTTATTTAGATACAATAAATACAAGTGGCACGTCTTAAACCGTTCACACAACAACAATTAAATAACCTTAGAATATTATTGTTAACAAACAATAAACAGTAATATAACACAGTAGGCTAATACCTTCTCCTCTGTATCTAGAGGACACTTTTTGCATTGGACACACATTTTTCTCCATTTTTCTCTGCTTTGCGAGACCATTGAGGCCGACATAAAGATCAACCCAAACTGACTGAACCCATTTGAATCCGTAAGATCTCAGGGTATTCAACTGATAAATACACAGGACTGACAGAAGCGCGTTATGTCTCGGCAGAGTGTGTGAGGGGCTCTCCGTCCTCCTTGATGTGCGTCTCCGAGCACTCGGAGGGGATGAAGCAGCCCGAGTCCCGTGGACAGTCGCTGTCCTCCTCCCGGGGACCATCCGAGGATTTGGGCTCCTCGCCGTCTCTCACGTCATCACCTGAAAGACACAAGTCAAAGTAGATTAGATGCATTACAACACATTACAGTTTTTTAGAATTATGCAGATGAAGGGGAAGACACAGGCAAAACATCCAGATAAATATTGTAAAATATTGTAAAATTGTGCAATAATATATGTGCTATAACACTGGTATTACACTGTACATACTTTAATAAGCTAGAAAGTACACAGTAATAATAGATTTGTATAGCTTTATACTCAATATACCATAACAATAATTAATCCTGGGCATAGTATTACATTTTATATATTCTCTTCCTGTATATATTTTTATATAACTAATTATTTCTGTTCTGTGTTTTTTAGCTATTTGTATGTATTTGACTTGTACTTCACTTTTTATTCTATTTTATTGTATTCTTCTTCTTCTTCTTCTTCTTATCATTATTATTATTATGCTCCATTTTTTCGGACTGTTAAGCTTTTTTTTAATGTTGTTAATGGTATGCACTGAAACGCACCAAACTTCACCAGAACAAATTCCTAGTAGTATATGTGAATGCTCCTGGCAGAATAAACTGATTCTGATTCTAAGATGATCATTTGGTTCCATTTAGTCATGTCAATGGAGCACTGTTTTGATCTATATATATTATATTATTGAATAATCTGTGCCTTTGAGTTTTTTTTATTTAGTCGCCATTAGTCTTTAGCGTCGCTGATGTATATTCTGTATATTTGTATATATCGGACTAATTCTGTTTTGTATTTTTTTGCTATTGTATTTATTTTACTTTTTTTATTTGACCTCACTTTTCATTCTATTATTATTATGATGCTTATTATTCTTATTGTATTAATAATAATAATAATAATAATAATAATAATGATAATAATAATAATAATAATAATAATATCTTTTTTAGACTGTTAATAGGAGCAAATGGGGGGGGGGGGCACCCCTGGAATCTGATTGGCAAAACAACAGCTTAAAAGGGGCTCAGATTCACATATATATATATATATATATATATAGTGTATATATATATGTATACAGTATATAACACATTTTTTTACATTAGCGAGCCCGCTTTATACCAAGTCCGTCATCGCATCCTAATCCATCCTGTTTCTTCAGTTCCTCCCCCAAGTGGCTGTCGGATGAACTGCGTCCGGGTTTCACTTCCAGTACCACAGCGAGCAGTCCACTTGTATAAAATGATGTTGAATACGGCGACTGTCCAAAGGAATGAACCGACTTCCGGTTTGATCTTGTCGCTTTGTCATTTTAGGTTGGAAGCAGGCTTTTCTTTTTTGTTGTTGTTGTCGTTAATGCTAATCGTCAGGACAAACAGACTCTGATTGGGATGGAATTAGGTTGCCCCTCCACTTGCATAATCTAGTTCAGCTTGATTAAATTACTGGAATCTGGTTTTGGTCAACAGGCCTGGCACGGTCACGCTGCAGACACCGCCATCTGTTTGACCGATCCCTAAACCAAACACACACTCTCCCACGGCCCAAACTGCACAACTGAGGATTCCACACGCAGCGGGTCGGGTTTTAACGCACGGTTCAACACGCCGCAAAGTAAAAGCCACTAAATGTAGAACCAATGATACTCTGAATCGAAGCCCCTTTGCCGCTCTTGTTTTTAGTCATATTTGTGATAATCAGCCTTTCTGGTTTGAGATGAGATGAGATTAGGAGAGCACCTTCTGTCGCCTTCCTCAGTTTTTAACTCGATAACAGGAAGCGGCTGCATGGCCTCGCATGGGCTGTGATGACAGGCAGGATGTTTAACTCGAAATGTGGAAACGTCGGCATGCGGTGACACACTTTGGGTAACTTTAGTGTGGGGTTAGGTTTTTTTTCTAGGAGACTTTGTTTGCTGCCAGTTTCCAGCAATGAAAAAGAACGAAAAACAACTATAAATGACACTTGATATGTACCATAATATCTATAAACTACATTGAGGTGGGTTTCTTTATTATCAACATCACTGGATGGAGTTATTTTCTAAATTGTCACCTAAACCTTAAAAGAATAGAACTGATATTCTCTGTTTCTGGAAATTTGGGTTTTGAGACACCTTTTATGCCTCTGTTTAAAAAAGTGACAATCGCATGGTATTATTATTATTATTATTATTATTATTATTATTATTATTATTATTATTACTACTACTACTACTAACCATAACAACAACAATGTGAATATTATTATTATTACTATTATTATTTTTAACACCAACAACAACAACAACAACGTGAATATTATTACTATCATGATTACTATTATAATCATTATTGTTATGTTACTGACCTGTGTAGCGGTACTCGGCTGCAGTGAGGAGCTTGTGTCTGTGCTCGGGGTCTTTGACATTTAGTTCTATGAGGTGCTTTTCCTGCAGATGCATCAAGTCTTCTACTGTCTGGTAGCCATTCAGGAGCAAGGCAGAGGCATATTCCTAAAAATATGAATAAATAAATAAATCAATCACATTGTTTTCTATGATATCCCCGTTTACTCTTAGCCAAAATGACTCTCAAACTCTGTTGTGCACATTTTTCTTCGCAAATTGGCAATTGAAAATGATTAAAAATAGCCTATTAGTCTTATATTCCAGTTGATAAGTAAAAAACTCATTAATTTTTCAGTGAAGAGAGACTTTTTTATGACACCTTTTGGGTAGTATCGAAAGAAAGAGTGTAAAAGGGATGTGAAACTGTAAATTGGCTTATATTATTACCACAAACAGCAACTGTGGTCATTCATTCTCAGTGGTGTATAAGAATGTGATATATGAAAAATAAAATATTTCGTTCATATTTTTCTATAACTTCCTTCTTAGTTTCAATGGGAGTCATTGCCTTTTTCTTTTTCCCATCATCCTATTTCTTAGGACTCATCATGAAGGGTGAAAATAAACAAAATTGACAGCACAAACACAGTAAATATGAAAAAAAATATCGATAAGCCACGCACTACGTGCACACACGATGTAGGTCGCCCGCTGACTGACTGACTGATTGACTTCTGACTGACTGCTGACTGACCGCTGACTGACCGCTGACTGACCGCTGACTGACCGCTGACTGACCGCTGACTGGCCGCTGACGCGCCAACTGCAAATTTCCACGCGCGTATCTTGGAGCAGTCAGTAACAAGTCGATACAAATTCTTGCGACTATTGCTACTCGTATCTTGGATTAGTCGTAAGTAGTTGCAGTCGTAATTTGAGGTACCACTGTATTCTGTTTTGATATTGCAGATACTAGTTGCCCTGACTTGCAGTACCGGCGCCCACCTCTAGGTGCAAGCACTCCAGTAGCTCCAGAAGCGTTTTGGGCCTTGGTCTCCTGCACAGCTTCTGTTGTCTGATCTTGGGGGTCTCCTCCTCTTTCTCTTTCTCCACCAGAACTTCCACGTAGATGAACTTGAAGTTGCCCACTTTGTTGTTCAGCATGCCAGTCCAGATCCCCATCGGAGGCTTGCTGATGATGCTGATGATATCACCGACCTGGGAGGGAAATGTAGATAGATAGATAGATAGATAGATAGATAGATAGATAGATAGATAGATAGATAGATAGATAGATAGATAGATAGATAGATAGATAGATAGATAGATAGATAGATAGATAGATAGATAGATAGATAGATGGATCGATAGATAGATAGATAGATAGATAGATAGATAGATAGATAGATAGATAGATAGATAGATAGATAGATAGATAGATAGATAGATAGATAGATGGATAGATAGATAGATAATATATGGAGAGATTTGAAAATATACCATAAACCTAAGAGTTAACTGTACATAATAACAAAATATGGAAATCTACATTACAACTAATGATAAACAACAAATATAAACTAAGAATAACAGAAAAAAAAACAATAAAAGATAAAAAATGAAAAAGTTAAAAAAAAGTAAAAATATAAACAAAATATACGGTCCCATACAATATTCATTCGTTTTTTTTTTTTCGTTTTTTTATTAACTTGACTTAACCACTTAACTTAACCAGACAAATAAATTCAAGATAGAAGTGGTGCAGACAATAAACCTGACATTAAATATAAGACCGCAAAGTGTCATGATGAATTTGTTCCTTCTTCCGTATGAAGAAATCTATCGACCACTTTCCACTTTCTGTCATTTTTTTGGAAACTTTGACAAGAAGGATTACAAGTGGGAAAATGCGCCAAACTTTGTACAAGTCTAAGCACCGTCGCCGTAGTAAATGTGGTTTGTCGCAGATGAGAAAAAATGGGGCCTATTTCGTGCCTTCGTGGACTCATAGACGGCCCGTGGGCTCATTTCAGCGACGGCCTTCCCTTGGCAGGAAGTGTTGTTCTACATATTCTGCGTTGAAAGTGCGTCAGGTCTACCTTGAGTTTGAGGGAATCTGTATCGTACGGGCTGGGGACAAAGTCGGTGTGGACCCGGGCTCGGCTGCAGAACTGTCCGTGGTACGACCCGTCCTCCTCCAGCCTCAGGCTGTCTCTCTGGCTCGAGCTGTTGGACTCGCTGGTGACACCGCCTGCATGAGTAAAAAGTCCAAGTTACCTTTAAAACGGCTCTCTTTAAATCACACATATCACCTTAACGGCAACATTCAAATGAAATAAAAATCTAGTAGAAAGGGAACCCTTGAGGTAGACAAGTTAACATGTGCACACAGGGGTGAATTTGTGTTTAAAACAGCCATTTCTTTAAGTTTAAGATCCAGAAAGGAGGATTTTATATTGGAGGATCTAAGAGGAACATTGTAGACACTGTCATAATTTAGTATAGTAATAACATAGAAAAACACTTTGATAACATTATAAGACATAACAACACTGTAATATCATTGTAGACACTGTAATAATTTCGCAATAACATAGTAATTTATACCTACTCATTAATTCGCACTACTATTTTATACATTTATTGTCCTGTACAGAATATCGATCTATGTTTGGATTTTATATCCACAGCCTTACAAGCAACCATCTCAAAATCTACTCAACTACAGTAACGTGAGTAGTTGTAATGAGTTACTTCCACCTCTGCATTAAAGTGTATATTTGTATATGTGTGTGCAGATTCTTACTGGACGAGCTCTGGCCGCTGTTGAGACTCTCTAAGGAGTTGTTGGTCTTTGCATGTTCTTTCTCTGCTGGAACTCCAGCCGCGGCCTCGGCCTCTGGATCTCTGTCGCCGTCATTGCCCTGAAAGGAGAAACACACGCACGCAGGGCTTAGATCAAAAAAATATCCGTGGCACTCGTGTGCTGGTTCATAATCATCTAGAAACCAGCGCGGTTTAAATTCTTCTTTCAATGTTTTTTTTCTTTTAGAGATGGACGTGGATTACTCGTAACAAGAATAAAGTTGAAACGACACATTTCCTAAAATATGTATAGTATACGTGTGTTGTGCATTGTGGGCCTTAGCAATTACTATTAAAACAGAGTGTTAATAGGACCAACCAGAAGCCTGCATGTAAGAAAAAGTCAGTTGTCAATTTCATCAGTTTATCCACTCCAAGGGAGAGACTTCAGTAATTAAGCTATAGCTAAATAAAACAGTTAAGGCATTTGGATGTGGTAAAAAAAAACACCCGAAGCCGGGTGTGAAACCACAAACATTTATTTCGCAAAACGGAAAATATTGTGACGGCACAGTTCGTCTTAACTGGGAAATTCAACTTCGTTCATTTACTGTATATCTGGTTGATCGTGACGGACAGCAAAGTGTTTTGGGAGGATGTGGGTTGGGTTCATGAAGGCGATAGTGCCTGATAAGCTTCTTGAGAAGAGCAGCACAAGCACAAGCAGTAGTTTTAGTTTTGTTTCTTTTGTTTGTTTGTAAAGCTGTTTAATCGTTGTTACCAATAATGACGTATTCAATTTGACAAATTCAATTTGTGTGTACGTGTGTGTGTGTGTGTGTGTGTGTGTGTGTGTGTGTGTGTGTGTGTGTGTGTGTGTGTGTGTGTGTGTGTGTGTGTGTGTGTGTGTGTGTGTGTGTGTGTGTGTGTGTGTGTTTTCAAATGATAGTATTTGTAAAATCCTCTTGAATTTACAAGGATGCTTGTTTTAACTCTGGTTAATCCATTTTTGGCAAAATGTATGGATTGGAACCTTATTGGTTGGCCATTTCCCCATATTGTGTAGTCTTCAAGCTGAGGGGATCCTACTAGATCCTTTCGGTCCAAGTTATGGTCCAAGAATTAAGTCAGTAAGCTCAAATCCAAGATAAAATGCAGACTCAAAACACAAGACGATTACAACCCCGGCACTAGATACACCCATGTTGATTACACACATTTTTAATAATAATAATTGAACAAAATGGTATCTTTATGTTTCCATTGGGGGCATTTGGGAATAAAATTTTTGTCCATCTCCGAATTGACTATTATTTTGGTTTAGAAGTGCACCAGAACATGGGTCCTCTCCTCACTAACCAGATGTATTTGCTCGGATCTCACTTTGAAACCAGTACAAGTGTGTGTGTGTGTGTGTGTGTGTGTGTGTGTGTGTGTGTGTGTGTGTGTGTGTGTGTGTGTGTGTGTGTGTGTGTGTGTGTGTGTGTGTGTGTGTGTGTGTGTGGGTGTGTTCTTATGACTCACCATTTCTTCCGAGAACGACTTGGCGTGCTTCTTCCCCATCTTCCTGCGCATGGTCAGCGAAATGACCTTCATCTTCTTGGCCAGTCCCACCGACTTGTGTGGCTCCAAAGTCTCGGCCTCCTCTAAAGCCTGTGCACAAAAGAGACCAAATCCCTCATTTATCCAACTTTAACTTCTTTCACGCTCAAAAAACGATCCATGTTATGACAATATCATCATCATCATGTTCACGTTGCTTCCCAAAAAGGTGCACAGAAACACAAACTGTGTTGTTGTTTCCTTCAAATATTCAAGAAAAATACATTTTTAGATGGTACTTTATTTGAAACATCCATTCAATGTATTTGCGTTATGCACGTGTTCCTCTATATGTTTTTGGTGGCAGGGTCCGCCATCAATCAATGCAAGTATATATATGATATAGATGATGACCCTCTATAATATGCCCACCACCTCAATCGACCAGGAAAACAAATAAAAACAATCGGTCTGGAGAGGTCAAACGTTCTATAAAAGAAAGAGACGGTAGGATGGATGATGAAAGTAGTTTTCAAAGGAATTTTCGGGACTTGCAGTGTTATCCACCCAACACAGACCATCGTATGGGTTCGTATGGGTTACCGCTTTAAAATGCATAACTCTCTATTTCCATCTCTGTTCAGTTGAACTGCTCTTACATACAAAGCTCATCGAGCATCTCGGGGTACTGAGAAGGTGTGGTCCTCCAACAAAAACTACAAACCGTGGTGCCTTCCTCCAGTTTGGCTGGCGACGGCTGTTGGTGTCTGTGGGTCTCGAAGCGGCCGAAGCTGGTGGTGCGCTGAGGGCAGAGATCAGAGGAATGAAACGGTGAGGATCCTGTGCCCCCCCACGGCGACCCCCTCACACCCCTGACCATAAAGACGTAGCACCGCAGTGCGGGGCGGTGCGAATCGACCGTGGAGGATCTTAGGGCGTATAGAATATCCTGCGCCATCGCCGTCTCGGAAATAGTAAAGTCCTGGTCTGTAGTACCCCGAAATATGTATTTATCAGGTCAAATCAACAACGTAGGTTTATCAATTTTAAAGTTATGTAGTAGAGTTGTAGAGTTCAAGGGTATTCCTTCCCTCTGCAGACCGTTGTGGGAATGTGTATGTCACTTGACCGACCTTCACACGGACTTGCTTTACTTTCCTCCATTCTGCAACATTTTTCAATATTTTATCAACCTAAGGCAGACCTAATCTTCTCAGATCCCATCCCCCCAATGGCAAAAGCTGATCGTCAAAATAATATAAATGATTAATCCCTGGAAATCCCTGGCTGGATCATCCCATGCAACCTCGACCACACTGACCGGCAAGCATCTGCTTTATGGCACCGAAATAGTGCTTTTAACACTAAAACTGAGCAATTCCTTCCCATTGTATATTATATAATCATGATACGTATCTATGTATCTTTGTATCTGTCTGTCTGTCTGTCTATATTTCATTTCAATTAAATGAAATGATATGACATTAATAGATTTGGATTCCTATATTCAACAGGTGAAATAAAAGATGCCACACAGCTTTTCTAACATGTTAGTTACTCAGTTATAGGCAAAATAAAAACATGAACAATCAGACTAGTGGCAGACTTCTCTGCCTTTTGCTTAAAAATGTACCTACCTTCGGTTTGCTGCTCTTCAGTTTGTCTGAAACATTGGACACTGTCCTTTGAAGCATTTTGCACTCTGTTTTTTTTTTTTTTTGCCGTTTACGGTTCAAATCTTAGCCCTGGCTCTTCTGTATGTGTACAAACTCTCTAAGGGACTCACTCTGACTGAAAGAGCAGCATTAACCAAACACCTCAACAGCTTTCCTGGCCGACTGGCCCACTTCCTCAAATCGCACAGGATGTGAGGCAACTCACATTCTGTCAATTACTGCAGAATCAGTCTTAAAGGGAAGAACATACGACCGTGTGGAAAAAAAAAAATCCCAAGAAGCACTTTGAGGACCAGGTTTTAGAAATAGGGACTTGATTAAAAAAAGGCACTTTGATGGTAAATATTGTATTAGGGTTGTTCACGATACGGTCAAAAAAGTTATTATTGAGTTATTATTATTATCATTATTATTTAATTTTCTATTTTTATTTATTATTATTATTATTATTATTATTATTATTATTATTATTATTATTATTATTACTACTAATAATAATGATATTATTATTATTATTATTATTAGTAGTAGTAGTAGTAGTAGTAGTATATTGTACTATGTTACTGAATAATATGTTTGGGTTATAATAATATCCATCAATGTAAAACGGTCCGAATAGAAACATGCTGCGGGACACTTCCTCAAAGTCCGAGTTCAAGATCAATACTTCATCACCCAACATCCATCCATATTTAAACTTTGTTATTTTACTGAGAACCACTTCAGAACGCTGCGATGGTGAATTAGACCAGACCCCTACTTCTACTCTCTGCCTTTTTACCCTCAGCTCATGCTATACAATTTCTTAACTTGGGGTTTACACTTTGAGGAAGTGTTGTGACACCAAAAGACACGGCAAGTGAGGAAGAGCCCGGAGTGGCAACTCTGCTGTTCTGAAACCGCTTCCGGTGAAAGCGGTGAAGCCTTTTTCGTGTTGGAACCTTAGAGAGAAGATATATTTTGAGTTGTCTATTTAAGATTTTGGTAAAAAAAAGAAAAAAGAAAAGAAAACAAGTAGAAGAACTACAGGAGGACCATCCTCTCTGAAACCAACTAAAACAGCAAACGTTCCCCGAGGTGTTAGAGGATGCAACTGGGAAAGTCACATTTGAACCATTTAAGAGTTATTTTCTCTGCCTTGGCATCAACCGCTCCTATATTACTGGGATTCCATCCATGGCGGGGAATCGATCGAAAACACTTTTTGGGGCCGTGAAACTCTGGGGGGGGGGGGGGGGATTTACGATTGTGTTTACAAGGATCTCTACAAAAAGAGAACTCCTCGGACAATACCATTTCCTAATCCCCCACCCCCCGTTCGCAATCAGATGTCAGTTCCTCTCAATCCAGATTACGGTCTCTAATCCCATAGCCAAGTCCCTCCAGACTCGCCGGGGAGGCGGTTGTTCATCTCAAGTGTTTTCATCAGAATGTCAGACGTCCTCTACGGCAACAGGGCGACCGACAGAGAGATAGCGTTTAAAAGATGTGATCAAACCTTTGTGTACTTTCGAGTCTTTTCAAATTCAGTGAGGCCAGGTGGAGTAAATAATATTTTGTATCTACGTTTGTATTTGTATGTTGGCCATATTCAACTGAAAACCTCATGTCTTTCTTCATTGGTTGAATGAACGCTCCACCTCTTGGCCGGTGTGTTAGAGAACGGTTTCTTTTAATATTTTGTGATGATCTTGGTGTGATAATGGCCAGTTTTGTGTGAAAAGCAGTTTCTGGAATGAACTGTAAACAGGAGACGACACTAACTTTTAGAAGTGGATGCCAAGTTGGCAACCAGGCACCAGTTGTTGCTTGCTGACTTTTAATCCTTTGAGAATAAAGGGATAACGATCCTATATAATTAAAATCCATATTGAAATATTCTCACTTTTTTATTTCTCTCAACAGTTTTAACAGATTAAATCAATGTGCCAGGATAACTTATTTTCCTTGGTGGAAGTTTCTAAACAAACAGAGGTATACTTAACTAATTATTTTGAACATATGAAAAGTGGTTGACAATGGCCCAAATCTGGTTACCCGGGGCAACTGGGCAACCATTATTGTCGGGCCATGATAATTGCAGCTAAATATGTTTTTACAAAAAAAGGTGACTGAAAAAGAGTGAAGGGCCAAAGAACAAAAAAAGATAAGATGATATATTATATACAATATACTGTATATATATTAAAAATACATCAATAGTAATTTTTTTTTATTCAAGATACAAAAAATGTATAATAAATAATTAAAAACAAACAAACACAAGACAGTTTATATATATTATATAAATATTATAATATATATATATATCATTTATTATTATTATTATTTTTTTTTTTTGATAAATAAAGGCTCCATCTCGTCGGGGGGAATTCCAGGGATGTTGACGGAATAGAAAACCGCTTGCACTGTTCAAGAAAGTTCCCTTTTTAACAATGAGCTGAGTAAAATAAAAAGTTCCCTCTGCTTTGATTGACACAGCAGGGAAAGCCGAGAGGGAGACAGAGCAGGAGGGTCCGGCTCGAGCTAAGCACACGGAAGGCCCAGGGGTCTCAACCTCTATAACCTCCTACAGGGGGTGGACGCAGACCGCAATGATCCCTCTCTAAGAATGTAAGAATCATTAACAGGATAAATCTATATGGAATCCCGCAATCACAACAGTGGCTCATCCCTCTCGTTTTAAACAATCTATCCCTCATGTCACGTAAATCCTACACGGCCGAGGTTTATGAGGTTTCCGAGGTTTACGCGAGGGGGTCTATGTACGAGGAGCTTTCGGAAAGATGGTGACTTTTCAGGATAATCACGACTGGTGTCTTGGGTTGGAGGTCAATCTCAACCACAGGCTTGGCACCGGCACTGATTAAACAGAGAACGATGCTGAGGGATATGCTGTGCAGGAAAAAAATGATGAAATCGTGCGATTTAAAAGTGTCACTTCATTTTGAATTTAAATCGTACTTGTACAGTACAGTCGTATGTAGGCTGACGGATCCATTGGCCTTTGAGTTCCTAAACAGCAAGGAGAAAAACGAAGGCTGGAAATGCCAGAACAGCTAAATAACACTTGTGTACATTTAATCAAAGAGCTGCGTTGGAGCTACACGTTGAAAACCGGTGTCCGTTCAGGCCAACGCCCCTGAATTTAAATGAATTGGGATGAAAGGTTTGACTCTTTTTTTCAGATTTGGTCTCTTGACGAGTCATTCAGTAAAAGGAGTCGTTCCGTTTTGAGACTCCTCATTGGTTTTATTCAGTGGGGGTAATGTACAGTCACCGGAGGAGGACTTTCGGTGAATGATGAACTGGAGTCAGAAGAGTCGGTCGGGTCTGAGTCTCGAATGGAATTCTCAAAAGAATCATTTAATTTAGTCTCAATCACCTATTTTAATGGAATGCATAGTGTAAATCAGTCACATTCAATATTAATTTTGCCTTATGCCTAGGCCTGTTTTCCTTTGGATTTGGACTCCCGACTCCCGATTTAAAAAAGATTTGTTTGCCACGAACATATTGTTTGCGTGTCCCTGCGTCACTACCCTGAATGTGAATGTGTGGAACCTAAACAACTGAAAAATGTCTTAAATAGGAAGAAAATGTATTTTAATGCACATCATCAACTTACATTTGGTTCTGACAGATCCACATCTGTGATGGAGCGCGGCATCATGGGTGAAACCTGGGATTTGGGGTCCGGTTTCGAACGCTCATCCTTCGCCGTCGCCAGGGCAGCTTTCCCTTCCCAGTCCTGGTCTCTGGGCAGGGGGAGGTCCTGGGAGTAGAGGCGGTACTCCGTGAGGGGCCGGCGACACGTGTGTTTGGCGTCCGTCCACACGGGGCTGCTCTCAGCCGGGTTGCTTAGGCGCTGGTGGTGGTGGTTATGGGATGGAAGCGTCGCTCCGCCGGAGAGGATGCTCATGTCCGAGCCCCGGCCGGGAGTG
>NC_137197.1:11933379-11938379 GCF_960531495.2 Zeus faber
GAAATCCTTCTACCATGTAAGATTGGACCAACCAATCGCATAAAACGTTTGCCCATCCCCCCCCTAAAAGCTGCCCTGTGTATAACGGCTGTAGGAATAACAGTACAGAAATTGTTTTTCATTCCAAGCCCAAATATCCATAAATTCACCAACGTTCCTGCAAAATCCTCATGTCTTGGTGATATTAATGATTAAAATGCCCGGAAGTGGGTTTTCTTAAGGTCTCCTGTAGACAGTGTAAATTAACTCAGGCATGTAGATCAGCTTACCCAAATTTTTAGATTTTACATTTACCTTCATTTTGACCGTTTGCAACGTGGGATAAATCTTCCCGGGTCCTGGAGGGCTGCCAGGCTGCCGTATTAGAGCCGTGGTTATCTGTGGAAGTGAGTTAAAAAGCCCAGGGTAAATGGAGGCCATGGTCGGTAAATGGAAATATGACAGAGCCATTGTTCAGGTCACGTGTATCAGCAGCCGGGTTAACCCTAGCCCTAACTGAGTATTGGAATGGTAAATAATTTCAGAGCAGCGCTGATCTGAAAGCAGAGAGGATATTTAAGGTAAAAAAAAAAAAAAACAATCCTGATGAATAATCCAGATTATTTATTGACCTTAACAGACCAAAACCAATATTCCGATGGGAGTTGGCCTCATGGCAGATATTTTGGATGTTTTTCTCATCTGACTGGGGGCGGGGGGTGTCTTTTTTTTCTGACTTCACAGTTGCTTTACACCAGACAACACTGACTTTTTAACATATTCCACCAGATGGTTCACGCAATAGGAAGGAATCGTGGGAAGCAAATGAAACCCTAATGGTTCTGCGCAAACCCTAACGCTAATGGTGCTGCCCTAACTCTAATGGTGCTGCCCTAACCCTAATGGTGCTGACCTAACCCCAATTGTTCTGCCCTAACTCTAATCATAATGGTTCTGCCCTAACCCTAACCCTCATGGTTCTGCTTGATGTTGCATGGACTCCCTATGAAAACAGTCTTCCAAAGGTGAACCAACTGTAACTCAAATAAAATCTAATTAAATCAAACCAGTGGACACATTGAAACCCTGTACAAAGGACTCCACACCTTTGACTCTAATAACTTACTAATTAAGACTTGATTTCGCACAATGAAGTGAACACACAAAGACCCTCGATCCTACGTACCCAGGGCCTCGATGCCTGACGCTGATTTGGATATATGTGTTCTGAAATGAGAGTAAACAGAAATTTATAAACATTTGAGAATAATTGCTTTGGACAGTCCTGGCTTTCAAGTGCACAAATGGCCCTTTTAGCCTCCCTAGATGTGGTAATACTAGATACAGTATAGAACGTCCTTTATCTCGTCCACTATCAGCTTCTTCAACAAACTCTATCTTGAAGGTCACCTGACTGAATATCCACACTGATGGTGTTTTTCTACTCTTCCCTTCGCTTTTTCTGGATAGTTATGGAGACAGTGTGAAATATGCAGGCCATACAAATTTATTGTTTGAGGTGTATGTATGATTTCACACTTTTGTCGTTGAGACTACCATCTGCAAAGCAAATTGAGATTTTCTCCACTCAAGATTTACTCGCATTTACTTGCACTGGCTGAAAGATATAGCGGATTGTGACAGAGGAGACTTGGTTTGAAAGCCAGGAGGGTAAAGGTGCGGCGTTGGCTGAGCATTGTAAGTATGTGGGGTTTGAATCAGCTTAGTCCGACCTGCCCAAAGCTCTAAGCTTCCTTCTGCTGGACCATCAATCTACAGGATGCACTGGTTTTAAAAATAAATAAATATATTTAAAAAAATCAAACATCATCCGTATGAAAATATATTGCTTTCAAAATGAAAGTGCATTCATACTGCATTTATTTGGTTGTTCTTCCTGATCTCAGTATTGGTTCCTCAATGGGAGTTTTGTGTTGAATAAACACACTTTATGAGGAGTCCAGCGAAGGAGCGAAACAATGGCGCAGGGCTGTCCGGCACGCTGCAGGAGGGATTTAAAGTATTAACCCTCCGCAAAAGATAAACATGGGGCCTTTCCTGCCATATTATTACGGGGGTGGGTGGGGCGGCTTTCACTTGCATGGATGAGTACAAAAGCCTTTAATCTAAAATGCACGGTTGCACCCTGTGGTGAAAGGAACATGGAAAGTGGTTACAGCTCCAAACATTGAAGCGGCGTGGTGCAGCAGTCTTACTATAGTTTATTTGTATATATTTTGCCTTCAAAGTCCGATACATAGCTATTATTCTGGACATGGTTAACAAATTGCCAGGTGTCTAATCATGGGGGTTCAGTTCATGGGAAGTCAACCACATGTCCACACAACCAACATGATCTCACCTTTTCGTCTTCTTTTTAGAGATGCCCCCCTGCATCTGAGATATTTCCTGTAGAGACCAACAATGTCATTTTGTGAGGCAATCTAAGCTGATTGAATAAAATGATAATTGGTGCATGAGAGAATTTGTACAATCGAACAATATTGTTGGCACCAGCCGGCGCTTGAAATAGTTTGACTTCAACAGTAGCTGTCAACCGGCTCATTATGCTGATTTTGTTTTTATTTTTTGAATAATGAGCTTTATTTCACTGTACAAGCTGGCCCCTCGCAAGTCCCAAATCCACTCACTGGTTCTGTACAGTTTGGCCATGTTTAATCGACATTCACATTCAAACCCAGTCACATGCTGCGTTATCTGCACGGGACATAATGTATGTATAGTATGAAAGTATGTATATGTGACAAATATGTGACAAATAAAATCTTGAATCTTGAATCTTGAATCTTGAAATGCCAAGTCAAATCAAGTTCAAATTACTGTCATAGGCAGTAAGGGAAAAGTCAGAGAATACAGCACAAAAAATCTTTTATTTTATATATATATATATATATATATATCACATGTAGATTCCATGATATGAACTGATGCATAACGCAACATGTAATTGTTCATTTGCATATACTCAATGACACATGTGTTGTGTGTGTATGTGTCTCTCACCATGGAGATGGATCTTCCAGATCCTCTCCACTTGGCGTTGTCGTCCAGCAGGACGGCAGGGCTGCAGGAGCGGCTGCAGGAGCGGCTGGAGCTGCGACTGGGGACCGGCAACGTGGGGCCGTCACCAGAGTTCTGCACCGCCTCATACAGGCTGTCCATAGAGCCCTCCTGGTCAAAACAACCACATTGAAAACATGAAAAAATTTAGACAAGCACACGCATGGCACTGGGAGAGGCCATTATTTTTTTTGTCAAAAGCGGCGAAGAAGGTACAATATTCAAAATAATCCTTGTCTACGAAGGCCTGTGCAGTCCGGTGTGTCTGTCTTTTTACAATGAGTTTTAAATGGGGAGTAGGAAAAATAAAGTGTAATCATGGTGAATACTGATCTACAAAGCACATTTGATCGCATCAGGTTACAGAGAATTGTGCGATGACATTCTCTATTACCACTGCTATGGGAAAACCAATGATTGAACTGAATGATTCTGAGAAGGTTCTCGCATGATATTAGGAATCTGTAGTGACGCGGCGTCTATATCAGATTTGCTCGCCAAACACAGTTGTGGTCGAGGGGGGAGAAAATGAAATTCCTTCGCCGACATTTATCCTGGATTACATGCCGTTCCATCTCGTTTCCACCACCTTCTAAGAAAACATTGTTCATCTTAGATTTCTCTGTTCTCTATTTCTGTCCGTCTCAACTTAGTCGTCATCTGACTTGAGACGATATAAGGAAGAAGCAATGGTATTTTGACTGTTACATGCAGAGCACACACACACACACACACACACACACACACACACGCTGTCCACTGACACCCTTTTGCTCAGGAAAATGTGCTTTAAGTCAACTAAGCAATTTATTAATATTATGTAAACTGTTCTGTTTCATCTTTGACGTCATTTATTCGCAGTTACCTAATTCAGTTTCGTCTTCTGTATTGAGATGTTCAACTGTGTTCAGCTGTGAATGAACGCTTTTGGTGTCAGCAATCTCTGTCCCTGTGGTGTGGAGGACGTCCATTAATGACCCGGACCACCGTGGCCACCATCCCGCCCCCACGCCCCCACGCCCCCACACCACAACCAACCCCACGCCCGGCCAACATCTGTCAGAGGAAAAGTTTGTGTACATGGGCACATGCCCTTGAGCGTGCACAGACACCCTGTGTTGCGTTGCAGGTGCCAACAAGGGTAGAAATCTGCCCATGGCATGACATTTTGTACAATTGTATCGATCAGCCAAAAACATTTGTTGTTACTCGTACCCAATATAAAATGAGTATTGCCTCATGAATACTTCAGGCTCGTAGGACAGCACATAGGACTACAGTTTTAAAGGTACTTCCGTTCCGGTCGTCTAGCAGGAACCGGTGTATTTAGAGGTAGACAATCAAACCACACACAGAACCAACACGTTTACATATATCGAAATATACTTTCAAACGTCACTGAGCCCCCGGTGTGGACATTGGATCATCTCCACCAATCTTTTTAGAGTGTTAACCACTGTAAAGCTGGCGCGACGACACGTGAGTTTGGCCCTTACCAGCGAAAAGCAGAAGAGGTTCATCCTGGACGGTGTTGATCTCCTTCTCTCTCTCTCTCTCTTTTTCTCTCTCTCTCTCTCTCTCTCTCTCTCTCTCTCTCTCTCTCTTCTTTTGTTCTGTCTCTGTCTCCGTCCCTTTTCTGCGGCGTCCTCCTCAACGACGCTAAACGGAGAGCGGGGACCGGGGCGGGACGGCGGCACACAGCAGCTCTGTGGGCTGCCGGCTGTCCACGAAGATTAAAAGCAGAGTGAAATCCCTCCTCTAATCCAATAGATGGACCACCGTGGCCCTGCGTCTCACTCTTGACAGCGAGACCGCCGCCGGCCGCATGATTCGTTCAATATGTCGCCATCTCTCCTTTTCCGACACCTGTTCCCTGTCCAGCACCCTGTACCAAGCCCTCTCCGGTCGTACGTGTTGATGCAATTCAGGCCCATCCAAGG